>NC_141596.1:41545935-41875935 GCF_047967505.1 Dipteris shenzhenensis | reverse complement strand
CTGCTCCTCACAATCCCAACATTCGAATATTCTGCCAAATCTCTCTACAGGACTCCATAATAATCACTTCATCCATGGGAGAGAATTTATGTACCATACTATCAATTAAAATGCAGATTTTACAAGTTGGCTAGTCAAACAGATGGATAGCTCCATAAATTTCCATTAAACCTCTTAATTAGATGTACTCCAGTTAAGCAGAATCTTGCACTACGATTCTAAACAATTGCCTCTTAAATGTGATTGCAAACTGTTCAGTAATTTTAATCATTTCAACAAATAACACTAATGAATAAGAAGAGGTTTTACTTGTGTAGAAGGCTGTGATCATGCAATACAACACTTGGAAATTACATGCCTGTCCTTCTCACTACTTGCATGAAGTAATTGAATCTTTTCTTTTCTTTTTTGCAAAGAAAGGAACCTTCTAGTAATGCTTGAAAGACTTCATACAAAATAGCAGCCCCAAAGGTGCTGAGTATGGAAAATAACTGCAAAAGGCTGAAAGAAGAAAAGATCGGCTTATCCAAGAGAAACCCAGCTCACTACCTAGGGGATCTCTAGTACCGGGGCTAACGGCTAGGGAGCAGCTAGGTGGGGGGATTATACAACCATTGAATCCCTTGCAGAGTGAATATGTAAAAACCCTTGTAGGCCAAGCTTGCCTTGTAGAAACAAGCGTGCCTTGCAACAGTCGCCCTAGAGCCTAGGGAAAGTAATTCAATATAAAGCCCTCACACTCATGAATCAAACCAAACTACTCTTCACATAACTATAAGGACCAAAACAAAGTAGCTCAAGAAAACAAGAGACCAAACCAAGATGATCAGCCAGGCAATGAAGCAAACTCCAAGTGTCATTTAAATTAATGCTCCATTTTTCTATCAATTTGTAGATAATGTAGAAATTAATGTATTACATCCAAAGCAATTTGAAAAAACACACAAAAGGAAGGAACAGATGGCCTTGAGTCTAAAATAGAAACTAACATACCTTCCCCCATGTTGAGAATTTTGTCTGCAAGAGCCATGTGCAAAAGAGACAACAATGAGAATTCAAGGTCAGAAAATGAAACTTGTAATGTTGTAGTGCACAAACACTTTCAATGCAAAATGAAAGCCACACTAGACAGAGACCCTATGCTTTCCAAAAAAGTTCTAATTTTATACCTTGATAGACAAAGGAATAGTTTCATCAATACATCAAGCAAACCAAGAAAAAACTTTAATTTTAAGCCAACAAATCACTTATTGTTTCAAATCAAGCTATCGACATCATGCCAAACTACTTGGATTAACAAGTGGCATTACACTGAGACGTAGTATTTTCTCCAAGCTCAAATATGTAGTGCCCATCTTTGTCGTCTTCATGCCAAGGATGGGATTGACAACAAATCAACTCCATTTATATAGGGATAGAGGGGAGTAGGGCTTGACCCTGCTCTAGTAGAGTCTCCCCCTCCTTTCATGCTTGTTCTGCCCAGCTTGGCCTACACATAATTTGTGATCATCATGCTTGAAACTTTAACCACTAAAACCCTAGCCATTATTTCTATATCACCTCTCGAGGCCATGGTAGCCTTGATTAAAGAGACTTGGTAAATCAAACCTTACCATGAGAAAGTCTTTCCTACTAGACGTAGTCAGGCTAACTGTAGAAACGGACAAAAACCAAAAGTTCCACCCGTGATCCTACGCATAGCAAAATCACAGAAAAATTAATGATTCATGAGGATGACTATCAACCTCCGGTCGAACTCTACCAAGGTAGCCATGCATGGGGGAATAGCGAAGTCGTAGAGCTTGCTATTGATCTTCATATTGAAATGATATTTCACATGCATTGAAATTCTGACAAAGACATGCATGTTGTGCCAAGTATGTACACTATAGAAGAATAGCTTGCTGATTTGCACTCCAAACATCCAGAGTACTAAGCAATGGGCGCTTGAAATAAGCACGACTATAAATAGCTTCCAGAAGGCAGGTATAGAGCACCTTTTAAACAAAGCAAGTTGCCTCACTTCTGTAGAGATATAGACTTGCATTGCGAGACTATAGTCGAATCACTCCTATTTTCGAACTTTAGAAAGACATGCATGTTGGCCCAAAATATTTACACTGTAGAAGACGATTGAACACACTAGATGAACATGCAAACTATCAAGCATTATATGATGCATAAGACTAACTTCTCAAATGCACTCACTCCAAACATGTAGAGGACCAAGCATTTGACACTTTCAATAAGCCACATGATTAAACAAAGAACAACGAAGAACAAATCTGCATGGAACAATCAGATTAAACAATCAGACTTGAAGAGCCAACGAGTTGCATCTAACCATAGATGTTTGTAGAAGGTAGACATAGAAGACCTTGACAACATAGCTCCCTGGAGTTATCAAGAGAGAAAACACCTTCTGCCTTGCTTTAGTTATTGACTCACACCAATACTAGTAGACTCTGGAGTGCTCGCTTTAGTTATCAACACATGCCTGCCCTTGTAGACTTTGAAGCAAAGACTTTGTAGCATTGTCGAAGAAATCGTCGAACTTCGATACACCAACACAGCCCCACTCGCTCAACAATAAGCTTCTCAAAGGCCCAAGCGAAGTCCAAGCAACTGAAAGAGTGAACATGGAGCAAAGAACAAATTAGTAAAGAAGAACCAACCTAGAGCAAGCACAATGTGGAATCCCAGAGCAACCACAGGGTGAAGATTGAATGAAGAACCACGAGAGAAGCAACAAACTCCAAGTCGTTTAAGGTGGTATTAAACCTCACCACAATCAAATGATAAGGTGAACCTCGCCACTTACCCTAACCCCGCTTACCCTTTTCTGATCACACCCACTCCAATTGCCATAGAAAGTTTAAGTTCCCATAGAAAATGAAAAAACAGCCAAAAATGGGAAAAAAGCCTTAAATTTCTCATTTCCCACAAAACTACCAACAATGTCATCTCCCAAACTACCAACAATGTCATGAGGCCTTGACATGGCCGTTACGACGACTTTGGGAGCTGCGATCGTTATACGTTTGCTGTGAGTCCGTCCATTCTGTCTGTCAACGTGCATTTCGATCGACAGTTAGGACATTTTCGGAACCTCCATTCCCCCTCCTAGCTCTGCACTTTCAGTACGGTTGTTGATCGGCTCTCAGTCCTCCCATCCTTTCTATCTATTGCAGTGCACTTTGACAGTTACGACAATTTTCCAACCTTCCAATTCGGCCTGCTCATCAGCTGATCGGACTCCGTCCATTTATGTGGCCGATCAAATTCATTCCTGTTGAACGAATGTTCGCAATATCAATATCCACCCCACAAGTACACCTGCTCAACAGGTGCTTGCATCTGATCTTCCTCGTCGCTACCTCGATCTGATTTTTTCTTAAGCCATTAGGCCTAAACGACAAGCAGTTCAATCGGGCATGGCCGTTAACATGCGAGAACTAGCACCAACACTCCATGGCTGCATCATGATACCGTATTTGCTCACCTCCTGCAGAACGTCCCCAACTGATGAAAACGGCTCGGGAGTTCGCATGGCAGACTTCCAGCATGGAATACGGAAAATTCTATGCTCTAACGGACGAGGTACTGACCCGATAATTACGTCCCTCCTCCGAAGTTATCTTCGCCGTTCTGCGATGACGATTTTCCCTTGCGATGCCTCGCTGGATTGCTTTTTTGCACTGCGAAGTACTTGTGACTCTCGGCTTGACAGTTTCTTACGGTTACATGAAAAGAACGTACGCTGGTTTAAGTAATTTCTGCAGTGCTGCCGCAGGAAGAACAGAGAAAACTCGCAGGGAAAAGAGACGGACGGAGTGAGACCCTCACTAAAACACTCATCAGCTGCCGGAACCAACTGGCGTTGATGCGACTTCGTGATGTTAGTCCAACTTCGCGCAGAGATGATGGTTAGTAAATAAGTTATTCTGAATTTCGAGATTTCATAGTGATTGTGTGAATGATCATGGTTAGTAAAGTTATTCTGAATTTCGAGATTTCATAGCGATTGTGTGAACGCACAACGGGCAAATCTAGGAGAACGATTTCGAACGCAAAATTACCTGATCGCATTGCGCGCGCAATAAGCATCTCAGTGAAGCCGTATACATATCGGAGGACACATTTGTCTAACAAGTATCCGTCGTTTGACAGTAGGGCTTGATCCTCCTGGCTCTTCTTACTTCGATGCTCACCTCCAAAGGGTAAAAATGGCGCATATGCCGTCTCGTCGAAGCGTCAAGAACTCTATTAAAACGAGCTCAGAGTCTGAAGAGGCAAAAGTAAGCCAGCCTGCATCAGCAGACAGTCTAACCACTATTGATGAAAGCACTGTTGCACTTGAAAGGACCAGGATAGATCCAACAGGCATCGAAGAAGATACGAAGCAGCTTGAATGGATTCTAAACAGGCTTGCAGACAAGCTTCAGCCGTTGACAACTGGAGCGTTGCCAATCTTGACGTAATTCTACTGCACGACACAAGACCCCTCGTTCTACGAATAAGTAGCTTTCGCTGGCATTCGTCTGCAAGACTTTCATGTACTTATTTTCTTGCCAGGTTTATTCCAAGCCAGCCTGATAAGAAGTCGAAACAGAAACGAATTCAAAGGCCGAAGCCGGGGAATCAAAGCACGCAACGCAAGCCTGACCGGCCAGGAGCTTATATACTTCCTCCATATTGTAGATACGGTTTCTACAGATATTACGGTATGGCGAATGTTTATTGTCATATGCTTCCTCCGTTTTCATTAGACAAATTTGCTAAATGATGGGCTTGGTTCTTAGTCGATCCCCACGATCCTCAGACAGTAATTTGCAGCAAGGCTCGCTGTGTTTTTGGTAATTATGTATAATGGACAGATAGGGCTCGCTCTGAATTTGATTATGTATAAAGGAAAGATACAACTGTCCTCGATCCCCAACTGTTTGATTCTTTATTGGAATCTCGAATGAGGTGTCCAGGCTATGCAGGCCACGGAGCAAAGACGAGCTGGGGCCACAATCTGCCGTTAGGCCAAAAGCCTCCACACGGGAAGAGGACGAGAGGGCTGTTCAAATACTAGCATCGAAGAGACAGAGCAGAAGCAGTAATGTCTGTGATTCAAACAATGGCGGAGATCATCAACTAGATGATCAAGGTCATGAGAAAGCTCAGTGTGTGTGGAGGCCAACCGTCTGCCAATGCCCAAGAGGTTGATAAGAGGTTTAAGGGATGCTGGATCGATTGATTGCTTTCTTCTTCGACAAAATCGTGAGATGCGCAGCAAGTGCATGTCGTGGCTTCTTCCAGCCTCTCGATTCATGGCAGGTTTAATCCCTTGCGGATGCAGGCCTGCAGCTTTGCATGTCGCGGCATGGCTATTTCTTCTCAAATCTTGGCTCCAGTTGAGTTAACACAAGGGCTCCATTGCTGTAAAACTTGGTTTGTCAAAGCCTTTCTCATGCGACACAATTCTCCCACTCTATCACTTGACAAACAAATGCATTCGAAGCGAGTTCGAAGCACACTGCATAAATCACTCACCAACACAATATTGCGCGGAGCCTTTGTCTCTTACTGTCCCTCAACCAAAAAAAGTAATTTGGCGACAGCTATCAGTTGTGGAGTAAATGAAGAGGGATGAAAACGGAAGAGGACAGGAAACGTTGAGAGAGAGAGAGAGAGAGTTAACGGCTCATGAAGTGCTATACTAAGAAAGTCAAAATTCAAAACTAATCTAAATCCTAAGAGAAAATACGAGATTTACTCAACTATGATCTTGGTGCCTTGGCACTCCTCCGCTAGGATACGAGGATATCTCTCTTAGGGCATCTCTTAGTGTTGTGGGAAGCTTGGCCTCCATGATCTCTATACTCCATAGGTCATATCCAGAGTGATACCTACACCTTGATGGTCTAAGTTAGAGCAGAGGCGCGATAGATTAGACCATCATACATGTTCTAGTTTGTCTCTATTTTGTGCATGATCTATGTGGCTATGACTCCATCGCTTCTTGTCTCTTCTTCCTACTAATCCACTCTTCCCTCACATTGGCTAGCTCTTCCTCGTCCACTCCAATGTACCCTCTGCTGACTCAAATGGATAAAGTCTATGACATGCCACTATCTCCGATCTAGCTTTATCTCTTGTGTTCCTATCACCTCATCCTATTTGATCAATCACAATAGAGTCTCTCTATGATCGTGGAAAGGTTGAGGCACACCGAATCATGAAAATGCATTGGTTAAAAAAGTAGTCCAAACCCATGTCTCTTGTCGAAGAGGTAGTAATATTGGAGTGATATTGTCCATGAACCTCATCGTAGACTGGGCATGCACATAGAATGTGCTCCTCGAATGTGTATAGCTTGTAGATCCGCTGCTCTCTAGCTGTGCCTAGTGTAGCTCTCCTTGTCTCAGCTAGTGGATGAGACCCATAGCTATCCAATGGGAATCCTTATTCCATGTGGGACCCATTTGTCCTCCAAATATTGTGGTCTTATAAGCACTCTATTCTTGGATACTCTTAGGAAGTGATTGTGATATATACATACAAGGAACTTCAAACCTTTTAGGTAGGTAGCATGGTGCCATGAAATGAAATGCTTTTTTCTCCTTGAGCCATGTGTCACATGTTTTTTTATATTAGATACATTTTTAGGGAATGACAATCTCCTCCATGAATTGTCAAACTGTCTAGTTTTTGTTGGTCACTGTGAGCTTCATCTACTTCTCAGGTGTTGATTCTTATGATTTACTACCTTGCCCCTTGCCTTTATTCTTTTATTGCCCTCTTCTGCCAGCCCTCTCTCCATTGAGTCTCCACCCTCAGGGGGTTCACCTCTAAAAATTTTAGTGTACCACATGCATTCAAAAGGTGGGGTATTTTAATCCCACTTCTAGAAAAAAATTAATAGGATTACAATAATAGGAGGGGTTTTTTAATTCAAATTTAGAAAAAAATTTGTTAGTTCATAAGTAAAGAGGGGTGGTTTTATTGGGGGGGAAATTTTAGTTGAGGGGTCTTTTAAATACCCCTTGAATGCACGTGATACCTGGGATTTATTAGTAATGCACCCCTTGAGTCTCCACCCCCCCACCTTCGCTCCCCTATTCTCGTCCTTCCCCCATCCCTTGGGGCGTCAACTCCCTTTAGTAAGAAAACCTATCAAAATCTTGAGTATGAGATGAATTTAGCAATATGCCATGAGTAGGAATTATTCAAGTTAACAAGGTTGTGTTCGACACTAAAAGAGCTTCAAATATGTCTTTACACTTTGAAATTTGGGTAACACATGAAAAGGCTACATTAATTTGAAAGGAGATGGGTTTTCCTATTTTAGTGTATTTTTTGTTTTACCCTCCCTCATCCAAAAGACCCCCCCCCTTCGGCCTCACATATTATGAAAAATATGTACAAATCTTAAAATCTTGCACATTTTTAAAGGTATATACCTTATATTTTGTGGGAGGGGGGACATGAAATTTTCATGTTTTTCCCTTGCATACTTGAAGATTTTAAAGGAAATCCATCCATATTATATATGGACCTTGTCCCCCCATACCTTGGACTTTGGACGAGGGTAGTGACATACTACATATTGAGTTGGCACCCCAGGCCCCATCCATGGTTGCCTTGATAGACTTTTGACTAGTGGTCAACAGAAGTCCTCATGAATCATTAATTTTTTAGTGATTCTACTACTCATAGAATCAGGGGCAGATTTATTTGGTTTGGTCATTCAAGTAGCTAGCTTGGCTAGGTCTAGTAGGAAAGACTTTTGCACGGCATGGTTTGATCGACCTAGTCTCTTTAATCAAGGCTACCATGGCCTCAAGGGGAATATGAAAGGCCTTGAGTGGGGCAGTGGATAGGGTTTTAGTGGTTAAAGTTTCAAGCGTGATGATTGTTGGCTGTGTGCAGGCCCAGTTGGGTAGAACGAGCGTGAAAGGGGGGGCAATGCTATTGGGTCCTGCTCCCCTTTACCCCTATATGAATCTGCCTAAGGTCAATCCCATCCTTGGCCTGATGAGACGAGAAAGTTGGGCACTACACATTTGAGCTTGGAGAAAATATAACATCTCACTGTAATGCCACCACTTGTTAATTCGAGTATTTTGGCATGATGTTGGTAGCCTAATTTGAAATATAAGATGTTGTTCTTAACTTGGAACTGTTTTTGTGGATTAAGGTTAAAATGATAAGTGATATGTTGCCTTAAGATTTAAGTTTTTCCTTGGTTTGCTTGATGTATCGAGGAAACTATTTCTTTGTCCATCATCATTGGAAGTTTTTTGGAAAGCATAGGGTCTCTATCTGGTATGGCTTCCATTTTGCATTGAAGTGTTTGTGCACTAGAGCATTACAAGATTCATTATTTGACCTTGAATTCAGATTGTTGTCTCTATTGCACATGGCTCTTGTAGACAAAATTCTCAGCAAGATGGTGGAAGGTACATTACTTTGTTTGGACTCGAGGCTTCTTGTTCCTTCCTTTTGTGCATTTGTTCAAATTTCTTTGAATGGAATACATGGATTTCTACATAGCATTAATTTAAAAGACACTCTTGGAGTTTGCTTCTTAGCTTGGTTAATGATCTTGGTTTGGTCTCCTGTTTTCTTGAGTTACTTTGTTTGTGAGGAGGGTAGTTTGGTTTGGTTCATGAGAGTGAGGGCTTTAGATTCAATTAATTCATGTGGAGTTAGTGACCTCGGGAGTTCACCAAACAATATGTAAGATAGCACATGAGTTCAATAGAAGGGATTGTATTTGCTTAAGGAGTTACAAAAATTTCACATATAGGTGTGGTATAAGGGGTACTTTAAATCCCTTCTTTTGAACACATGTGATATAGCGGGTTTCACATAGTAAACCCCCCGGGGTTATTGAGAAGGATGGGCATGGAATTTCTCAAGTGCTATAGTGGTGTTACATGATGTGAGCCTTCTACACAAGTATAACCTCTTCTTATTCATTAGTGTTATTTGTTAAAATGATTGAAATTACTGAGCACCTTGCAATCACATTCAAGGGGCAACTATTTAGAATAGTAGGTGCAAGAGTCCCCTTAACTGGAATACATCTAATTTTTAGGTTTAATGGAAACCTATGGCTGGCCATCTATTTTACGAGCTAACTTGTAAGATTGGGATTATAAGTGATAGTATCGTACATCCCGAGACATTTGGAAGAATATTGGAATGTTGGGATTGTAAGGAGTAGGAGTATGTAGCTATTAAAGTCATTCAAAATTTTTAGAAGTATTGTGATGTTACTATGACTGAAATAGATGTGCTGGTGTGCTTGCTAAGCATTACGAAATTGGATGACGGCTTGTTTACAACATTTATGTTATGTTAGGTGTGCTGAAATGGATGTGCTGGTGTGCTTGCCAAGCACTACAAAATTGGCTCAGAGCTTATCTACAGCATTTATATTATGAGATAGTCTCTGTGCTAACTCACTTGTATATCCTCTCCATATAATTAAAGATGATTTATACTCACACAAGTTTTTTTAATGTATGTTATGGCAAAGCAAGGGATTTGTTTGGTTGAAAGGTTGGTTTGACTATCATGTATGTTATGGCAAAGCAGGGGATTTGTTTGGTTGAAAGGTTGGTTTGACTATCATATTCACACAATATATCAGGCCCTCACTTGATAGGTTCTAACATTTTGTTGTATTTTAGTAATTTATAATTGGGTTGTCTTGTGATGCATCAATTTTTGAGAGGCATGTGCCAAGCTTGTACTTTTTTTAATGTAAAAATAGTTATAGGCCTTTTCATGTTGATCTAGTTCGTGATTTTGGCCACCAACTTTTTGAGTCAATTGCATGTATGTCTTTTGGTATTTTGGTGTCTTGTGCTATTTTGTTTAGTATTTTTTGTTTACTAAAAAATTAAGAAGGGGCCTAAGAAATTTATGCTGAGATTCCCAAAAATGGTTTGAAAAGAGACCTATTTATTGGTAGCACTTTGGTCAATATGTATGCCAAATGTGGCTTGCTTGCAAAAGCATGGGCATTGTTGGACAAGCTACTAGTTCACAATGTAGTTTCCAGGATTGTGCTAATTGTAGGGTATGTTGAACATGGGGTTGGTAAGGAAGCATTGAGCTATTTTGAACAAATGCAACTAGAGGGCATCTCTCCACATACTATTACATTTGTTTATAGCTTAAAAGCTTATGGTAGGATAGGAGCCATAGACAAGGGCAGACAAATACACACTGAGATCACTAGGAAGGGGTTGGAGATAGGCCATTTTATTGGTGGCACCTTGTTTGCAATGGACTTGGTGAGGAAGCACTGAACTATTGTAAACAGATGCAATGTTGGGCATCCCCACAAATGATGTCATATTTGTCTCTAGCTTCAAAGCTTGTGGCAACATAGGAGTGGTAGAAAATAGTTAAGCAATACCTGATGAGATTGCTAGAATGAGGCTAGAAGAGATTTTGTTGTTGGCAGTACCTTCACTGATATGTATGCCATGTGTGGCTCACTTGCTCACTTACAAAAGCATGGGAAGTGTTTGGCAAAGCTTCTAGGTCAAGATGTGGTGTCATGGAATTGTCTAATGGTAGGATTGCTGAAAAAAGGCTGAAAATAAGGCATGGTAAGGAAGCACTAAATTTTTTTGAGTAGATGCAACTGGAGGGTGTTCTCTCCAAATGCCATGACATCTATGTCCAGCTTGAAAGCTTGTGGTAGCATAGGACGCATAGGCAAGGGCCATGAAAAAATAAATACATGACATTGCTAGAAAGGGGTTGGAACTAGATCTTGCTAATATGCCACATGTGGTTCACTTGCAAAAGCATGGTAAGTATTTGGCAAACTACTAGTTGAAGACAGCTTTTTATGGAATGCACTAATTGTAAGAAACTTTGAACATGGGCTTGGTAAGGAAGCACTGAATTGTTTTAAGCGGATGTAATTTAATGGTGTCTCTCTGTCTGAATACTACCTCATTTGTTTGCTACCTGAAATGGTGTTGTAGCATAGGAGTGGTAGACAAGGGCATATAATTATATGTTGAAATTGTCAAACAGGGATTGTAAAGCACCCTTAAGGCACCTTGGTTGATATGATTTCTTGCAAAAGCATGGAAGGTGTTTGACAAGTTTACCAATTCACAATGTAGTCTCTTGGATTGCACTTATTGCAGGATATATAGAGCATAAGCTTGGTGAGAAAGCACCGAATTGATTCAAATAAATGCAGCTGAAGGGCATATCATTATACACCCTTGCATTTTGCTTGCACCTTGAAAGCTTGTGGCATCATAGTGTTATATACAAGGGCATAAAAAAATGTGGTGAAATTTCTAGAAAGGGGTTAGAAAGAGAGTTGTTTTTGGGCAACATTTTGAATGATATGTATGCAAAATATGGCCCTAATATGGCTTGCTTTCAAAAGCATAGGAAGTGTTTGATAGGTTGCTAGTTCAAGGTGTAGTCTCATAGAACACACTTATTTCAAGATATGCTAAATTGGGCTTGGAAAGGAAGCACTGTGAACTATTTTGTATAGTTACAACTAGAGGACATCTCTCTAGATGCCCTCATAGCTATTTGTAGCTAGAAAGCTTGTGGCAGTATAGCAGCAGTAGAAAAGGCCCAAGAAATACATGTTGAGATTTCCAAAAAGGGTGAGGAAGTAGAATTTTTTATGGCAAATTAGGGAGGTAGCAAGCTAAGGGGTGTCCACTTCCGGACCACTTTCGGGTGAGTGTGACACCTGCTCCAGTGAAAATACAAAGGTTTTGCTTCGGTCTGCAATACCTCAATCGAGGTATTATATCCAATGAAAATCACACATGAGGACAACCGAGCCAAGCCAATACCTCGATCAAGATCCTGGACTTTTTTCACCGAACCGAGCCTATACCTCGATCGAGGTCTCATGGCATGCCACCTATACAAGCCACCTATACGTCGTTCGAGGTATCGTGGCAATCCAGCTATACCTCGATCGAGGTATTGGCAAGTCCACATACCTTGATCTCGATCGTGTCATATACCTCGATCAAGGTAAAAACCATTCGACAGGGCAGTTGACATACCTCGATCGAGGTATGCTGGACCGATGACTTGGCCGCGTGTCCAATACGTCGATCGAGGTATGTGGCATCTGGTTGGCTGCTGACATACCTCGATCGAGGTATCGTGGTAGGTCCATACCTCGATCGATGTAGATGGACCGATGTGTATGTGGCATGTCAAATACCTCGATCGAGGTATAGAGGTATGACGGAGCGATGTATATGTGGCATGTAAAATACCTCGATCGAGGTATCGTGGCATGTATAGACCTCAATCGAGGTATATGTATCGCTATGTATGTTGCATGTGAAATACCTCGATCGAGGTAGGGAAACCCTAAATTTTCGTATATAAAGAGAGGGACCCCCCCTCATTCTTCATACCTTGATCGAGCTCCTCCTCATCAAAATCGATGGATTTACGGGAGGTCGACGGAATTGAGCCAGTGACGGAGAGCGACTGACTGACAACGACAGAGATGGACGGAGAGTCCAGGTAAGGTTTTTTTTATGTAGCATTTTTTTTTTGTGAAAATTTATTTAAATTTTAGTTTATAGGAATAATTATAAAATATTTCTAAATTTCAAATGCATTTTAAAGTTTTTTTAATTTTTTTTTGGAATTACGTAATTTTTTATTGAAAATGTGAAAATGTAAATAATTTGTTTTTTAAAATCATCTTTAAAAAAAAAGAGATTGAAGTTATTTTTTAAATTAGTCCTATTTTTATTTAAATAAAAAAACGTGTAAATTTTATTTTTAAAAATGATCTTTGAAAAAAAAAGAAAATAAGAGTTTATAGGAAAATGTAATGTAATTATAAAATATTTCAAAATTTCAAATGCATTTTAAATTTTTTTTAAATATTTTTTTTTAAATTGTGTAATTTTTTATTTAAAATTTAAAAATGTATATATTTTGTTTTTTTAATTCATCTATTTATAATTATAAAATATTTCTAAATTTCAAATGCATTTTAAAGTATTTTTATTTATTTTGTGAAATTACGTAATTTTTTATTTAAAATGTGAAAATGTAAATATTTTGTTTTTGAAAATCATCTTTTAAAAAAAAAGAGATTAAAGTTATTTTTTAAATTAGTGCTATTTTTATTTAAATAAAAAAACTTTTAAATTTTATTTTTAAAAATGATCTTTGAAAAAAAAAGAAAATAAGAGTTTACAGGAAAATGTAATCTAATTATAAAATATTTCAGAATTTCAAATGCATTTTAAATTTTTTTAAATAATTTTTTTAATTACGTAATTTTTTATTTAAAATGTGAAAATGTATATATTTTGTTTTTTTAATTCATCTTTTTATAATTATAAAATATTTCTAAATTTCAAATGCATTTTAAAGTTTTTTTATTTTTTTTGGAATTACGTAATTTTTTATTTAAAATGTGAAAATGTAAATATTTTGTTTTTTAAAATCATCTTTTAAAAAAAAAGAGATTAAAGTTATTTTTTAAATTAGTGCTATTTTTATTTAAATAAAAAACGTTTAAATTTTATTTTTAAAAATAATCTTTGAAAAAAAAGAAAATAAGAGTTTATAGGAAAATGTAATCTAATTATAAAATATTTCAGAATTTCAAATGCATTTTAATTTTTTTTAAATAATTTTTTCAAATAACGTAATTTTTTATTTAAAATTTGAAAATGTATATATTTTGTTTTTTAAATTCATATATTTATAATTATAAAATATTTCTAAATTTCAAATGCATTTTAAAGTATTTTTATTTTTTTTTGGAATTACGTAATTTTTTATTTAAAATGTGAAAATGTAAATATTTTATTTTTGAAAATCATCTTTAAAAAAAAGAGATTAAAGTTGTTTTTTAAATTAGTGCTATTTTTATATAAATAAAAAAACGTTTAAATTTTATTTTTAAAAATGATCTTTGAAAAAAAAAGAAAATAAGAGTTTAAAGGAAAATGTAATCTAATTATAAAATATTTCAGAATTTCAAATGCATTTTAAATTTTTTTAAAATAATTTTTTTTAATTACGTAATTTTTTATTTAAAATGTGAAAATGTATATATTTTGTTTTTTTAATTCATCTATTTATAATTATAAAATATTTCTAAATTTCAAATGCATTTTAAAGTGGATAGCATTAGTGGATAAGTGCTGGCTGCACCACCGCACCACATCATGTGCATCCTTGAAGCGATCGGCAGTGTGACGCAACTGGTATCGATGCAAAGCACGCTTCACGCAAGCACCTGCACCATCATGCTCTCCCTTACCGTGCCCTGTCTCGAAGTAGCTCCATGTGATCGGAATGCCTGTCTCACGGTGCCATCTACAGAACCAATAAAACTGTCTAGCGGATTTGAACTGACCACCACAGTTGTCTGACCAGATCCAGCGCCGCTGCCATGTGACACCATGATCCCTCAAGAAACTATCATGCAAAGTGAAGCAATGCTGCACAAAATGGGCATCATGCGATCGATCATCACTAATGTAGAAGTGATACTCTCGCACAATGATGCATGAGTCCATGGTGCTATCAATGCTATCCACATGAGCCTGTGCATGACGATAGCTAATGTGCACAAATATAGCAACCTGCAATATGGCATTGAAAAAAAATATGACTATTGAAATAATTCAATATAATGAGGCCATAAAAAAATCAATACTCAATCACACGTCACCTGTTCGGAGAAATAATACTCTGATTGGATCTCATGCTGTGGTGCAAAGGTGTAATTCTCCGCAAAGTCCACCACTGAGACAACCACCCTTGTAGGAAATGTCCTCAAACATGCACGGAATTGACGATCCTCCCATTTCACAGTGTGCGAGTGGCATATGTAGCGGTACAACTTCCCTCGAAAACTGTCAATGAATACAACACGTGGTGTCTCCTTCCCCACAAGCTACAACCTCCTCGACTGTGCACCACCATCTAATGTCAAGGTACTGAACTCATACTGCTGCCAACGAACCATCTGCACATCACAAGTATCTAGTGCAACTCGTGGCACTCTAGCAAAGTCACCACACAAAGTACACCTGCCTTCCACACAATCAAGGGAGTGGAATAAAGCATCACCATCTCGTGTACACAATATGGAATGAATGAAGTTGCGAGGGCTAGTAGGAACCACTCCCCTATGACCATCAAGGGAACGGAATACGTCATACATCAATCCAAAATCCACATGGTAGCGACAACAGCATGTGTCACGCTCCTGAGAGCATCGCTCAAATGACCTCTGCCCAATCCTGAACTCTGGGTGCGCCTCTACAGACTGAGTGTACAACTCAGTCTGGGTACACTCCAAAAAACATGCACCATGCTCAATGTACACACCGCGTGACACCCTCTTCTGCAATGCCTTCTTGAACACCGGGGATGCTCTGCAATGCTCCTCCCAAAACTGTTGTATGAAGGACCTAGTGGAATCATCCAACAATCGATCGCTGCGAGGTGCATGACCACTCGAAGCCCAAAGAGCATCAGTCTCACTATCCTCTAGACTCTGCCTCCTAATCATGCCTGCTCGCAATGTGCGTGGTGCAATCTGAAGAAGACGTGAAGCGGTACGCACATGGCCTATCATAGGAGGTCTACTAATGGTAGCCACAATAGCACGACGTGCTGCCAAGGCATCACTGGAGTTCGTATGCTTAATAGAAGCATAGGAATGTCGAACACTACTAAGCACCTTGCTACATACAACCCTATCTCTACGTGCACCAAGACCAGCAAGCCTCATCTACCAAGTCATGGTGATCAATCAAGGACGTGAGAAGAGAAGACTGCGAAGCTGGCATGAGGTCACAAAAAAAAGACTGCATAATCTTGCTAGTATGATGATGGATAGTGGACTTCAGCAAGTCACGTCGTGAAGCAACACTGCTGCTGCAAGGTGGGGCAAGGGGATCAATGGGAGATGGTAGGGTGGAGAGGGGAAGGGAGGCGCCAAGGGGAACAGGGGGAGGGGGAGGGGGAGGGGGGAGGGGGAAGAGGTAGAGGTGGAGGCGCCAAGGGGAACGAGGGGAGGGGGAAGAGGTAGGGGAAGGGCGGAGGCTGGAGGTAGGGGAGCGGATGAGGATGGGGGGACAATCGAGGTGGGGGTGGGGGTGGGGGTGGAGGTGGAGGTAGAGGTGGGATGTAGAGGTGGAGGTGGATCGATGGTGGCAGCGCGAGCTCTAGCTCTAGAGGCTCTCTTGTGCTCACGAGCCTTTCGCTTGCACTCCTCGTCAATGAGATTTGGGGGGGGTTCCTACATCTTTCACGTCTACTAGATCTACGGCTTTGAGAACCCATTCTCAATGAAAGTAGGATGGAAGGTGTGACAAAGTGATGAGGAGGCAAGAATGGCTAAGAATGGGTGAAATGAACCAAAACGTGGTGTCTTATAGAGAGCCTAACCTCATCCACTAGATTGCTCTTAGATTGCTCTTCATTATTATTGGTGGAGAAGGTGCTAAGATTGAAACTAATTGGCTGGGATCCAACGTTAATTTTGAATATTTGCATCGTTTGATTTTATTCCAGTTTTGTTCTACTAATACCTTGATCGAGGTATGATAAGCCTAGGTAATATACCTCGATCGAGGTATTCAATGCCTCACGTAGGTATAAACCTCGATCGAGGTACATACCCCACGGTCAATAACCTCGATCGAGGTATTCCATGCCTCATGCAGGTCATAAACCTCAATCGAGGTATTCCATGCCTCATGCAGGTCATAAACCTCGATCGAGGTATTCCATGCCTCATGCAGGTCATAAACCTTGATCGAGGTATTTTATGCCTCGCACATCGCAGTCATAAACCTCAATCGAGGTATTCTATGCCTTGCGCACATCGTGATGTGTATAGATGTGGCTGATGTGGCACCATGCATGGTCATGATGTGGCAATATGGTGTGGAATATATGAGTCTCTTCCATGATGTGGAAATGTGATGTGGCAGGATGAGTTGGCATTCATGAGGTGGTAGATTGACATGGCAAATTGAGGTGGAGGGATTGGTGACATGGCAAGGTTGATGGGGTATGCCAAGATGGCAAGGTGTGATGACATGGCTCCAAGAGTTCCTATGATGTGGAATGATGAGGTGGCACATGTGGCTGATGTGGCAGCACGTGTGGCAATGTAAGGTGACATGGCAAGGAGTGATGTCACATCTCCTTGATGACATGGCACCACGCGGTCTAACAACGTGGCATGGTTGTAAGGCAAAACTAGATGACTCAGCCTTCCACATGGGCAACATGAACACTCCAAAGGATTGCCACTAGGGTCGGTGATGTTCCTAGCCTACCTCACCAAGCCTAATACCAAGCCTACCTTGTCTTGGTATTAGGCTTGGGTGGCCCTTTTTCCCCCACAAAAGGGAGATTTCACTCTTGGAGGCCATATCGTACGTTTCCCTTACTCGAATTTAACCAAAATTTTTTCCCCTTATTCATCATGTGGAGAATAATAATATTGACATTTTTCAAATGTTTGGTCATGTTTGAGAATTACTAGATTTATTTTTAATATTCTTTGTTGATCCTCAGAGGAGTAAAAGTAAAAATTAAACTTCAATCTTCCTAAATCTAACCGTTGGATTTGGGATTTGATGATTCAACCACACACCCTTATGTGCCTACTAACCTTCCACCAAATTGGATTTGCTTAATTATTCAAAATACTAAAAAAATGTGGTGTGCTACTAAAATGCATGTATTTTATGACTTTATTTATTATAAATAATTATTTATAATTACATAAATCATTCAAAAAATTACCAATAAATCAAGTTAAGCTCTACATAATGTAAAGAGACCACTTACAAAGTTTCAATAACATTTAATGAAAAATGAGTGGGAAATTTAGAATTTAATATAACACTGTCTGTTCATGACAAAGGTGTGACCACCCTGGAACCATGCCGTGTGACACAAAGAAATTTTTTGTGTGTGCATCGAATTTTCGATAAGACTATATGATTGTGTACACAATAGCAAGTGTGATGTTGTGTCTGAAGACTTCAAAGACTAGATCCATAGGGAAGCAGTTGAGATTTGCATTTTTGTGTGCTAAAAAGCTTGTTTTTCCACCTCCTAAGGAATGGGGAGTGAACAAAAAGTGGACACCCTTAGCTTGCTACTTCCCATTACCATGGTTGGTATGTATGCAAAATGTGGCTTGCATGCAAAAGAAGAGAAAGTACTTGGCACGCTTCTAGTTGGAGACGTAGTCTCATCAAATGCACTAATTGCAAGATATCACCAGCTAGGAGAAGGTGAACACATTTACCATTGTTGATATCCTTGGTCATGCAAGCCAATTGGATGAGGTCTCGACGAGGTGCTATCAATGTTCAAGAAAATGCCTTTTCATCCTAATATTGTGGTGTGGCATATAGTGTTTGGTGCTTATCAAAAATGCCATTGGGGTGATATGTCATTTGGAATTAGGTTGGCCTTTGAACATGCATTGTAATTCAATGAAAAGGATACTTAGCTTATGTGTTGATGTCTAACATCCATGCAGACATCCATGCAGATGCTAGCATGTAGGATGACAAGAAGAAGGTGGAGGCAATGAGACTGATAGGACAAGCATGGAAGAAGCCAAGACAATAGAGATGTTGGGTTGAAGCCAGCAACGGTGTGCAGTCCTATTAAGGGGTCACACAGGACATTCCCAAGCAAAAACATCTGACACAAAGCTAAAGGAACATTCCATTAAGTGAAAGAGAAAGGCTTTGTCCAAGTGTTGCTATGGTATCACAAGAGTATCCTTTGTTGATGGAAGAAAGATAGAAGAATGTTGATCTAAAAAAGCAATCTGTTGATTATTTATGATACATTGCACAGTATCTTTTTGAATCTTGTAATGTTACAGTACCATACTTGGGATCTTGAACCTAGAAACGCCATTCCCCAACTCTTGTAGTTGGGGCATGCTAAATTAGTATGTTGATGATCAAGTTAAATCTTTTTATGAGGCAGAGTTTGGTTTTGTTAAGAATACATGTGAAAGCTTTCACTGTGTAAATGATAAAGGTACTAACGCCAACATGATAACAATTTAGAGTTTGGACTATTTCTCATCTTTTTACAAATTGAGTGGAGAAGTCCTAAGAATCAACAATATAAAGGTGGAGTTTGTAGTTCCAAATGCTCTCATAGGAGTCTTGGTACATAGACAAAGGATCTAATAAGAGATTTGTAATGGGATATCTAAACATACGACTAAATATATGTTTTAAGCTCAATTAGAGGATCCCTTGGGTGAGAGATTCTTCTACTTTGTGCATTCGTCAATGTAGTGCATTGTTGCTGATACAAGGCCAAGGCATCATGATTCTTCAAGCCTTTTGTTCCTTATAGTCAATTATTGCCAACCATTGTAGTTGCAATAAAGCAAGTTCTCCATAAGTGGAGGGATGTTTAACAACCCTTCATCAAATAGCTTGAAGAACCTTCCAAGGATCTCCAACAAGATTTTATTGTAAGTATGCACTTTTGTGATAGGGTATGAGAGTAATTCTTGCTGTGGGAAAGCCTAACTATTTCAAGCCAACCACACAATGACGAGTTGGCTATAGATAGTGTTGGTAAACTGAAAGGAAAGAATAGAGTGAACACAAACTTAGAATACTTGCATATAGAATGAAGAAGAGTGAGGTCCTTATGTAGGCACCTCTTACATGCTCACTGACATCACTGATGACTTCAGAGCTCCACAATCATCTCCTTAATCTGCTCCTAGATTCTCTCAATCATCCTATGTGGCTTACCACCACCTAACTGTGCTTATGGGCACCTAACTGTGCCTCTAGCACTCACACATAGAAACCAAGGTGTGCCTGAGGCATACACCTTGAGATATCCCAACAAACCCCCCCTCAAGGGAATGCCTCAGGCTATGTCAAGGATACAGCTAGCACAAGGTGTCTCATGCCATCTCATGGTGGTCATGGATCTATCAATGGCTAGGATCTCAAGCTAGCAAGGGTTCCCATGGGTGTAAGGTAAACAAAAGGGATACAAAAAGACCTTCCAATGGTTATGTCCCCTGCATGTACATGCACACAATGTCTGCAGGAGGTACCATGGAACAAAAAAACATACACATGCCCTATATCATAAGGTGACCAGAGGTGTTTACAAAACACACAAAACACAATAGTTTATTTCATTCATTTTGGAGGACTATCCAGGCTGAGTACCTTGACTCAACATAAAAAGAGAGATCTGGAGCATACATAGAGATGATTTAAAAAGCATAATCTTCAAAGGATGCCTCATCTTGTGGAGGCACATCAACTGAAAGTAGATTGGCATTTTCTGTCTTTGAAGTTGCTTCCTTTTTGGCTCTGCAAAACTTCTCATGATGATTGTTTTTGCCACAGTGTTTGCATGGATTGATTTTGAAGCAGTCCTTTGAGTGGTGATTTGTCTTCCCACAATGATTGCAAGGTGAAAACTTGCCCTTTTGGACTTTTATGGCATAAGCTGTGTCATTGCCTTTCCTAAGCTCCATGTGCCTTTCTTCTTCTTGGAGAGCAGAGATAATACCTTCAAGATTAGGATTAGGAAGATTTTTTAAAGTGGTAACAATATGATCATAATCTTCAGGCATACTCTTAAGCAACACTACCATAGCATCATCTGTAGTGATAGGAGAGTTGATAGAAGCAAGTTGAGTCATAAGACTCCGCATGTAATTGACATGGGCTGCCAAAGGAGTGCACTAACCATCTTCAATTCAAAGAAAGAGATTTTAAGTGATAATTTGAGATGTGAGAGCTAGCACCAAAAATCATGTCAAGCTTCTGCCAAGCTTCTGAAGGAGACTCTAAGTCAGAGATGTGATGAATATAATCATCTCCTAAAGGAAGAGCAATGATACCATATGCTTTCTCCTCTCTAGTGGGATCCCTTGCCGGGCATGTCGGAGCTGAGTATTCTCCAGCATTGGAGGCTGTAGAAGAAGAAGTTGAAGCCGGTTTTACAAGTCCCCAAAGGTTTTCCCTCATCAATGCAAATTTCACCTTCATCTGCTCCACAATCATCTCCTCAATCTGCTCCTAGATTCTCTCAATCATCCTATGTGGCTTACCACCACCTAACTGTGCTTATGGGCACCTAACTGTGCCTCTAGCACTCACACATAGAAACCAAGGTGTGCCTGAGGCATACACCTTGAGATATCCCAATAGATAGCTGATAGCAAGTGATGTTGAACCATTGGCTTTTAGATTTTTGACTATCATGGTAAGGTTTATGTATATTGCTCTCTTACTTTTATAGCAAGAAGTTGACTTTTGATTGATATAAGAAGGTGACTTTCTTTGTAGGATAGTCAAAAACCCATGCTAGTAGCACTACATTCATCTTTTATGAACTCATCTTTTTAGAGGGCTTGCTACTATGAAAGAGTAGCGTTAGGTAGAATTGGCAAAAGGGCTATAGGTCTGAGTAAAACTGCTTATGTTTGTAGCAAGTAAGGTTGATTGCACTATCGGAAATATAGGAGAGGGACAAGAAGAAGGTGAAGAGGGTGCATGAGATGGAGGGAATTATAGGAAAGCTCATTATTTTCTAAACAAATGCTAAGGTCTTTTACATAGAGCTGCTAGATTTGATGGTTGTTGTATTGATAGTGAATCAACTACTCTAAAGGGTGACCAAATCGTATGGGTGAGGTTGATCAGGCACTACTTGGTTTCAATAAGACAAAATTTTAATATCAATACACAATAAATGCAAAGTGCTAGTGTAGAGACTGTAGACTTTTATGTGACAAATTCCAATTCTTATGTGATAATATCACAATTTATGTACGAAATGCAAAGTACTATGTGCCAAAGTTCTATGCCAATTTCAAATTGCTATGTGCTAATATAAAATGATATGAACCCAAGTAAGGGCATATTCCTTGGTCTTATCATTTTTGAAGAGCAAGCACGCCAACTCTCCCCCTATACAAACGTGTGGTTATGTCTACATACAAAGTGCTACGTGTGAAATGCAAAGTGCTATGTGCCAAATTCAAATTGTTATGTGATAAATTCAAAGTACTATGTGCTAAATGCAAAGTTTTATGTGCCAAATGCAAAGTTCTATGCTAATTTCAAATTGATATGTGCTTAAATAAAATGATATGAACCCAAGGAAGGGCACTTTCCTTGGTCTTAATTTTTGGAGAGGAAGCATGCTAACTATCCCCCTACACAAATGTGTGGTTATGTGCTACATGCCAAATGCAAAGTGCTATGTGCCAAGTTCAAATTGTTATGTGATCAAAGTCAAATGCTATGTGCCAAATGCAAAGCTCTATGCCAATTTCAAATTGCTATGTTCATGCAAAGTGAAATAAATCCAAGGAAGGGCATGTTCCTTGGTCTTAAAACTTTTACGTTGGTTATGTGCTAAGTGCAAAGTGCTATGTGCTGAATTCAAATTGCTATATGCTATGTGCAAATTGATAAGTGATAAATGCAAATTGATATGAACACAAGGAAGGGCACATTCCTTGGTCTTATAATTTTTGGAGGGGAAGTGTACCAACTCTCCCACCACACAAATGTGTGGTTATGTGCTAAATGCAAAGTACTCTAAGCCAAATGCAAAGTGCTCTAAGACAAATGCAAAGTGCTACATGAAGATTTCGAATTGCTACATGAAAAATCCAAATTGCATTTATGCTAAATATAAATTGAAATGAACTTACAGAAAGGCACGTTCCTTGGTCTTATAATTTTTGGAGAGGAAGTGTGCCAACTCTTCCCCCACACAAATGTGTGGTTTATGTAGCAAATGCAAAGTTCTATGTGCAAAATGCAAAGTGCTATGTATTGAATGCAAAGTGCTATGTGCAAAATACATATTGCTATGTATTAAATCCATTTTTTGAAAAACAAAACATGTGGTTATATGCTAAGATTATGGAATTCGAATAAACACAGGGGTGTGTCAGTAGAGCTACCTACCTAGATCTAGTTCATATATATAGTAAACTAGGAAATTATAGAGATTTCCTAGATTAGAAAGAGATATTTTCAGTTAGAATGAGGATTTTTTATAAATGTATCTAGAGAATAGGGTTTGCTAGGTATCTTGCATCATTTATGTAGTAAAAATTACTTTCTCTATAAGATAGTCCCAAATAAGATGAGGAGAGGGCCATGATGGCCAAGGTTCCTTATGCATCAATGGTTCAAGAGTCTTATGTATTCTATGATAGGCTACTAGAAAGGACATTGCATTTGTAGTGGGAGTTGATGGCCGGTATATGGCTAATCCAAGAAAGAGGCATTGGGAGGCAGTTAAGTGCATCATGAGGTACATGAATGATCCAAATAGATGTGCATCTACTTTCGCAAAGAAGAGATGTGGTACTTGGGTACATAGATTTAGACTATGTAGGGCATGTGGATAGTAGGAGATCCACTTCTGGTTATGTGGATAGTAGGAGATTCACTTCTGGTTATGTGTTCACCTTTGCAAGTGGTGTAGTGTTGTGGATGTCGCATGTCTCGTGCACAGAAATGTGTTGCTTTGTCTAGCACAAAGTCTAAGTATGTTGCAACCATAGAGGGTTGCAAGGAGGCTATATGGCTTGATCCGCTAGTGGGAGATTTGGGTATTCATACAGTTGTACCAACATTGCATAGTGATTCAAGAGTGCTATTCAACTAGCATGGAATCCAATCTTTCATGCAAAGACCAAACACATTGAGGTCAGGTACCATTTCATCAGGGAGGTACTTGAGGACAAGTGCATATAGCTTGTCAAGGTTCATACAGATGATAACCCTATAGATTTGCTGATGCAGAGTCTACCTAGTCACAGCGGTTTGAGTATCATCATGTATTGTTGGGCATTGGATAGTATGTCCACTGGTTTTTCTCCCTTAAATGCACATTGGCCTTTAAGTGGGAGGTTGTGGTGGCTAAAGGACACTGTGCCTTAACCCCAGTTATGTACAATACTCAAACACATATACATATGGATGACATAGAAGATTAGGGTCTTTTGCACCCACCAAAACTTGTGTGGCTCTCTCTTTTGACTCTCCCTCTCTCTCACCCTCTTTCGTTCCACTTCCGTTGTTGAAACCTCTCATCATGTACTATCAGTGGTTTGAGTATTGTCATGTATTGTTGGGCATTGGATAGTATGTCCACTGGTTCTTCTCCCTTAAATGCACATTGGCCTTTAAGTGGGAGGTTGTGGTGGTTAAAGGACACTGTGCCTTAACCCCAGTTATGTACAATACTCAAACACATATACATATGGATGACATAGAAGATTAGGGTCTTTTGCACCCACCAAAACTTGTGTGGCTCTCTCTTTTGGCTCTCCCTCTCTCTCACCCTCTTTCGTTCCACTTCCGTTGTTCAAATCTCTCATCACGTACTGATATATCAATGTCATTGTTGTTGTAGAAGAATATGTGCAGCATAGGATCTTGGAATATATTTTGGTAAGAGATGTAGGCTCAAGTGTGAAAAGTAGATGTTGCACATATGCTTGATGAAACAAAAATTCAACAACATGGTTGGGAGAATGAAGGATTTTGCCTCCATGGGGGATTTAAGGTTAGAATAAGTTTCAATATTCAGAAGAAGGTTTTGGAATTCAGAAGGAGATTCAAGGTTAGAAAGAGGATCCAAGGTTCAGAATAAAGTACATGGTGGTGAACTCATCTCCCTCATGGATCTTGGAGGTCAAGGGTTGAAAAACTAATCTAGGAGAGTAAGGGTTTAGGAGAAGCATAGGAGTGGGAGAGAAAGGTGCAAGAGCAAAGGGGTTGTGGGAGAGAGAGAAGAAGGGAAGAGGAGAGGACCCAGGAGGAGTTGCAGGCTTGGAGGAGGAGGGAGTAGGAGGCAAGGGTAGAATATGCTATTAGACGTGAGAGTGCAAGGGAGCATGGACATTGGAGACAATTACCTAGCACACCAAAGTAGAACTGAACACAATGCCCCAAAGAGTGTGGGCTTCATTCCATCATGAGATATTTATACAAGTTGGAGATCTTCTTTGTTTGCATATAGGAATTGTAGAAATTTCTCTCTCTACATGTAGGAATTGCATCTAGGATGCGCATATAGTAATGGCATGTAGAGATTCCATGTAGGAATTGCATGTAGAATGCATATTTAGGAGATCTAGAACTTGCATGTAGGATGTGCATATAGGAATCGCATGAGGGATTCCTAGGATTCCTAAAAGAGATTCTTGAGAGATTATTCCTAGGCTCATGTAAGTACAAGTAGAGCTTTGCCGCTACTCTACACACACATTCTACGTTGCTTGAGTGCATGTTGACATAGAGTTAACATACCCCCGGAGCCATTTTATTACCCATTCTTGGGTTATGGCCGATTATGATCATAGAGTTGGGAAGCCAAGCATGTAACCTAGTGGGTTGTGGAACATGCCAATTAATCCTTCACACCATAAACCTTTTGCTCAGTTTCCAAGAAGCATGTATCCACCATCTGTTCAAAGAGACATATGTGGTGAGCCTCTAAGAGGATGACTCTTTAATAGAGTTTGCTTGTGGTTTGGACATTGATCTTGCCATTAGCATTGAAAATGAGTGCAGGAAGATGGTAGTCACTCGATGTGGATGAAAGCCTCAGAATGAATTACAAGGTCTTGAAAAAGATAGCACTTTGCCATAGGATGTGGTCAATATTATCGCACATGTGTTCTTCATGTTGTTGAAGTGCCTGGATCAATGTGCCTTGGATGTTCCTTTCCACCCTAGAGTATGGCTCAATCAATGGGGCCAATTAATGGTGTGATTCTCACCCAAGTTGTGTATGTTGGCATCCCAATAGTGTGGGTGTGTTGAGTATAGCATTGCCTACCTTGCAGATCCACTCGTTTTTGCAGGCTCGTCATTCTGCATGCTTGAGTCAAGAGCCTCCTGAATAGTGATGTTTGTTTCCTTATCTTTTTTGGTGATGTATGATGTGCAATATGATGCTGCCCCGTGAGGGCTCAAAATGAATTGGATGTCCATGTATGCTTGCCACCACAAGTTGGAGATTGTGGGGTTGAAATTATTTGGGTACATATTGGCAAGCTTTCTCTCCAAGAATACTGTTGGTTGAGTGATGCTACTTTGCAATGTCAACAACTGGATATCTCAAGCTCATTTAACAATGTGTCAAAGTCTAATGTGAGTGTAGAAGGCTGCACAAGGAAGGATGATATTTCCTTCATTTTACCCTTATAGGATGACAAGTCCTCATTGCTGGCTACTGGCTCAAGAATTTTTGTCGCATTCATGGGTGGGCATGGGAAACCAAACCTACAATCTTTCCATCTTTTCCTGCAAGTTTTCTTATGCCTGTGGCTTTGGATGTCTTTCTCTAGGAGTTCGAGTAGCGCGGAGTCTGACGTGATGTACTTATCAATGAATGCATTGATGAGTTTGTTCTCAGACGAGCCATATGTGGGTGCATTTATAGTCCATAGCAAACTATGGTCATGTTGGCTTCCTCTGTTTTGAAATTCCATGATAAAGAAAAAGTCTGCGAGTTGGCCTAAGATGGTGTTGTCTTTCTTAAGCAAGTCTTTCATAGCTTGGAACTTGTGGATGTAGTATCGAGTTGTTGTGATGGGGTCAAACACATGTCGCGTATACCATTTTTAGACTCTTCATGTAAGTTGTGTCGAACGGTGACACCCCCCCCCCCAGGGGGTGTGAATGTACCCTTAAAATCCTTAAACCGTGAGGAAAAGGGATGCCCCCGTTATTCCCAACGGAAAGTCGGATCGGAACAAGATTTTAAGGAGGTGATCCACCCATTAAGTACCCCCTATGACGGTATCTAGAGCTCCAATACGCTCAAAACAAGTAGCCCAAACAGAGTGTACCAGTTTACAGCAGAAATACAAGAAGAAAAGCTTAAAAGAGAAGGAAGAGGAGATCATTTTAAGTGTTTTCTCAACGAAAACGAAGCGGGAGTCAGATAAGTACTACCAACTCTACAACACTTGACTTTTGTTGTAAAATAAACCCCTTTTTTGAAATTACAGCAAGTCATTTTCTCTCTTGTATTACTAAAAGGAAAGAATGGAAGGGGAAGGGAGATATAACAATGAACTTATTCCTTTTCCTCCATTACCCCAAGGAGAGAGAGAAAGAACACCTTCACCCCCTTCTGAAGAGGATGGATTAGGTGAGAGTTACACACATCTTGAGTAAGATAACCCACAAATAGATTTATAGCAGTCTCTCCTTCAAGAACCTCTTGATAGGGAGTTCTCCTTTCGTAATGAAAGAAGAAATGAGACTAGCCAAGAACAAGATGATGAGTTTATGCCTTCAACTTAAAACCCAACACAAATGGATTATAATCCAAGTGCAAGAGGAAGAGAGGAGACTCTTGTTGATAAGATGATTTTCCAGCTTAGCAATATGATTGAGCATGTGGAAAAAGTGACGAAGAATGTGGCCGGCCCAATCTGGCACACCATGGCAAACAACTCTCTTTTTAAACGATGCTTGTAATTTGTAGATGTACATAGGCACATAAAATTGCAGAACCCAATCTTTGATTGCAGCAGCCTCTCTATGTTCGTATCCTCTAGTGCCTCCCTCGCTTGTAGTACTGACCCTCTCAGTTGTCCTTTCCGCATTCAAACCCATGTGGAAGAAAGAACTTGTTGAGCAAGAACCTTCATTATTTTGTCGATATGTAGCAATTCCCACAATTTGACAATCTCTTGGTAGCTTGTTCAGTTCGGGATGCCATATGTACAGGGCTGCCCATAGAACAATGTCGAGAATGCTAGCTCCTTGTAGTGCTTGTCTTTAAAAAGGCTTAGTGATGAGAATCCTTTGGATGGTGCAACAACTACTAGCTTGTCTTGGAAGTCGACAATTTGCTAGCTTGTGTATAGCCCATGGACCAAAGTATGCATGGTTATGTTGCATTTAGGGTCAGGCTGAACATTTGTCTCCTCATCTTGCACGTCTTGCTCTTGCATTGCTTGCAATGCAAGAATGTGTGACAACCATAGTGGGTTCATTTGAACATTGTTCTCTTGGTAAAGTTATTTTTGTAGAAGCTCATGCATTGCACACATCGTTGTTGTAGGCTGCACAAGACCACTCATGTAGTAGTGCAAGTACTGCATCCTCCTTTTGATCATGACTAAAACTGTAGCATAGTCTGAAAGAAACATTGGCAAGACACGTTATACCCTACCAGTATTAGTGAAAACATTAGCAATGCTCCCATGCAAACCATATTGCCCTTCATATGTGAGCTCCCTAATTTGAGTGAATGGTATTCATTTTGCAACCAGCCTCTCTTTGATTCGGATCAATGTAGATGTGTACAAGCTTGTAGGTGGAAGGAACATATTCTTGGATGCGAATTTCGGTGTCACTCCCTGACGTACTTGGTTGTAGCAACTCGAGAAAATGCATCGCTGATTGATCATTGCCTCACTGAGGTGGACATCTATATTTTGGAAGAGCGAATATTTTGTTGGCATTAGCTTATGCAGCTTTGCATGAAATTCTAAGTTGTTGTTGTAGCACTCATAAGAGAAGCTTGGTGTGTCTTCCAGTTTTTTCTTGTACAAGGACCGGGCATTAACAGTGGTTCTTTTTCTTTTGCACGACTACTTTGAGCATTGTTTGATACCAACATTAACTGCGCACTGCTGTGCTGCTGTGTTGCAAGGGGTTGTAGTTAAAGTGGTCTACTACATGGCTGGTTCTGCAATTTCAGTAGTGCTTGGTAGCACTACCCACATTTTGTAAATCTTGTCACAAACGGTGCACACAGAGTATCGTGCATCATGCCTGTATTCCAGAAACTGTGATGTCGCCTCTACCTCAATAGGCATGGATCCCTAGTCCAATAGAAAACTCTAAAAGAGACAAAGCAAGCCTCTGAGATGTGTGCCAAGCAATCATGCATAAGTTCTTTTGGGTTTGTGGAATTCTTAAGCACTAATGATATGTCTAATTTTTGCAAAGGAGCCTCCTTAGTAGAGGGTGACGCACCAAAGAAATCATGTAGGGGTACTCTCTCCCTTGCATTGTTTTGTAGGAGGTGCTCATGCTCGATCCGTAGCAATATTTCACGCGTTTTCCCCTACAATGTGTATCAAGCATACTGGCAATTATGTGTAGTCTTTGTTCTTATTATTGATTCACTCTGTGTCCTAAGCAAGGTTATATATGTCAATGCTAAAGTGGTTTTCCATTTGGAAGGGTAGTGCTATTCTTGCGTGAAGATGTTACTTGCTTGTGGGAGTTTGCTCATTGGTTGTGCTGAATGCACATGCATTGGATTTGTATGTGGTATGTCTACTTGCAAAGTAGTGGGATTAAACATGCATAGTTGCACTTCAAAAAGATTCATCATCTACAACATTCAGAGCTTATTTTGTAAAGCCTACTGGACACACCAGGAGCCCACACATTATTGACTCTACCATGCTAGCAACAACACCTGTTGTGCTCATGCTATGATGCTTGTGGCATTTCATGGATTTTCTTGAGCACATACCAAGAAAATACTTTTATTATTGCAATATGAATATGCTCCCGCAATGTTGTGATTGTATGTACATCAGTCCACCACAATTTATTTACGGTGGCTAATGTGTGCCTGTGGTGAATGCAACAGGCGACAAGCTAGCAAATGGCCAGCTCAAACACCAGCATCAAATGTCACAATGAAATCGGCACAATTGATGGTGAAATATCCAGAGGGGTGGTGGTTAAGCAAGAGGTTCCTGGTGGCAACCATGCTGTGCATGTAGTAGTGGGAGCCACAGTCACAATAGCTCATCCCACATAAGCCTTGCAAAGCTTCACAACATATGTGCCATCACGGAGAACCACACATCCTTTCAGCGAAGGAATTCGGATAATGTCTTGTAGGCTAGCGCATAAGTAGCAGAAGGGGTGAGTAGGATCACAGCTCACTCAAGAACTTGCGCACTCACCACATCAAAACTCAACTAGTGGCCCATTCAAGTCAACAAACTGCAACATCCCATTGCCCTGCACGGGTGCATAAGATGAATGTTTTGATTAGTTTAGGCAAGGAATGTTTCAAAGATAATACATGCATACTAAAGAGGGAGCTGCATTTTTGGTCGTCAAAACTTTTGGTCGTAGCCTAGATCAGAAACTTGGTGCCCAAATGCAGATAGCAGCCTTTTGCGAAGCCTACCCTTGGGTACTACTGCAAGGACAATGAAATAAAAATAGCAAGTGAATGACACACACGTGTGTAAGAGATGTTCCTCACAACATACATCACAATCCCCCCATGGGGAAACTCTTAGATCAGGTGAGATAAAATGGATTGACGATCAGCCATGCAAGATAGCTACAATCACATGCGCATTGCTAGGTACATCACTTTTTTTATGTAGCTAAAAAGATTCCATGGAAAGGTATTACCATTGTGCAATCCTCTGGATTTGGGCCATCTGCTATCATGATTTGCTTGGTCATCTCATAGACATATCTAGGTCAACCTTAACCCCACAAGGAAAGCAATTGTTTCCATCACTGATGTAAATGGGACTCTTCCACTTTGCATTTGTTGCACCACCCATGGTACACATGCGCTAATAGTCTTCTCAGGCACAAGGTAGAGCGTTCCATCAAAAGGATCTACTTTGACTACACTTATCATTGCATTGATACGCAGGGACACATCAAAGGTTCCACCTTCTCTAGTGCTCTTCTTCGCTATAGATAGGGCCTCGATTTGATAAAATTCATCCACCTCCAAAATATTCTCTAATTGTAAAACATAATTATGAGGAACGTGCAAGGTCACTGTTTCATAAACAATCCAAATTGGTGAGGTCCACGCGCATGTACGTGGCATCCCTTGCTTTGTAAGTTCCATATTTTGCCAGTATGCATCCCTCAAATGCAAACCAATGGTCCACATACTCCGATAGCTCAGCTATTTCAAGATTGGGAGCACCTTGGAATGGCCCAATTTATGATTGGATGGCAGCAATTCCCTTGAATTAGTGGGAATATCTTGTGCAACACTCTCCTCATTCTCAACCAATGAGTTTTCGAGTGCTGGACTTAAGGACAAATATTTATTTGTGTGAGAGTTATTATATGCATTCTATGTTGTGGCAAGATGCAACGCATTGTTGTTTTCCTTCAGGTGTGCATGCAATTGTTTGGAGAATAAAGAAAACCATGTGAAGGTTCAACCGTGGTTGTATTTGACTCACAGCCACTTGCAACAAACCCATGGCATGTGTGGACCAATTAACCACAACGTCTACAAGGTGACAAAGGATATTTAATTGTGTGCAATAAATATGGAATCAACCATCTATTGAAGCAATACCAGAATGGATTCATTAGTAGCCAGACGAATAGTTGCAAGAACTTAAGGTAGAGCCACATGAAATCTTGAAAGGAATGGTAGCAGCTCAACAGTGCAAAAAGTTTGCATTCTTAAAGGGATAGGTTCTTAGTGCAATGGATGTTTCTTTTGAGTGATTGTCATGGGCAAGTAGGACTCAACTCAAGATTTTGCTCACCATACACAAGCCTTTCTCCGCCCTCATATTTCAGTCACACAAAAAAAGCTCCCTAGCAATGAATGCATGTGCAATGTCTACAATAGAAAGAGAGGATTTTGCAATTCATAATTTACAGTATGTTAAAGTTTAAAATCAATACTTGTTGATGGATAGGCTGTGATTCCTATTCCTAAAGAAAAAAAAATAGTATTGACATACAACATCAAATTTTCAATAGAATGCCATTAGGGAGAGGGAGAGATCATATGTGATTATCCTTCATATCAGAACAGGTCTAGATATAGTAAAACTATTGCTTGAGGGGAGGTATGCAAAATAACATTTGTTATTCTTTAGATTCGACAGGCTTGCGAGGACAAAAAGTTATTGATCTGATTTTGAATACTATCAGTACTAAAATCAATTGTACTGCTTACGCTTCATCATTTTCAATCAGCACTACTATTTCAATTTTCAACAAACTTTTTATCCTTCACAGACAATAGAATTCAGGGTGCTATTTTCGACACATGCAGCTCGGGATAGTCACCTGACAGGGGAGGCCCTATATAAAAGGTTATCTTGTATTTCAGACAAGCAGGTGTTCCTAGGTGTCGCAATGTCTTCGATACTATGGTCTCCAAAGTTTAGATGGTGTTAACCATTCAATGCATGATGTGAGCACACCCTGTGAGCAAGGAAAGAAATGGATCCAAACCAGAAGACACCACGATACAAGTCCAAATAGTAACTCACCCTTGGAGCAGGCTTGCGACACCACTACTTCAAAGCCCAACTTCAATGTTTTCTTGGGATGATTGTCAATGCTTGCACCCTTCTTGCAAGTCCTCTTCAATCGTGAAAGATCTATGAGAACGTAGATATGCTCGACAGGAAATGGGGTCTTGATCATGCAATTGGCCGAATAGGAAACTAGACCCGCTGCGCTTACAAACAATCGGTCTCTGGACATCTGATAGTGTATATGCAAGAAGAGCGACTCTATAGACATAACTTCCTCCTCACAGGATGCCACAACGGGCTTCTCAAATTTCTCCAATTCTGCACGCGAACACAAACTTCATCAAAGCATGCATTTTATGTCACACTACAAGCGAATCAGTGATGCTGCAAATATTGGTTGATGCGAAGGCTGAAAGCATGAGGGATTTAATGCGAGTCACAATGACAGAGGAAATGGAGGAAATTATATGAAGAAAGATTTGAAAGCAAAATCTCAATGGAGAAAGACTGCATCCCCTAGAAAAGACCAAGGTAAAAAATAAGGAGGGAACAAGATTATGATAGTGTAGGTCAATGGGCGAATCTTTCCCCATATAGAGTTATAAATATTAGCCTTGCTAACACTTTTAGGGTAAATTTATCAAATTTGAGGCTCTTAAAATTAGCCCACCTTATTTTTTGCCTAATTTATCAAATTTAAAGCTCTAAATATTAGCCCAACCAACTTGCGAAAGCTTCTAAATTAGCCCTTGGGCTAAAATTCGCCCCTAATTTTTCCCCTGTTAAGGACATTATAATAAGTGATGTTGATGCAAGTGAGGTTGCCAGTGACTCCAATATGCTCACTGGTATAGAGGACGTGTCTCTTGTTGCATGTGACTCGAACATGCTCACTGGTAAAGAAGACTTGTCTGGTGTTGCAAGTGACCCAAACATGCTCATTGGTATAGAAGACTTGTCTTGTATTGCAAGCGACTCAAACATGCTCGCGAGTACAAAAGACTTGTCTTGTATTGCAAGCGACTCAAACATGCTCACTAAAATTGTTGATATTAATGATCATGCTCATAATGTTGTCATTGGAATGAAGGACAGAGATGGTAGAAACATCTAAGACTTAAGATGTCCCTAATGTACTTACTTGCATGGAGCATATGGATGGCAGAACATGTAATTGTGAAGGAGAAATAACTCAACCACAAAATTCAAGAGGCATTGGCAACAGGTAGACTTTAATGAATAAGTTGTCTATTAATTCCAAGATATTACAAAGTGACATCAAATAATTCCCAAGGGCACTTTGCATTTGATTTTAGAGATGATGATTCAAGAGACATAGATTCAATGCTAGATAATGAACTCACAACTCGGAAACACAAGACACTATTCATAAAAAGAAAGTATGTGAGTGTCAAGAGTTGATGAATCATGGCACCAATTCCAGAACCCAAGAGACATGTAATGTTATCTTAGGAGAATATTGAAAGGACTCTTATGCACGTTTGTTGCAAGAAACTTTGCATGAGAAAAGTTACAAAAGATGATTGTGAAGCCATGCACATCGGCTTTTGGAGTAAGACAGGGACTAATAGACATAACTATCTTCTTCAAGAGTTTTCTTCATCAAGGTGATAAGGACTCCAGGACAAGACACTGTAAACCCAAATTGAAACCCATGGTTAATGGGACATCTATATGTAATCGAGGATATCAATGGTTAATTGGACTATCACATGGTACATATTGGACCATCTGGGTAGAGGTAAAAGACAAGGTGGTTCATAAAATTCATGGAAATGCCTACAAGCTTAAATGAAAAAGAAGCACTAGAAATGCAGCTACAACATTAAAGAAAATCCTTGACAATCATGCATTACCACAGCCTCATCTTCCACAAATAATGTGGATGGAATTGTGGAATGCCAACATCATCTTCCTTTGGGAATGACATAGAAGGCTGTGCTAGAAATAGTCAATAAAAATTTACAAGATAGTGAAGAGAGCATGATTTCAAGGCCAACCTTGTATAAAATTTGGCGTGGACAGTTTTTCCATATGTCAAGACACCATCAGAGCAAAGGATGTCAAAATGCAAGACATGTGATGAATTGAAAAATGCCATTGAACATAGTAAATGTGAGCACAAGCGAGGAATATATATAAGATGATGAACAATCCAATTAACTCATGTGCAAGATGCTAGATTGTTGTAGGTCTCTTGGAGAGAGGAAGCTATTGTGCATGTCAAAAAGTCCATGTGCATTACCATTGATGGCATGGATCAGTATACAACAACATTGTTGGGATATGTGATCAAGGGCTTGCTAGGTACATGTGTGCATCCACTAGCAGTCATATGGTTGTGTGTGTGTTTTAGGAGAGGCACACTTAGTGCCATAGACCATGACACAGGTGATGATGTGATGCAAAGGCCCCCACATGGGGTGATGCCTATGATTGTGGAATTCCTATGATTTAGGAGTTACCTCCTTTGATGTAGGAGAGGTGCCATTGATTTAGTCCACCCTCTCTCCATTTCTATAAAAGAGGGATTTCCCTCTTAAATCAATAGAACACCCATTGCTACATCTTTTGTGTTCTCACTCCTCTTGCCACAATGCATCTACTCTCCTCCACATTCCAACATTTGGTATCAGAGCCATGATCCTCCTTGAGCTTTTAGACTCCTAGACTGCCACCTCATCATCATCTTCAACCTTCTTCCATATCTCTCCCATTTTTCCCAATTCTGCCCGAATCTTGCAGCATCATTTCTCTAGATCAAACCATTAACTTTCAAAATGCTTCTGGATCCAGCTTCCCCATGCTAGGGTGCACCTCTTCACCATTGGGATTGAAGGAATTTTACTGTGAGCAACCGTGCCGCTTCGCTCTTTGCTCGCCAATCTAGCTCGAAATTTGGCCTGTTGGGAGACAATTTTGCAAAACCCTCTTGGTCATAGTTGGGCGACACTATGATCTTACTGTTGATGAAATTTGAGACCAATGCTTGCTAGAATAAGGAGAAAACATCAAAAAACCAGTCGAAATAGCACATCTCTCCATGGTGACACAACACGAAATTTTGTGATTCCTCTATGCTAGAAGTAGCCCTCAATAAGAGCTTCCATTTGCCTTTGAAATCCCTCTCAAAGCTTTTATCTTCAGCTTCAATTGAACCCTCCAACTTCAAACTATTCAATTTGGGGGTAACAGTGATATTTGCTTCTAATATGAACCATTGAATATGGTTAAGTGCTGAAAAGTTTCATTATTATCTCAATTATCTTTGGTCTTTTGGATGTTTGAACATTGGAAGTGATGTGAGCCATTTTTCAGTCTTATCTTTGGAGCAATGTCCTGCAGTTTGACAGTTTTGGTAAATGTTCATAATGCATTTCTAATATATTTTGGATTGAATATGCTTGAAAGCTATTTTTTGAAGCAACAAACACTGTATTTCCTTTATGCTAAGAGTTTGGGGTATCTAATTATCTCTCCAACCAATTATACTTGTGGAGAAGGAGACTTCTTTATAAAGGACTAGACACTGCCACATTAGCGGTAAGACCTTCCCAATATGCCTTCATCATATTGTTCCTCTAACATTGATTATGTATCTCAGAGGAAAGCATTCTTAAAGAAGCCTAGAATGAGAGTAAAGCCCTATAATGGTGAATATTTCATCAAGGTGAACACCAAGAAAAAGATATGTGCCTTCTGTGGAGTACCCAATCATACTATGGAGTATTGCCACCTAAAAAGGTTTTCTCTACAGTTGCTCTCCAAGAGACAAGCCCAAGAAGAGGAGAGGAATAACTCCCACTACATCTCTAAAGAGAATAAAGCGTATCCTCTGAAGAAGAGCTACATCAACAACTAAGAAAATCTTGCTGAAGGAAAAATTCCATAAACAAATGAAGAATCAAATTTTGTGGTAGATTTGGATTGGGTTTTCTAGAGTCCAATATTTTGAACTTTGGTCATCACTTGGTCATGTAGTCAATTTTGAGGTTCTCTGCCTATATGGGCACACAAATCCACACTATTTTTGATCTATATGGGCACACAAATCCAAAAAGAATGGGCACACAAATCCACACTATTTTTGATTTAGCATGCATAACGAATATTCCAGTGATGCAATGGAAGCACTACTTAGTGGATGGAGATCATTTATGGAGTGAATCATATGCTTTATTACATAGAATAACTCCATTGGATGAAACTAGATTTGTTCTTGCAAAGAACAAAGCACTTGACGTAGATGAACTGAAAGGCTTGGATGCCTTTATTAAACATCTTCAAAGTATGATGCAAAAAGATCTTGAGAAAGCAATAAAAAATGGGGAGATAATCAAGTCAGCTGAGGCATTCTTTTTAGTGTGCAACCTCTCAATGATACATCTCTTTAAAGGAAATATTACTAGATAGCTTAAGGTGAAGCAGCCCTCTAATTTGAAAGAATATAGACCTTTGAGACAACACATGAATAGCTTTTGAGTGTATTCTTGAGGTGATGAGAGTTTCTTTTTAGTGCAACATCTCAATTGTATTCTTTTCAGTGTGCAACATCTCAATGATTCATCTATTTAAATGCAACATGACTAGATAGCTTAAGGTGAAGCAACCCTCCAATTTGAAAGAGTACATATCCTTTAGACAACACATTAGTACATTTGGAGTGTATGTGGTTGATGAGAGTTTCTTTTCTTTGTAAACAACCCACCACATTTCTAGGGTAATATATAATTTCTTTTCTTTTGATGGAATTCCTTGAAATTTTCAAAATGACAACACACAACTATGTGGACATCCCTAGAATATCACAAAGATGTTCTTAACATATTCATATAATCAATACAAGGCTACAAAAGTTAGTAAAGGGAAGAAAGGGAAAGGTCACGTACACTTCATGGAGTGTCCATTGAAAAAAGTGTGGACATAAATACGAAAGTCATGCAATTTACATGTGTTGAAGTGACATGCACGAATTGATTGACGGTTTCATAAGGGTGGTCCTCTACATAGGAAAATTCAATTTATATGTTGAAGTTTTAAGATTTCAAATTGAACCATTCCCACAAAATGTTTCTAGAAAGGAGTTCAGCTTGTAGAGTTTTCTACGTGCTTTGAATAAAGAAAGGACGCAACTTAAAAAAGCAAGCCTAGAGCTTGTGGTCAAATCCATTTATTTCCACAAAATTTTCATAGCTAAGTTTCAACTTTTAGAGATTTGCACACCTCATTGGACAAATTCATGTTTAAAGGAACTCCTACTCTACTACTTCCACTGCTAACACTACCAGTAGTGACAGTGCTACTGCTACTACTATGACGACTTTGCTGGTACTACTATTGGTACTACTTGCTACTATTGCTACTACTACTACAATTACAGCTAGGACTACAATGATGATGGTGACTACTTCTACCACTTGAAGTTGAATTTTAAAACGTGTACACGTTAAGATTGAAATCATTGTTCAGATGTTGAAGTCACATATGAAGTTCTTGTCCAATAAGAAAAAGTTTGATAATGTTTGTGTGCCCCCATAAAAATAAAAGTGTTCAACATTTGTCATGGCTTGAAATCATAGTACTTTAAATATTGAAAATTTTCTAGGCTATCATTGTTTGGGTGAATGTTGAAATGTCACTATTCTTCATTGAAACTACCTCCATTTCGAAAGTTATATGAACTATCACCAATATTCTAATATCATAATAGCTTAAAGAAAAATACCCATTGTCTCTGTTAATGAGAATGGAGGGGTTAGATCATTGGGGGCTAAGGACCCATAGTATAGTGGTAAAGCAAGCACTTTATATGTAAAAGAGAAACGGGTGTTGGGCTATTAAAAGGCAATTTTTGTAGGATGATCTTGATAAATAACGATTTGAAATGTACACAACTTAATTAATGTACACTTAGAAATGTCCACTCTAGAACTACCTCTAAGGGGCCACCGCCTAACCAAATAAATCGGCAAGTTTCTTTCCCCAAAAGAAGAAAGGAGGAAAAAGCGCTAATACTCTGCTACACACAAACTTAATTAATTTTTGAAAGCTTACACATAGAATTGTTCACTCTAGCACTACCACCAAGGAGGTTCTTTTTCTTGCCGGTCACCCCCAATCAAATAAATTGGCAAGTTTCTTTCCCCATAAGAAGAAAGGAGGAAAAAGCGCTAATAGCTGTGCTAGAAACAGACTTAATTATTTTTTTTAAACTTACACTTAGAAATGTCCACTCTAGCACTACCGCTAAGAGGGCATTCCCACATAGGGGAATTCCTCTCTCGAAACCTACGTAGAGGCACGAAATAGAAATTGTCCCAAGAATTTGCCTACACTATCGGCTGTCCTATTTTCATGCCCATCATCGAGGATTTGGACAATGTTAGGCGTGAAAGTAGGAGGGAGATAATTTCGACCAACGTCTTGTAAAGAATTTCATCTTGTCTATCTATAACAAGCCTAAAACATCGTGTTCGTTGCAGCAATGTTCCCACGACCGCGGGAATGCCCTCCAAGAGTGCAGCCACATGCATGGAGATAGGAAGGGAAATTCAATGTTTCAGCAGGCAATCCATGGCCACACGTGATTGAATGAAGCCAGCCAAAGTTGGATCTACAAAGAGCTAATCGGATGTGCCAAATGTACATGCCTTGCCTTGAGCTCCACCCAGCTGTGGAATAGATGTTTGGCGGTGGCAAACCTCCCTCTCCATTCAACCGCCAAAGCTCCAAATGCCTTTGAGAGGGAAGCCCAGACCAGTGTGCCCAGGAGGCCTTCCTCTCCTACACTCATTTCAGGAAAGTGTACCCAGCAGGCTGCATCTCTGATTGGGCATGTGCCCTGATCTAGGTGCTACCAATCGAGTCTCTGATTCCAAGGGTAAATGAGATCTCATGGGGCTCAACTCTAAGGACTCAAGAGTCAAGAGGTGCTTTTCTTTGCCGGTCAGCCGCTAATCAAATCGGCAAGTTTCTTTCGAGAATACCTCTTGAAGGAGACAAAGTTATAATAATAATTGTGTCATATTTGTTTCAAACCATTGCTGTCTTAACTGCTCTATTGAAATTTCTATTGAGCACGGCCAGCGTCTATATTTCTTAAATAAGGAGCGGACGTGACGACGCTGACCATCGGTCAACGGACCGATTATTAGTGTATGTGTGCCCGAGCGAGAGAGAGAGAGAGGAAAGACCCGGTGAGCGAGCGAGAGAGGAGAAGTGATAGTGGGACCCAAACAAATGCGTGGACCGTCACGAAAGAGCAAGCGAAAGAGAGACCAAGAGAGAAGGTGAGGGACCAGTCAGAGGAACCAACTGAGCTGTGTTGCGACCTCTACTCTCTGATTTATTGTTTGTGTGTGTGGTCACGGAGGTGCGACGGTCTCTCCGGCGAAACGCCATAGTTGAAATGACAGAGACAAAAAGCAGAGCTTGGTACTTACTAATTAAAACATCGGAAACAGAAATTTGAAAGAGGAGGATAGAGCAGCGCGACCCAACTAAATCCGTAACTCAAAATGTGAGAGAAACAGAAAGAGAGCGCGAGGGAGCGAGCGAGCGAGCGAGAGAGAGAGATCGGTCGAAGAAAGAGCATCCAACAATACGAGGCGGAGAACTCAACAAATCCGTCGGTAAGGACCCAACAAATCCGTCGATAAGAAGCGAAGGACCCAACAAATCCGTCAATACGAAGGTGGAGGGAGCACCCAACAAATCCATGGATACGCAGGTGGAGCACCCAACAATTCCGTTCGATACGCAGGGAAGAACTGATCAACAAATCCGTCGATACGAAGGTGGAGGAAGCAAGAGATCCGTAGAAAAGGAGGTAAAATCCGTCGATAAGAAATGACTGATGCTTCAATCCGAGGTGTAGCGCACAGTGAATGCTGGCTAGAGAGCGTAAAGGTCCTGCAGGCAAAGGAGGAGGAGCTCCAATCCCAAACAGATGCGAAGGGTGTAGGTAGCTGACAATGTACGCAAAGTCTGAAAGGCTAATTAGGAGCAGGATCTCCTTCCCAAACAAATGTGTTGAAAGGCGATCCCAAACATATGAGTGAAGATCCTGTCAGCTCAAGTAATCCCATCCTGTCAGCTAATATGTGCGAAGGGAGTAAGCTAAGAGTGTATAGTAAGTTCTGTAAGGTTCGGCTGGCGATAAGCAGGAGAATCTCCATCCCAAAGGTATGTGTGTAAGGTTCGGCTAGCGAGGCAACAGAATCTCCATCCCAAAAGTATGTGTGTGATGTGTGTGAAGGGTGTTAGTTGACGAAGGTGTAAGGTTCCTTAAAGCACACCAACTCCAATCCCAAACATATGAGAAAGTGCAGCTCATAGTGGATAGTTCCAATCCCAAACATATGCGAAAGGTGTAGCTCAGAGTTTATAACTTCTTTCAGTTTCAGTAAAAAATCAACAGCAATGGAAGCAGCAACAACTGCAATAGCAATGGAAGCAGCAATAGATCAACAAAATCATAAGCAAGCTCCCATGATCCATATCCTCCTCCTCTCCTTCCCCCTCCCAAGCCACCTCAACCCCCTCCTTCAGCTCGCTCGTAAACTCTCCTCTTTCTCTGCTTCCTCCTCCTTCCTCTTCACCTCCATCGTCTCCCTCCACACTGCCTCTCGCTCAGGCTCCTCCTCCTCCCATCGCCATCCTTCCGAACCACAGCTCAATGGCCATCGCTCCGCTTGCATCCAAACCTTCCCTGTCCCTGATGGCCTCCCCCCCTCCCACCCCCGCTCTACCTTCTTCCACCAGCTCCAAGCCTGCCTTGGTATGCGCTCCCCCGTTGAGCAGCTCCTCGCCGACCAGCTTCCACTCAACGGCCCGCCCATCTCTTGCATCATCTCCGATGTCTTCGTCCCTTGGTCTCAAGAGCTTGCCACCAAATTCGATATCCCCCTGTTCGCCTTCTTCACCTCCAACGCCACTGCTTGCTGCGTTATGTCGTATTGCCCCGAGCTCCTCTCAAAGGGCATCATCCCCTTCAAAGGTAGGGACGGCTATCGATCGTTTGCGCATAAGCATTGCACGCTGGACTTTGATCTTCCAGCAAACACAATGTTTGGATGTGCATTTAATGAAACAGATAGAGAAATTGGCATGCTTTCAGTAGAGCTTCCGTAAATCTCAACGGGAAATAGTATGCATAGGACTTAATTTTCATGCTGTCTTAATGATTTACGGTTTGCGGGGGGCCTGCAGCTAAAGCTGATTCAAAGCAACGCATAACTTGCCCGGGAGCTCCTCCACTTCTTCCCAGCGAATTTCCTCCATCCATGCAGACGCAGGATCTCACTTTTTATCGTTTTCAGTTCACTCTCAAATTGTTCGAGCGTTTGAACGAGGCAGCAGGCCTTGTTCTGAACAGTTGCTTTGAACTGGAACCTAAAGCTGTCAATACGCTGCGAACTAAATGCCCGGTCTACACCGTCGGACCTTTGCTTCTGCCAAGTGGAGATGAATCGCTGACCATCGAGCAAGAAGTCAGCTTTTGGCAGGTGGAGGATCGATGTCTAGCATGGCTAGACACTCAAGCAGCTTCATCTGTTCTGTATGTTTCTTTTGGGAGCCTTTCCACCTATTCTGATCCCGAGCAAATGAAAGAACTAGCTTTGGGTTTAGAAGCCAGTCAACAGCCTTTCCTTTGGGTCATTCGTCAAGACGCTGTAGATGGCTCTCTCTCTGATGTTTTGCCTGAGGACTTCCTGGACCACACCAGAGATCGAAGCCTGATCATCTCTTGGGCACCACAATTACACGTCTTAAAGCATCCTGCAGTGGGTGGGTTTCTAAGCCATTGTGGGTGGAATTCCATATTGGAGAACATAGCTCTTGGAGGGATACCCATGCTCTGTTGGCCAGACATTGCAGAGCAGAAAGTGAATGCCCGACTTCTGGTGGACGAATGGAAAGTCGGCCTAGAATTTGAAAGGAAGGGTGATGGGAAGGTAGACCGTCTAGAAGTTGAGAGAGCGGTGAGAGCTCTAATGGAAGGAAAGGAAGGGAAAGAGAGGAGGAAGCGAGCTGCAGAGCTAAAAAGTGAGGCAGGGAAGGTTGTGAAACAGGGAGGTTCTTCCTTCAGAAACCTGGAAGCATTTGTGAAGAGCATGCGGGAACGAGCTCAGTGTCTCAACTGATGAGAACTGAGTAGCATCAGCTGTTCTGATATAGATAACCATCTGGAAATGAGAGTTCCTGAGGTGGAAACTCTGCATAGGTTCTATGAAAATAGCAGAGGCATTGGCAACAAATGTCAACAGCTTAAATAATCCCTTGATAAGAGAACAATTTATCTGTGAGGACGGTAAGCCTTCTGCTTTGCTGATGGATTTGCAGAGACTCCTTTATCCTTCGACGCTTGATTGCATTGAATAATGACGCAGATATCTTTAGCTTAAGTTGATAATCTGTCCCTATGGAAACATCTTTGGTCAAGGGAGTTCAAAGATTTGGTGACCACCACATTTTGGGCCTCTTATACAAAAGGCTGAGCCAGCAGAAAAACTGATGTTTAAGTCTTTAAACGCCAGAAAATACATCTTACATAGCTTCCGAACTTAAATTTGAACACACTCATTTGTTGCATGACTGTGGAAATGAGAATATTTTTCATCAACTGATGCTTGTGACAAACACCTAGTTTCTAAGATTGAATAGTTTTGCAAAAGCTCTTCTAAGATATAAGGGTGCTACTCGTCAGATGTTTATACCAAATCACAGTGATACAGTCTTACTGAAGATGCTAACGAAGAACGTTAAGGGGAACTTCACGCTTGAAGCCTTCCTTTAATTGTACATAGTCAGATTCAAATTGATAAGATTGTTAAATATTTGAACTAAACTACTAAAGAAATATAGAGCTTTGAAGGAAAGGGATAAGGGAGTATTACACACAAGGGGCAAGGGATTGTTCTGACTTCTGCTATGTCGACGAGCTGAGACGTTAACATTAAGGTGAAAGCTTCCCTGTAAAGTCCAATAGTATTTCAACAGCACACATAGGAGGTCATAACGTTACTTTCGGGATTAGAAATTTTGGTTCATTGTGCTGAGGAGCATCCTGATTTTCAACGGAGTTAAAGATATTGTCCGCCTTTGTTTGTGGCTGCTTGTCATGAACCTCTCTCCCATGGTGCCCTTCTCTGCACGAGGCTGGACTAATCTATACAAATTGCACTTTACAAAAGGAGAACGTGAAGCTCCCCTTTGTTTGGCAACAGATAAGGGCGTATAAGAAATTGCTAATCAGGGAAGCGGAGGTGGGACTCGATTTTGGAGATTTGCATTGGCTATCGGGGGTAAGTTTCTTATCAGAGTTTGAATCAAGTTATTAGGGCTAGCAAGTGTAGGGCTTTGCCTTGAATCAAGTTCTGAGAGCTAGACCTTGCGGCTTTGCCCACCCCCTCTTTTCTCCTCTATCTATATTTTATTTATTTATTTATTATTCTTAAATTTTTAAAAAATCTTAGAAAACAATTTTTGGTTAGGGAAGAACAAAGGCAAATTAGGCAACGACAGAAGTCGCATGTGTGGCATGCCATGCTTCGTTCATCTCTAAAGGTCGCTTGCGAAGGGTTGCTTAGCCTCTTAAAGTAGTTTCCATAGGGCAAGCTGAAATCTTACCTTTGTTTCAAGAAAACATCACTTCTCTTCATGGCATGGAGAGTGTTATAAAGCTCATTCTTGATTTAAAACCCCATTTACATCCACATTTACTCTTTCTTGTAGGTAGCACAATCTTTTTTACAATGAAACAAAATTAGTGTGGGTACAAAAGTGAATCAAAGAACTAATGTTTGCCTCCACAATCACCCAAACTTGCCAGCTTACTTCGGCCATCTTTCTTTGGCCCAATTACCCTCTCTAGAAAGGTTTAGAAAAGGTTGTTTACCTAGTCAAAGCCTTTCTTTGGTGGGAACCATTAGAAGATAAAATCGATTAGAGAAGGATAGATATAGTGATTAAGTACAAACTTCTTCTAGAAAGAGTAGGTTGGAATCCCTGCCATCTTTGCACTTTGGATCTTATTCTATTAATTGCCCAAGCCCATCTATCCTTGTTTGAGTGCCTTAAGCCCATTGGAATTCCAAGAAGTCTGAAAATTTCTCCTTCCTTTATGAACTTGCACCCTTTATCAACAAAGAGTTTGGGGGGGGGGGGGCGGGGCGGGCAGGGGGATTCCTAGCTTCCAAGATACCAGTCGTCATCGTGAATTGTTGGCAGATAATATGTCCTCTTCCTTCTTCTATCTGAATACCACCTAACGTGCCCCTGTCCACTTCATCTTGAATTAACAACCCAAGAGCGTCTGTCACAATAGCAAAACGTAGTAGAGCTAAGGGGCAACCCTATCTAGCTGAGTGCCTAAGTGCAAAGGGAGGAGATACACTGCCATTTATCTCAACCTTTGCTTGTGTGTGTTGAAGCAAGGTATTGACAAAATTTACATACTTGGAACCAATCTCCATGTCCTGAAAGGAAAAGAGAATGAAGCCCTACTCCATTCTGTCATACGCTTTGTACACTGACCTTGAGGAAGCTTATCTTGAAGGGTTTCATCTCCATGCTCCAGGTCCTCCCACAGTGTGAGTATTGCCTTCAAAATGTGTCTGCCCTTGATGAATCCCTTTTGGTCTTCCCTCATCTAGGTTTGCATCTTGTCCTTGAGCCTTAAGGCTAGAGCCTTTGCAAATATTTTGTAACTGGTGTTTAGCATTGTTAGAGGGAGCTAATTCTTTAACTCCATCTTAGGGCCTCATTTCGAGATTAGCTTGATCATTCTAGAGTTTATCCTTGGGTCCAAGAAACCTTTACCCATAGATTCCTCCTAGAGATTTAGCAGGTAGGGGCCTACTGTGTTCCAAAAAACTTGATAAAGTTCAATTGATAGCCCATCTTCCTCGAGGATTTTTCCTTTTGCCCTTTGATCCACTGCTCCCTTCAATTCTTCTAGCATCAATTCTATGTCTGGATAGTGGGCAACATAACTTGCTACCACTTTCTTCTAGCCTTACAGACAAGTTCCCCATTCCTTTCCTTTTCTATTGTAATCACTTTTGGTTCCCCTAGGAGGCTTTGAAATTGAGAGGCAACACTTTTCCTAATCTCTCCCGAGTCCACTATTACTTGGTTACCCTATACAATGCAATCTAGCATTTCATTAGCATGCTTTTTCCTAAGAATTCGAAACATGTCCTCATTTGCTCTATCTCCCTTGCAAGCCCACCACTTCCTTGTGTAAATCTTTGCCTGCAACGCTTCTAAAGTAGCTTTGACCCAAAGTGCTTCTCGGCACTACTTTAGCCTTTTTTGTCCATCATCAATGGAGTCTCCCTCTACGAGTTTGACATGGTCTTCTGGATCTTGTCTTCTCGTGGTTCTAGCTCGATTCACTCTCTTTTTAATAGCTCACAAGAAGATTTGAACACATGTAGTTGATGTTGAGCATCTAGTTGTCCATGAAACAAAACATTGTGAATGAAAGGGTACTTGCATTTCTTTTTTAGATCTAGCACAGCCTCAAAACCTTTGGATGTCATGCCTTGGGCCTTTTTTGCATGCTACAATCATTTCTCAATCCTCTTCTTACTAGACAGGGGTGTTGCAAACTCCAACAACTTGGAAAATTCCTCATCTCCAATCTCTGTGGTCTCTCCCACAGGATCACCCATAAGCATATCCAATATCATGTCTCTACCCACACCTGTGACAAGTTGCTTTAGCATCGTGAATGGGTTCATCTTCGCTCTTGCCATTAACATCTCCTCAATGTTGTCCTCATCCACTCTGCTGGTACCTTCTTCATGGGGATGAGGATGATTTCCAAGATGAATAGCACATCTTGTGGTTGCGTGGTCCTTGGGAATGCAAAAGTACATCACATCAGGACAAGTAGAAACACATTTTGGAGCTAGCACATAATGGTGACAAACAAGATTTCCATCCTCTTCCCTGATCAAGCCAAGCTCACATACTCGTTTCAATAGTCCCTTCCATTGCGTCACATTTGAAACATTCATTCTAGATTAGTAGGGACATTCCATATTGATACATCTCAAATTTCCTGCACACCTGCTGAAACGGACCACCCCAAGAAAACTATCACTAGTACAAGTAACATAATCAATCCAGTGATGACGGGCATGTTTCCTCTCCATTCCAGTCATTGAAGATTTCGAACCACACGGAGGAAGTTCAAATGCAACATATCTATCATATGTCTTAGGAAGCTCATCAAGCTACATAGTTTTTGTAATGCTTTGCAATGCTGAACGCAACTTGAACCCTGAGGCAAAGAACGTATCAGTTCAAGAACACTTGCAATTGGCAGATTCCCCATGCCTATATCTGCATCAACGTCAATACTCACTTTAGAGCTAGGAGCTCTCTTGTGGACTTTGAAGTAGGAGTTTGGGTTTTTCTGTATAGGCACATCTTCATCAACGTCTATTCTTACTTTTGAGCGTGACACTCCCTTGTAAACTTTGTAGTTGCAGCTTGGATTTTTTGGCATAGAAACATCTTCATCAACGTCTATGCTCACTCTTGAGCATGACGGAACCTTGAAAACTTTATAAGTGCTACTAAAACCAGGATCAATCAGATAACCTGAGTCGCCATTTGGAAGCTTCATAGGTTCTAGCTTAATGTCCTCAACAGCAATTCCCAACGGCTTCAATGTGAAGGGCATATCTTGCAAATCAAATGATACTCTCAGGGTGTCAAGAGCCAACTCATTGGTCTCCTCTTTGAAAACCAATAGCATTTTTTGTTGTACTTCGGGACCATAGACAACAACCATCTTGTTCATAATGACTGGGAGCAAATCTACAAAGGAAATAGATGGGTTGAAGAAAAACAATAAGAACAATGCAAGAAGAGAGAGTAGAGAGCAACAATGAAACAGAAGAAGCTTTTGTTTTGTCAAAACTGGAGAAATTAGAGATTAAGATCAAGTGAGAGAGTGTACTTGTTATTTTTGACCTCAAAGTTGTTCAAGGGAGGAAGTATGGAAGTGACAAAGATGAAGCAAACAAGAAGAATTAGAAAAACCCAAAGGAAAACCTTCAGAAGGCAAAAGTTGGTAGAGACGATAGTACGAAAATCATAAGGTCTAGTCTAAAGATTCAAATCTCTTCATGGAAACTCAAAATTTAGACATTTTTTGCAATGTTTCGCTCGGATTTTGCTTCGCTCGAAAAATGGGAAAACTCTTGCATTGATATAAAGGAATTTTTAATAGTGAATGCATTGCATTCATGAGTGTCAATGGTCTAACATTTCCAATAAGGTAACTTGACTGATACTCCATTCTTTTCTTGATACCAATTATTATTCTTGTGTCTTCATCTATAGAATGGAGAAAGTGTTGAGAAACCATCTCAACATCATATGTTCAATATTGTGCATAGTAACAACACATAGTCTGAGAGTGCTATAAAGGAAAGGGTTCGATGCCCTAATCCTAACAGCTATCTGTAGGGCAACTTAGACAAGCAACTCCTATAGCCTCTACCCTAGACTATGAGCTCCTTAGCTATGCAATGCCTACTATAGTCTTTAGCAAGCCCTCCAATGACCTAAGGCTCTTGCACAGCCACATGATCTCCAGCTGCCAAAGTCTTAGCTAGCCCATCAAAGTTACATGCTGCACCAGTTGCATCGACTCACTAGCTTCTCGAACTATGCCTCCAAAACCTCGAGTCAATATGACTCACTATTTGCTCCAAAGTTCTGACTCCCCAGCTCTTTACAACAAAGACCTCCAGCCTTGCCAGTTAGCCAACGAGCGGACAACTGCATGTGACACAACAACAAGCATAAAGCACAATCAGCAACAATAGTGAGTAGCCACCATAAATGATCATCTACGCCTCCAACTACATCTATCCTATAGTGCCATCGGCCAGCCGCCAGCCGCAATGAGCAAACCAGATGGGACCACAGCAAATGACTCCTCCACATCAACCCAGCTCTCCATCAATGACTCTCCATGAATACCAACTCGGGCTCTCTAGCCCAACTGCTTACAATGTTGCCCAACTCTAGCTTCATACGATACTTGATTGACTCCAAAGCTCCTTGCTTCAGCAAACTTCATGATCAACAAAGCCTCAATGAGCCCTTCAATGACAATGGCCAAGCGACTCCTACCAAACGATTTGTCAACAACGAAACCGACGTCCGAAATTCCGTTGTTGGAATCTAACATATTGTGACAGAATCTAATATTTTTCGTCCAAGGCTCATCCTCTTAACACGTGGTGCACTCGCAAGATGACACATCACCAACCTAGGGTTGGCCAGAGGGAGCCATGTGGCACCCTATCCATTGACACATCATCATTGTCCATGTTAGCCTATCTGACTATATTGCCACATCACCCTATCTAATCATCATGCCACATCATCATTGATTTCCATGTATGCATTGCTGATTACCATGTCATCTGTGCTACATCACCTGATCCATGTCATCAACCACATCATCAAGTCCAATCACCTATGCCACCTCATCACTACCACATGGCATTGACCCCACACATGCATAGTAACCCTCTACAGGCACACTGTGCACACTGCATGTGCACCCTCTTGACACCTCAGCAGTGATCCACTAGCAATCGAGGGAATTTTGAGAAAGAGGAAATCATTGCAACGATGGACATTCAAGTCACAGTCATTATGCCAATGAACCTAAGAATATGTTTCTTGCAAGTGAGAATATGCAGAAGACTAAAATAGTGTATCTTGATATAGATTGCAATTCAAAAGGGAAATGCAGTTATCAAGTTGATCAAGCATGTCAAGATCCTTGGTACATCGATAGCGACACATCATCTCATATGGCAAAACATCAACAACGGTTCACAGAGATGAAACCACCATTAGAAGGACATAAGAATGTCATCTACATGGCAGATAACACACCGAATCCAGTTCAAGGAAAATGCATTGTCCCTATTGACAATTTCACTGGTATGAAAGGATTGGTAAAAGATGTATTCTATGTTTTGAAGCTTAGTAAGAACCTCTTATCAGTTGGTCAAACAACGAAACACAACTATTGAGTCATCTTTAATGGATATGAATGCACAATCAGAGACAAATCTAGAGGATATTAGCAAAAGTAGTCAAGGAAGGATGCTTGTTCAAAATGCTAGCTTTAGTACCAAATTTGCATGCCATGTCAGCTCAACCGTAATAGATGCCACTTTCCACAGTAGGGCATAAGAGATATGGACATATCAATTTCAAATGCTTGATACAACTCAATATCAAAATATGGCAATTGGGATTCCAAAACTTCAGTTTCTTGGAAACCTTTGCGAAGCATGTTGCTTTGGTAAACAAAAGCGAACCAATTTTGGTAGAAGCACCTCTCGAGCTAGAGGTATTCTTGATTTGATTCATACAGATGTATGGGGTTGTGCCCATAACCGCAACATCAGTGGTTCACTTTACTACTTGACTTTCATTGACGACTACAGCATATATTGTTGGGTCTACTTTTTGAAAGAGAAATCTGAAGTCTTTTTAGATTTCAAGAATCCAAAGCCATGGTTGAAAACTAGACAGGCAGAAAGATCAAAGTCATGAGATCAGACATAGGAGGTGAATACATGTCTTCATCATTCATGAACTTTTGCAAAAGTAAAGGCATTCAAAGAAAATGCACTTGTGCAAACTCTGTTTGCAATAAAAATGATGAGGCAAGGAAACATGATTCAGCTAGCAACATTGAGAATGACAAAAAACATAGTGTCATTGAGATTATTATGCAACTACCTATAAAGAACAGATTGTGTGAGGCCTATGAGAAGGTTGAAATGCACGTCAGTGTGGATGAGTTTCCTTCTACTTATGATGGTGATGTTTTCTTTGAGTTACCAGCTACTTCAGTGAAACATCGCACAAAATGTACGGAGTCAAAATTTGATGGTCATGTTTGGAGTGATCCTATTACAACAAATATAGTATTTCCTGGTGTGGTTCGTAGAAAGGAATGTGGAGGTCACCTCCATTGTATAAATGCAACTTGTGGTTATAAAATAAGAATTGGGATAGAGAATGAGACACAATGGGATGGGAGATTGATTAGAGTGGCCCCAACAAATGTGTGAATTGAATCATATGGCTCCTTATCATGTATACATTGTGGTCGTCCACCAATTTGCTTGGAGAGATGTTACTGTGAAATGTTACTTTGCATGCCAGAATGTAGAGATGGTGTGAATCTTACTCATGCAGTCATACACCATGGCCATCATAATCATCCTGTTGGAGATGGTTTGACTAGGAGAACAAAGGATGCCATTAAAACTAAAGTTTCTGAAATGGTGAGGGCTGGTGGTGCTGTATGCCCTAAAGGGATACAAAATATAATTTTCCAAGACATTATTATGGAAACTTTATTGTCTAAGAAAGTGCAATATGGGATTAAGATGTCGGATGTTGAGCTACAAGATTTGCTAAAACAATGTGAACCTTTGCTCGACAGAAGAAGGTAATTACCATAATATTTGTTATTGCATTGGTTTATTAAATTATGTTATTACAATGAATATTGACCAACTCTCGACCTGTGTCAGATGGGCTAGATGGAATTTTATACTTGAAAAGACATTGTAGATATAATTATTTCCAAAGTGTAGTGTTTCCTAGACAATTGCAACGTAGTTCATTCAGCAGGTGTCATGTATTTAAAATGTCTACCCAAGGTTCTGGTTTAGGGGTTGATTTGGTAAATAAAATGAGACCTGGAGGAGAACTGGGTCATTGTTGGGTGTTGTTTGACTTTGTGAAGCGAATGAAAGATTGGACTACCATGGCTTGCCATGTGTATAATCCTTTTATCCAAGAGTTGCAAACAATTGCAACTTGTGACTTCAAGGTGGAAGATACTAACACACAAATTCTATTTTGGGATACTCTCAACAAAGTAATGGTTTCAGAAGGGTTTGACAATGTAGATTTCAAAGGGTTCATGGTAGATGAGGCCCAAGCCAACTAGAGGGTTGTACATGCCACTTTCAATGGTGGCCCTGACAATATAATGGAAGGGAAAGAGCGTTCTTGCCTTTCCCATTGGGAGCAAAGTCTTCATTCCCATGCAAAGGTATGTATAAAAGTTGGCAGCCACGAGGAATTAAAAATCCGATGTAGACGCTGGAAGGATGCCTCTACAGAGCAAGCTGCAGAAGTCGAAATGAGAAGCCTAAGGGCATGGTGGAATGCAGGCCATGCAAGTGATTCAGACTTGCCACGGCTTGAAACTTGGTTTGCATGGTGGCATGCTAGGATTTCCCATTGGGGCCACTACATTATAGAGGTTGGTTTTGTATTTCTCTTGAATTTTTTTAAATCATGTTAATAATATAATTTTGCAATTACAATATCTCTACAATGCTTGGTTTGTAGAGTATGTTAGAGAACGAGAAGTACTTGATACCTCGAACAAATCTAGTAGAGTCTATTCATGATGGTAGTTGGAGGGCTGGATTGAACCATGTCAAATATGTTGGTCTCTACAATGCCTCTATTAGTGACCTCTCAAATGCAATTTTACAAAGCTCTAGATACACATCTTTTTTGAAGGGCCAGTTCATCGGAAGTGGACCGAGTCTAGAGACCTTAAAAAAAAGATCTTCAAAATCTTGGATTGACATTAGTGCCAAAACAGTTGTTGATCTAACAAGTGATGTTGCAAAGGAAATGAGTGTTGCATCTGAAGTATGTTTTAATGATGGAGATGACAAGATTGTGCGAAGGAAAAGGCCAAAGTCAATGCCTTCAAATATATGTGAGGATGATAGCCACCGCCCTGAGTATAGTTATGCAAATAAGAAAAGATACTCCATGTCTCCAAAATCTACTACTAAATTTGCAACAGAGAGCTTTGAGGATGATAATTCCAAGAGTGTACAAGAATATGAAGTGCATGATGCAAATTGCGCATTACGAAGAGTTCTTGTAACAAGCCAAGTCTGTTGCTATGCTTGGCTTGGACAAGGAGGAACATGTAACAAGCTTGTCAATATAAAGGATCGTGAAAATCGACGTGGAGTTGTTGCACCATCATTCTTTGGGAGGATTCAAACACCAATTGGAGTGCACTCCCAAATGATTTGGTTTTGTGGAAATGATGTAACCCACATGTGGAAGCCATCAACTAGCATTACAGGTATTCCAGGACCATCACCCGGAAGGTGGAAGGTTCACCAATCAGGAACATCCTTGACAAGTGTAGAGATTGCTAGGTTGACAAGCTCGGGGTTTGTCATATTAGGAGCGTCAACTCTGATGGTGGGTGTAAGTTGTGCTTCACCAATTCAAGCCCATGATGAAACAATAGTATTGCATGAAGATCGGCGTCGACATGGCAAAGCAATCAGATGGCGAAACAAAATTCCCAAAGAAATGGAAGATAGAATTCAAAGGTCATTGGTCATGAAATGCATTGTTAAGGACACAACAGTCGTGAAGGCCATGGAGCATGTTGAGTTCATTGTCTCTATAGAAGGATCAATGCAAAAAGGTATTGAATACAAGGTTGACATTTCTCCATTTCCTTCTTGCAATTGTGAAGACTTCATTAGACGATCATGCAAATTGAATGCCTATATTCCATGCAAACATATTTATTACATCTTCTTTCATACCTTGGATTGGATAGCAGAAATAATATGTTTGTTCACCAAGCCACCCTGAGTAAAAAAGAGATATTCCAGGCATTGTCCCACATGCCTTGAGGTTTAGTTTTTGGAGACTGTACTTTCATGATGGTCAACAGAAAATGGAAGGGCTATTATAATAATTCTTTTTCCATGAGGATTTTGAACCACAAAGAAGATTGAATCTTCATGATGAATACAAAATGAAAAGATATCTATAATAATCATTTTTTCCATGAAGATTTTGAACCACAAAAACAATGTTTTTGGAGCCTTTTGCATTTCTCCTTGTGTAAATTTTTGGTTTGTTTCTCCACTTGTTGGTAATTGTGGTAGGACGCTTTGTAGGAAACTTATTTGAAATAACATGAACTCAACACAACTAGTAGCAAAATACCAAACTATGAGTGTAAAATATTGACTTAAAATTTGGCTATATTTGTTACATTTCCTTTTGTACCTTGGATTGGATATAAGAAATCCTTTTTTCCATAAGTAATTTGAACCACAAGGATAGTGTGCTAATTATTCTCCACTTGATAATTGTGGTAGGACATTTTGAAGGATGATTTTACATCACAAAAGTTTAAACATGTCTTCTATGTGATAAATCATGTCTTCATTTTCATTTGCATAGGTTGAAAACTTATTTGAAGATTTGTTTTTTGGTTATTGGTTGTTGTGGTTGATTAGTTTACAAGGATAACCACTTCTTCTATTGAGCAATATGGACCCTTCATTTACAAAACAGTTTCATAATCATGGCCTCATTTCATGAACTTCAAGAGTTAGAAAACTTGTTTAGTTAGAAATGAGGATATCCATTTCTTTTCTTAAGCAATATGACCCCTTTCTTTACAAAAGGGGTCCATACAATTGGATTGTTTTCATAAACTTTGACACAAAAAAACTACATTCTGATCCAATTTGCTCAAATGCTCAGATGGTTTTGCTCAAAAATTAGAAATCCTTGCTCAACTACAGGCATGTATTATGCCAACTGATTGCTCACCTTCTGACAAAATCTAATTATAGCTCTACTAAGCGTGAAGCTCTTGGCATGATTTTTAGTGGTCAAAAGTTGAGGCATTACTTGCTTGGCAATCCATTTGTATTTTATGTGGATCATCAAGCCTTGCTTTATCTAATTACCAAAATAGACATTCAAGGCCAATTTGTTCAGTGGATGCTTCTTCTCAGGAGTTTAATTTTAAAATCATCCATAATCCTAGAAAAACACATGAGGGTGCCGATAGTATATCTCAGTTGCCTGCACCTAATGATAGTGAGGGGGTAGACAATGAGTTGCCCGATGCTGAGCCCTTTGTAGTTGATGTCTTTGAAAGCGAGTATGCCAAGGTGATTAATTACTTGTCTAAGGGGATATTTCCTGAGCATATGCCTTGTGATAAACACATACAATTAGCGTTGAAGTCTTAGAAGTACATTTTAATTGGTGGTTAGCATTACCGACAATGCGCAGAGATGGAATCTTATGTAGATGGGTTCTTTCTCATGAATGAGCTATATTGTTGCAAGAAGCTCATTTGGGTCCCTCTAGTGGCCATTTCCAAATTGAACTCACAGCTCAAAATGAAGAGTCCCACTAGTTTGCAATGCTAGCATCGCCACGTCAGTGTTGCAAGTAGGATTATGGCAGGGTACGCTCTTTGCTAATGCCAGTAAGAAATCTACGCAATGTGATGTCTATGAAAAAACTAGTTGGTTGTTGTCCAACCAATCCATTCCGTTGTAGCCTACTCAGCCTTGGGAAGCTTTTTAGTGATGGGAACTCAACTTCATTGGTCCTTTGAAATGTGCTTGACACACAAGAAACAAGTATGTGGTTGTCACAAAATGATAATGCCACTAAGTGGGCCAAAGCTAAGGATCTTTGAGACAAATCAACTCAAATCACTACTCAATTCCTCTTTAAGAATATTATATGAAAATATGGATGCCCCATTCATATTTTCAGTGATCAAGGATCTCATTTCTTGAATGAGGTGATGCAATTACTCAAGTTTGAGTTAAAAATCATGCATACAGTCTCCACTACCTATATTAAGCTCAATGTAATGGTGAAGCTAGGTCAAGAAATAAGACTTCAAGTTCATTCTTACTAAGACAGTGCAATCTCATAAGGGTGATTGGGATGCTACGTTGCATGCCACATTGAGGTCCTATCATACTACCTATAAAGGCACCAATCATTTGACAACCTTTGGGCTTTGGTCTTGAAGCAACTGTTCCTTTGGAATTCATTGTGCCAAGTGTTCGCATCGCAGCCAAGCATCAACTAGGTGAGAACCCGAGGCAATCAAGGGACAATTGCATCAGTTAGCCCACCTAGATGAATTGTTTCTTTGAGCGACATGGTCACAATAGATCATTCAAAGGTGCAGAAAGATGTGGCATGATCGACATATTATTGCTACTACTAGTGGAGAAAGGGATGCTTGTATTGCTCTATACTGCTAAGCTGGTCCCATAAAAACAAATTTCTAACTTGGTTGGAAGAACAAACCTTATAGGTTAGCTGAGGTGTTCCCAAAATTTACAATGGAAGAAAGGTGAAACCATACTAAGCAACTGAGGATTCAGACTTAGTATTGGTAAACTCAGAGAAACACTTGGCTGTAGAAACTTTAGTATCCATGTGTATTCCATGCAGTCACCTAATAAGAGTCAAATTCTTAGATCGCATCCAAGGGAAGGAAATTACAAAGCAAGATGTAAATTAGGAACACCAACCACATGACATTTATAAGTCCAATGACATTAAGGAGAGCTCATAATAAGGATAAATGGGGGTATTGGAAGAATAATACTACATTATCCCTGAAGAGACCACCATATTTAGCTTCCTTCTATTGTCTTCCCATTCCTATTGCTTATCCATATTCCATGCTCCTTGCACTTTACAAGCTCCCTATCCTTCTTTACCAGAGTCTTATTACCATTGCTTGCTTGTTTTCTGATTCCACAGCTTCCACCATCGCATCCTGTTGCTGCATCCACAACTCCTCTTCCATCTCTTTCAGTATTCCCTTGTCTCAGTGTTAAATGGAGGAACAACAAGCCTGCAAGCATGCTACCTCTTGCATCTCATCACCCCACCCCATTATAGATTTCATCTTTGAGCAATTCTCATACTTTTAAAAAGCAACCGACTCTTCAAATTTGCGAAGGAAGGAGGCATTTGATGTAGATCTAGTGAAGGACCTTCTCGACTCCTACAATGTCAATCATAACATAGTCCTTATCAGTAACATTCTAGTATGCTTGACATGTACTTTGATGGGTGTTCTAACTCAAGCTAACAACTATGCAAAGTGTTGGAGGGAAATCTTTCCTAGCATGGAGAGAAAGCAAAAAGAGAGAAAGAGAGTTGTAAAACTAAATGAATCCCCAAAACCTAAACTTAGGTGGGTATCTCTCTTTCTGAAAATGAAAGGCTCATACAATGTATAGGTGGGAAAGCCAATGTTCACCTCAACCGTCCTCTACCATCCATGTGCCCCTCCATAGCTCCAAGATACCACCTAACTCTATGCCACCTCAAATCTTAAGTGTTGTTGCACTTAATCATGCATATGGACCCGGCTAACAACAAAGTTGCAACACCGAATTCGAATTGGTTTTAGCGCCAACTAAAGCATAAAAATGCAAGAAATTTCATCATTTTCATGAACTAGGATTGCAACACACCCTTGAAATGGTGCCATAGTCTGAGACAACTAGAACTCTAAACACTTCTAAATTTTATCTTAGATTGTAGCACAAAACTTTTGGGAGAGATGAGTGCCATCCTGGGTCTCTATAAACTTAAAAATGAAACTGTTCAAAACATTTGTGATTTGACTAGAATTGTAGTTGAGAGAGATGAGTGCAACCTATGACTTACAAACTTAACTTGAATGGAACTATGCAAAACATTTAGACTTTAGCTCAAACTATAACAAAAATCTCTTGTGAGAGGTGAGTACTCTTAGTAATTAGTGGCCTACATCTTATCAAACTTCAAATCAATGTATGCAAAAATTTACAATTTAACTCAAACTGTAACACACAACTAGATCAAAAGAGAAGAGTGCTAGATTAGGTCTTTGCAAATGTGGAATATAGCTAACTTTAAACATTAAAGAATTACAAAGGAAAAGGAAATAACTAAAACCAACTTAGTGTTGACCTGAGAAAGTATGGACAACCATGAGGTTATGTAGATAGAAGATACATGCAAATTCTGTCCAAACAAGACTCTACTACTACAAAGAAATGAAAACTAAGAAAAGGGATGCTAGAAGATCTATTTAGTACTTTGCATATTTGGCCAAATAAGAGGAAATAGGATTGAAAACATATTTTGTCTTGCTTAGAGCTTGCTTATTCATACAAATTTAGTAGGGTATCTGTACAAACAATTTTCTTTATTTGTAACAAATAGAAAACAATAATTTTGGGAATTTTTTTTAACATTTTAAATGAATTAAAAAATAAACCGAGTGAAATAATGCAACTTGGCTCATTTGTAACTTCCCAATTAAGAAGATCATGGGGGGGTGACACTTGTAGAGAGATAAGGAGCAAGGGGAAAGACGAGCAAGTTACCACATGGGAAATACATACTACATAGGTTGCCATGTGGGTAGCATATAGACCTCCTTCTTAGGTTTATCCACCCTTTAGGAAGATGGGCTTTGTGCTAGTAGGAGTGGCTATTAGAATATCCCCTTCATTAGGTGTGTATTTCACCCTATGGAGGGCATTTCTTTTTGCAAGAGGGATGAGAGGGGTTCACACATACTAAGACTCTGACATCATGCATTGGTTCTTCCATGGGAAGGCACAACAATAGCCAAGGGAAAGGGTGGAGGTATGAGGCAGTAGCAAAATATGACACTAAAGGATCAAACTCTTCTAGTTTCAAGCTGACTTCGATGTGCGGTTGAAGAAGCCAAGGATGGAGTTCACTCTACTCGAAACTTTTGGGGAGAGAAGACTAAGGAGGAGAGATAATGTGATAGGAGAGGGCCTTGTAAATTGATTCTCAGCTCGTGCAATTGCATTAAATGAGCTCACTGATGCCCATTCCACCCGATCAACTGATAGCAACCACTTATGCAACCATAGCTTGAGGTTAGCCCATCATGAAACCCTATACATTTGTAGGATACTGGTCCTTCATCCTTGGGACTATCACATACATGCTAGGGGGATTCTTGCTGCACTTGTACATAGAGTCATCCACCAAAAGGTTCTATTGGACTGTGGATACAACTGCCAAAAATGTTTGAGAAGTGTTTGAACTTCAATAGAGTTGTGAGTCCTTCAAAGATGACATTGACTCCATATCCTCCATCCACAATCACACTGGAATAGTTTGCTTCTTAACTTTGACCGTGATACTTGGGACCTCTTCATCCCCACCATAGTTGTATCAATGATAGGCATAGTAACCCAAGCATCCACTTCCTTTGACTTTGCCTCAGATTCTTAAAACTACTTAATGAAAGAGTCATGACAATTGGAGGCAATCTGGAAACTCAACAAAAGTAAGACTAACTTTCATATTCTTAAATGTTTCCCATGCTTGGCCTAGCTCTGCTCTAGAAAAGTATTCTCTATTTCCACACTTTTATCCTTAGATTTTGATGATTTACCTAGCTTGATGATAGTGATTGGTTGCTTGAGTCACATTTCAACTACTAGTGCCTTGCCATATAGTTAACACAAATAATTTTGGTTGCAAAAAACCTCTTTTTGTGCCTTCCAATTGACATTTATAGGTGTTGAGTCATTGCCTAGTGACTACTTGTGCATCCACCATATCAAGTAACTTGACTGCAACTGCTCTGCACTTAGGACTGCACTCAGGATTTAATTCTTTTCTCTCAATGTTAAATAGGACATTCTTGCCAAAGATGATTTTCTCCACAATAATAACACTTAATTTTAGAAGGATCAACCTTTTCCTTATCGTTTTTCCCTTTACCTTTGTTGTCAGGTTGAGGTGACTTACCTCCTATCTTGACATTAGTTGTTACTTGATGAGAAGCTACAGATCATTTCTTGGCATTGAACCAGCACTCGAAGCAATCATGTCCATACTTAGCGCAAGTGTTGCAGTACTTCATCTTGCAACCATCTTTTGTGTGTCCACTCCTTGAGCATTTGTTGCAACATTTCTCACTAGAATTTGGCTTGCCATGGATGCCCATTTCTTTGAGCGCTTTCTTCATTTAGCATACTTTTTCTTTGGATTACCTTTGAGACCTTCACTTTTCTCCAAGGCTACTACTTTGTTAAGTAGTTGTTCATAGGTCCAAGTTTGATTGACAATTTATGGCTTCCTCAAGTCAATATGAGTACACGCAGTGATCAATCAAGCTCACATGGACTTGTCATTTGGTACAATAGACAATTAGTTAATAATAACTTGAATTTGTAACAAATAGTCTTGGATACATTCTCCTTTGTTTTGCTTCATCTCATTTTAGTTGAGTATGGACATCTTCTTCATTGATTTCTTGTCTGAATCAATGCAGGAAAGCTTGGGACATGGCAACAAATCAGGGAAGTACCCAAATGCGAACTGGTTGAAGCATCTTTGTGCAGCCTTGACCAAAGTACAAGGAAAATAATCCATGTACTCCTCGTCTGTAGTAGCTCCATTAATGTGACAGAGTCATACAAAGCTTTGTAGATGACTATATGAGTCTTCATCATCATCAGTGCCTTTAAAGTTTTGGAACTTCACCTTGATGTTTTGAGCTACCTTGAGCCTCCTTGCTCACTCTCCAGATTTTACGACTTGGTCTACTCCATAGACTAGGTATACTGGAGCATATAGTCAACTCAATCGACTATATGACCCAAGTGTATAGCGGTTGCTTGCCACCATAGGGTCTATACGACCCACTTGTCGAGTTGAATGTGTCACATTTCATGTGGAGGAACCACATCAGCTATATGTCTTTCATAGATATTAGGTCGAGTAGATCTAGATGCACTTTCTTGACCTTCATGTAGAGTGTGTCATCAATTAATACGGAGGCACCCTAAAGGCACATCTTTGTATCCATCATGGGGATCATGCAATTCATCCTCAATGTGAGTCACTGTTCACTCCACCCACAGGGGAACTCAACTAAATTTCCTTAACTGCTCCACATTAGCTTTAGATACTCAGCATCTTTCTCCATCAAACACTTGCCTTTCTTCATTTTTATTGTATCTTTCATCAGCTGCCATATATGTTCTCCTCTGGTCACATTTTGCTCGATGATTCCCTACTAAAAAAGCCAAATACCACAGTTCTCATGGGGGCTTATAGATGATGCTGCATTTGCTCCAACTAGATCCAACCTCTTGGTAGACAGGAACATATCTTCCACCTGCTGTGACAGTGTAAGGAAGGGACTAGGGACAGATTGGTGTAAGGAAGGGACTAGGGACAGATTGGTGTAAGGAGATAGAAGTGGGAAGAGGAAGTGAGAGGATGGGGGAGAAGGAGTGAGAACTGAGGAAAGGGGTAGAGGGAGAGGTAGAGAGGGAGAAGGGTGAGGGGAAGAGAGAGATTGAGAGAGAGTGTAAGTAGAACATAGGAGGAAGGAGGTGGGACTTGATAAGATTAGAGGTCACATCAAAAGTGTACAATGATTGGTGGATGGAGATTTATATAGTCCCTCCACATTTTCCACCTAAAAGGCCTCTAAAGGGGCTCTCAAATAGCCCTTTTCCCCTCTTCATTACAACCATCCCTTCCCATAGAATTTTGCCCTCAAAATTTTACATCCTCGATATAAAAAAAGTGCAGCAACAAACAACAACTACTAGTTAGCTTAGTAGGAGATAGGCATGGTCTTGGACAATGCTTTCTGTAGACCTTGTTTTAGAGTACATGGTCTTTGAAACCCATGATGCGCTCTGGGACATAGAGGATGTGGCCCTCCTCATCCATAGGTGGTATCTTAGGAAGGAGTTGGACATGTTGTCCTACATGTGGCTTCAATAAGGACACATGGAAATCATTATGAATCTTGGAGGTACCGGGAAGCTCCAACTCATATGCCACCTTTCCAACTTTGCATATGATCTTATAGGCAACATAATACATGTGAGCAAGATTCATGTTGCTGTTACCTTTCAGCAAGGCATAGTGGTACTTATGGAGGCATAAATGCACATAATCTCCTTCTTCTAAAGATAGATACCTCCTGCATTCATCTACATATTTCTTCCACTTGGCTTGGCGTCCTGCATATTCTTCTTAGCCAATTGCAAAAGGGCTTCCATTCTTTCCAAGTCACTTCTTGCTTTTGCCGATTTTTCATAGCCATGTCTACAATTAAGGGTGGCATCCCAACCTTACATCATACATTTTTTCAAAAGGGCTCATGACAATAGAAAGGTGCTTGGTACTATTGTAGCAAAATTCAACAAGAGCCAACCACTTATCCCAGGACTTCTATGTATCATGACAAAAGTGTCCCAAGTATTTCTCCACCCATTTGTTCACCCTTTCTAACTATCCATCTATCTTAGGGTGGTAAGTAGTGCTAGGTTTGAGGAGAGTACCCACTGCTGTGAATAACTCATGCCAAAAGAGTGACCCATGAATTTTGCATCTTTGTCATCATTAACTGACAATTTCTTGAGGAAATCCATGATGCTTAAAGGTATGCTATGTTGAATACCGATCTTGGTGGTATGAAGTGAGCCTATTTTGTCATTCTATCCCCACCACCACATAAATGCTATCCCATCCCCTCTTTGTAGAAGGCAACATTGTGATCAAATCCATAGCTATGTGAGTCCATTTTCCTTTTGGAATAGGTAATGGATATAAAATACCTATAGGTAGCTAGCTGTCCACCTTATTCTATTGGCAAGGCAAGCATTCAATGACATACTTAACCACATCTGCCACATGCCATCCCAGATGAAGCTCTGTTTGATGTTTTCATATTTCTTAATCATACCACATGTCCTAGCATAGGAGATGAGTGCATTTTGTGCAAAATAAGAAGCTATACTTTGAGTCTGGTATTAGATAAAATCTATCCTTGTAGTACAATAGCCCATTATACAACTTAAATTGAACATGCCCTTAGCTTGAAGGCTCCAACAACTCCAAAAGTATGGGAGCTGCCTTGGAATTCTGCATATATTCTTCATGAATCTCATGAATCCACTCCTGATAGATGGTGGAAACGGCATACTAACTGCAAGCCCACATTCTAGACAAGGCATCAACAACCACATTTTCTTTCCCCTTCATGTACTCAATGTCGAAATTGTAGGACTAAATTGTAGCCAACCACCTCTTCTACTTCATAAACAAATTGCGCTACGTAAGGAGGTACTTGAGTGTCCTATGATCCATCTTAACCTTAATCGTGCTACCATACAAGTATTTGTGCCATTTCTCAAAAGCATGTAGGATAGCCAACATAACCTGATCATAAATATGATAGTTCAATTCCTTGGCCTCAAATTTCCTACTCGCAAATGTGATAACTTAATGTTGTTGTCTTAGAATAGAGTTGTGCTTCTTTTGACCACTTGAAGGCATCCTTTTTTAACAAGTCAGTGAGAGGGGCTGCCCTCTTGGCAAAATGTTCAATAAATCCCTTGTAAAAAGAAGCAAGACCCAAAAAGCTCTGAGTTGGGTGGGATTCTGTGGCTGTGGCCACTCCATTATGCATTTAACATTGGTTGGATCCACCCAAATTCCATCCCTACTCAACAATATGACCAAGATACTCAACCTCTTCTGGCTTTAGCAGAAACATGATGGAACCTCAAAATTTCTAGCACTTGCTTGACATGTCTGATGTGTTCTTGCTTATCCTTGCTCTAAATGAGGATGTAATCAAAAAATACCAACACACATTTGTAAAGAAGAGGCTACAAAATCTTGTTCATGAGTACCTAGAAAGTAGTCGTGCATTGGTCAATCCAAAAGGCATCACTTTGAACTCATATAAACCTCTCCCTGTGCAAAGGTTGTCTTGTGCTCATCTCCTTGTTTCATAGTTATTTGATGGTAGCCTGACCTTAAATCAATCTTAGTGAAAAATTGAGCATCCATTCAATAGGTCATCTATCCTGGGGATTGGAAACCTATTCTTGATAGTTGCCTTATTCAAGTCTCTATAGTCAATGCACATGCGGTATGAACCATCGTTTTTCTCTACCAGGAGTACTGGGGATGCAAAAGGAGAAGTGCTATGAGAGATAAAATTATGTGATTTTCTACTATTAAGCAAAATTTTCATTTTTTGATAATTAAAATGCATTTCAAAAATGTTGTATGATTGAAATTTTGGGTATTAATAAAAGATCATTTGGAATAGCAATACTTGGATCGACAACGAATCAGATTTTCTCATGCACCCCTCTAACTTTGATTATAATTTTCTATAATAAGATGTGAATCTTTTGGATGAGAGAGAGAGACTTTTTGTTTCCAAAGAGTCTTTGAGTATATTATGCTCATTGGGTTGCAACACAATATTTTGAAGGAGTTATATGCTTGTCCATTGCAGCATGTTCAAAGACTACTTCAGAAATTATTAAGACTTAGAGCAAGAAGACTTGGTTGCTCCCTTCTCTTATAGCACTTTTATTGAGTAATAAACTTAAATTTACTTTACTCCCTTCACTCATAGCAATTTATTCTCCAAGTTGTTTTTGCTTTTGCTATGTTAACATTTGAAATTTGTGCTTATGATTTTTTGGAAGCATAGTTTACATTTCAAAGTTCATTGCATTCAATTGGATTCACTTCTATTGTTTTAATATCTCTCAATAAATTGAAAAGAATTTCAACCCTCTTTCCTTTTTTTCCTTAAGTTCTTCAATCAATCCATAAGATACAAAACTTAATTTTTGTGGGTTGTTCAATTCAAATTTACAGGTTGTTGGATAGAATTTGAGATCACTATGTGAAAGCACAACTTTGACTCATATCAAGAAGTTTGGATTTCTAAAAATGGCCAACATTTAGCACCATCTTATTTAAACTTCAATGTCACAAGACCATTTTTTGTACATCATCAAATAGATATGACAATAGACAATACACATTTTGATATACATTCTTCTTTTATACAAGACTTTCCAAATAACAAATGTATATTCACTTGTTTCTCATAATTTTTAAATTTTCATATAACCAAAGAGAAATTAAGGAAAGATATCATGAATAACATCAAACATGATATTCACTCAAATGTTGGGGTTGATAAAACAAACTATGAGGAATGGATGAAAAGTAATTACATATTTACATTGTACCCTCAAATAAAATGTATGGAGGACTATTTTAAAATATTAGAGGATAATAATGTCATGTTTTCTCCCTTGGATGCTCAAATGATTGAAAGTTATAGTTTTAAAATAGAAATATATCACAATAACAATAATACTTTTAATTATAAGAAATATGAAAGCTTAATATCTACTTGTAAACAAAAAGTAGTACAATTGGTTATGGAATACCCAAACATGTTTATCTTCCCATGTATGTTTCATAAGGACTTCAATTAAAAAAACTTTTGGAGAAATCATTTACAATCAACTTAGTACAATAAGTGACAACAATGAAGAAAAGGTCTAAGAAGTATAGCTACAATTTTCAAAATACTTTCTCATCTACACAATTACCTTTACATACAATAATACATGAAGTCCAAGAGATCAAGAAAGATAAACATGATTCATAACTCAAACATGTAGAAGCACACCAAATTCAAGAGAAACAAACAATTCAAACACAATCCAAGAAAAGGAAAAGATCTATTATAACAAATGAAAATATAGATAAATCAAGGTATGAAATAATGTTTGGCAATCCTTCTAAAAAGGTTTTAAAATATAGAAAGTCTATTAAAGACACACCACCATGCCATGAATGTTTCCCATGTGAATGCTTACTTTTTTTAAAAAACTTCTTTCCTAAAGAAAAAGGATTTTGAATGGATTATTGAAATGGGACATAGCTTACTCAATTTATATAAAGAGAAAGAGTACTGTGTATGCAAAGAATGTAGAATGGTTATACATAAAAATAGGTTACCTAAAAACTTTACTCCTACTCAAATATCTGTGAATCAACCAAATTAATACAAGAAGTATGCATTTTACATGAAATAGAAGAATGACTAGTTTCTCCAAGAGTATCTTTCTCACAAATAAGAGAGCTTCGATTTAATGGTCAATATGTAGTAAAAGGTAGCATCGTAAACGTTTTAGTAGACACATCAAAAATACAAAAGATCTTGCTAACAAAATATGGAGAGAGGAGAGGAGAAGAGTGGTGATGAGGAGAGAGGGCACGGCTAGAGAGCACACCACAAATGACTAACTATACACTAGATTTAGTTGAAAATGTAGAATATATACAAACCCCTTTATCGTTAGGGTTAGGGCATCTAACCCTTTCCTTTATAGCACTTTATGTGTTAGTGCTAGGAACAATATTGAACACATGATGTAGAGATGGTTTCTCAACACCTTCCCTCAAGATCAACATCATTAGGTAGGCCTTCACTCAAGATGATGATTCTAGGGAATCCAAGAAGTGTTGAGCATTACATTCCATCACACCCCTTTAATAGGAATCTCCTTCCTCTGCATCAAACCAAGAGCTTATTGGTGCTTCTCAAAAAGCTCTTTTCCAAGTGGTTTGGTAAAGATGTCTGCAACATTCTCTTTGCTATCACAATGCTGCAATGTGATGTCACCAAGTAAGTTCATTCTTTCTCTAATGAATTACTCTCTGACATCAATGTGATTTGTCCTAGAGTGATATATTGGATTCTTGGCCAATGCTTGAGCTGATTGATTATCACAATATATTGATGTTGGCTTTGATTCATCAAAGTAATCTATTTCTGACAATAGTCTTCTAACCCATATAGCTTCACATGCACCTGTTGTGAGTGCCCTATATTTTGCTTCTATTAAAGACAAAGAAACAATTGGTTGTTTATTTGATAACCATGATATAGCTCCTTTGCCAAGGAAAAATTCGTATCCCTGTGTGGATCTTTTGGTCTCATGATCTCGGGCATAGTCATCGTCACGGTATCCATGTAACCTTGGATGAGTTCCTCTGTATTCTATTCCAAATTGTGTTGTACCTCTGATGTATCTCAAGACTCTTTTGGCTGCATTCTAGTGAGACTGTTTTGGATTTGCCATAAACTGTGCTAATGAGCTTATTGCATTAAAAAATATCTAGCCATGTGATAGTTAGGTATATAAGAGATCTGATGAGGTGCCGATAGTATCTATCATTGGCTGTGGGATTTTTTTAGTCTTTTGTAATTTTCAAACTCTTTTCCATGGGAGTGGCTATTGCAATCTTGCAATTTGCCATATGAAACTTCTTTAAAAGATTGTCAACATATTGTAGCTGACTCATGAAGAGGCTTTTTGAAGCTCTACAGAACTCAATACCAAGACAATAGTGCATAAGTCCAAGATCTTTCATGTTGAACTCTACAGATAAGTCTTGTTTCAACTTCTTCATCAACCTATCACTGCTTCTAGTCACAATCAGATCATCTAAGTACAAAAGTGCAATAGTAATATCTTCCCCTTGAACTTTATAGTAGGGAGTATGATCTGCATCAGACTTCATGTATCATAGATTAGCAAAATACTTTTCTTCATTCATAGAAGTTTGCCATTTTGGCATATCAACTGCGACTTCGAAGTACACTGACTCTCCTATAGCCATGATGGTAGTCATAAGAGAATAATTGGTAGTTTCAACCTAAATTGCTTTTGCTTTTTGAGCATATGTCAATCTAGCTAGTGGTCTGTTTTCCCTTGTAGACCTTGCTCTTCTTGGGGTGTCTCTGGCAATCCTTAAGAAATATAAAAGCCACAGCCCTTAAGAAATATAAAAGGCCAATAGACCCCTTTCATCGATATTTCTTAAGGGCTTTGGGTTTTATATTTCTTAAGGGCTTAAAAGGCCAATAGACCCCTTTCATCGACGAAACGGCCTTTTAAGCCCTTAAGAAATATAAAAGCCAAAGCCCTTAAGAAATATAAAAGCCAATAGACCCCTTTCATCAATGAAAGGGGTCTATTAGCCTTTCATTTTCTTAATTAAACTCACGAAAATGAAAGGCCAATTGACCCCTTTCATCGATGAAAGGGGTCTAGGAGCCTTTCATTTTCACGAGTTTAATTATCTCCCTCCCTCCCTCGCTTTGCCTCCGTCACCTCGCTGCTCCCTCTGTCCCTCGCTCGCATAGCCTCCCTCCTGCGTGTTGCCTCCCTCCCGTGCCTTGCTCCCTTGCTCCTTCCCTCTGGCTCTTTCTCCCTCCCTCCCTTGCTTTGTGTTAAGGGCAAAAGCAGCAACAGCAAAGAGGAACTAGGGGGGGAGTCCTTAGATCATTAGTCCTTAGATCATTATCATTAATACGTTGTATCTAGTTTATAGTAAGATATGAAAAGACGGAAGTTCTAGGACTAGGCGGAGAACTGAATAGGCACGGCAACCATCACGGCAACCGTGAAGGAGTTATGTGTGCCGGTTAGATAAGAGAGAAGAGAGCGATCATTCAGGGGGCTCATTGATGAGGATCGGAGCAAGGATCAGTGCTATGTATCAGAGAGTACGGTCTTGTACTGCTCGGAGAAATGTAATACAGAGATTCTATTGCATCTACCTTATTGTTTTATCATGAATGATTCTGTCGATCACTGTTCTACTCTATGAATTTTCATACGCAATTCTGAAGTACGATTACGCATGTAAATCTGTCGCAGTAGTGCGTTTCGAGTTAGTCTTCAGAGTAGAGAGGGCTAACACTTTGGCGACCACGGAAGATTTCCATGTTTGTCGCGGTGGATACCCCGGAGAGGTTGGATGCTCCCCATCTGTAATACTCTGATTCCTCGGTGCATGGACTAGCGCATGAATGACGCTGGGAGTGCGCCAGGGGGAACATCGCGCTCTCCGGAACGGCCTCGGTAGCCTGCAACTCCAGTATCGGCACGTACAACCCGCGAGGAACGGCATGACAAATATGTGGCTCAACGTGATCTTCTCTTCGGCTTCTTCACGGATAGTGAGAGTAGTAGCCGCTCTGACACACCTCCGCTGATCCCAGGAGAGGAAGGTCCAGTCGTTTCCGGTGTTCAGGAGGAAGGCGAATCCTCCGGACGCAGTAGCCCGTTCGATTTAACAAGTACTCCTCCGGAAGACGAAGCGTCACCGTTGCGGAATTCCCCACCACCGAGTCCCAGGAGACGGGGGGGTGGTGTGCCTGCAGGAAGCGGAGCCCCAAGTCCGTCACCAGATCCCGGTAGGGGAGGTGGAGGCGGTGGAGGCGGAGGCGGGGGTGGAGTTCCGGCGGTAAGTAGCGCGGCTATTCCACCACTGGTACCCAGGATGACGGTGAAGTACCCCAAGTTTTCGGGACGGGATAAGGAGGATGCGGATGCACATATACTGTCATTTGAGATGGCATGGATGGTGAATACGGCTCCACCAGTGCAGGCGACAGATCTTATGAAGATGGCGACTTTCATCCCGACACTGCAGAAGCAGGCGGCAGTATGGATCGCGCAATATGGAGCTACCCATTTCGCCACGTTTGATCTACTGCGGGATGCCTTTTTGCTCCGGTTTCGGGAGGACAAGACCCGTGTTCATGTCCTGGCCAAACTGGGGAAACTGGAACAGAAGAACCAAGAAGTGGAGGCGTATGCGGCCAGGTTTCGGTCGTTGATCCGCCGCCTCGATGCAACAACTACCCCGGCAGTCCCCATCCAAAATGCTTACTTCATGGAGGGGCTGAATAAAGGATTGAAAAGGTCCCTGGCATCGTTGGATCTGGAAGCTCTTTCATTGGAAGAAGTCGTCCAAGCAGCGGTGAGGGCGGAACAAGTTCTGTTTACTTCCAAGGGAAGGAAAGGAAAAGTGAAGTATGAGGAGGCTGAGGGAGACTCCGATACCGATAATGAGGAGGAGTCGGATCAGTCGGATGAGGAGGAGGACAAACGTTCCATGAGGCGGAAGGCTGGAAAAGCGGCAGGGAAGTCATTTCCGGAAGGATCTGCTGCCGGAGCCAAAAGCTGGGATAGTGGAATAGGGTCCTCTTCAAAAGTTCGCAAGGATACTTGGTGTAATCGGTGCCGGAATGCAGGACACTTAGCAGAGGAATGCGGTTTGAATGAGCGGTGGTGTGCGATTTGCCAAACAGCGACGCATACCACGGAGATCTGCCGCTATAACGCACGAATAGCCCCGACACCAGCGGTGGCGGCGGTAGTTGCGGCACCAGCCGCAGCACCAGCCGCGGTACCAGCCGCACCGGCGAAAAGACCTTGGCGGCCGAGAACGGCTGGAACAGGTGCAGATGAACCAGCAGGGGAACGGACGTTCCTATGTTTTTATTGCAATCAACCCGGACATCGAAAGGTAGATTGCGAATTATTCAAGCGCCACAAGGCGGAAAGGGAAGCAACCCGGGGATCTGGAGATGGCAAGTCCGCACCAGCAGTGAATGCGGTTCTGATTATCGAATGCGATGATGCCAGTCAGCAACAGGATAGCAAGGAGCCTAGTCCGAAGTCCGAAGAAGTACCGGAAGTACCGGCGGGTGTCCCTGTTGAAGGCAAAGTGGGAGGAAGTGCGAGCGGAGATGTGCTCGTGGTCACACGATCCCAGGAAAAGGTGCGGGAATACAAAGCCCAGCAAGAGAAGGGGAGACCTACGGCGTTGGACTGGCAGGCACAACAAAAGGTGCGGTCGACGGTCGGTGAATGGGTCCAGCAAACCCCAACGGTGTTACCTAGGCCGAGCACGGAAAAGGCAGTCTCGGTGACGGAGAATGGTGCGAAGGTGGCAAGGCGCCTGCAAGGAGAGCAGCCAGAAGCGACTTGTCTACCTACCAGTCAGAAGGACAGCCTGATGACCGGCGAGGAGGGTGTTGAACCATATGATTTATGGCAGGATTTGCGGAAACAGCAAATACACATGACAATGGAGCAATTGTTAGCATTGGTACCCAATTTCCGGAGTTCTCTCATCAAACAATTGACGGAACCAGTCAGGGCGATGGAGTCGGAGATGGAAGCGGTAACAATGGAAGTGTCGTCAGACGGATCTGCAAAGCCTGAAGCGGAAGTACAGCCTCCTGTTTTTGACGAAGCGGTCCCGGTAATTTCCGTAACACTGGAGAACAGCCGTGTGGGAGGGGTGTTGCTGGACGGAGGGTCTGGGGTCAACATCCTGTCCGAACAAATGCTGGTGCCATTGGGTATCACAAAATGGGAATCAGCACCCTTCGCCGTTCGGATGGCAGACCAACGGAGAGTGCAGCCGTTAGGATTGCTCCGTGGATTGAAAATGGAGGTTTGCGGCGTGAAGTTCGAAATCGCTGCGGTGATTCTCCAGATGGAGGATATTAGCGGGTCATACCCGTTATTGCTCGGAAGACCGTGGTTGCGGCAGGCCCGTGTGAAACAAGACTGGCAATCAGACCGCATCACCATTCGGAAAGGAAAAAAGAAGCTGAAGCTCTCGGTACATACCAAACAAGGGCTGAGGACACCATTCCGACCGACGATGGCGGAAGGTATCCATATGATGGACGGAATGGGGGTCGAAGAGGAGGATGACTACTTCAGTAGGAATACGGAGCTGGTAAGCTTGTTCGAGGTCGATGTGGTTGCCGTTTTAAAGCAATATCAGCATCAGATTCCCTCGGCTACGCAGGAGTCATCCAGTTCCACGAAAGAACCAGTCGAAGGGAGTCTACCGGAAGGCACAGGAGACATGCCGGACGAAGCGGGAGTGGCGGAGGCGGAAAGAGTTTTCGAGCAGGAACTCCGTCGCTCGCGGAGGGTCAAAGAAGACGAGCTGCTGGATCTTAACCTCGGGACGGAGGAGGAGCCAAAGAACGTCCGTGTCAGTGCGAAGCTCGATAAAGGATTTCGGGGAAAATTGGAGACATTGCTGAAATCCTTCAAAGACGTGTTCGCCTGGGACTACAAAGATTTGCTCGGCATCGATCCCAAATTCTATCAGCACAGGATCAATCTGCAGAAGGATGCGATACCGGTTCGGCAACAACGGTATAGAATGAACCCAAACTATGCCCAGAGGGTGAAGGAGGAGCTGGACAGGCTGCTAAAGGTCGGGTTTATCTATCCGGTTGACCGTGCAACGTGGCTTTCGCCAATAGTGATTGTTTCGAAAAAGAATTTGAAGTTGCGGGTCTGTGTTGACTACAGAAAGCTTAACGCGGCGACAATCACGGATCCGTTTCCATTGCCGTTTAATGATACTATGCTGGATACAGTGGCAGGTCACGAGATGTATTCTTTTCTGGATGGCTTCAGTGGGTATAACCAGGTGCAGATGGCACCAGAAGATCGAGAGAAAACAGCCTTCATCACGGAGTGGGGAGCATTTGTTTTCCTGGTGATGGCATTTGGGCTAAAGAATGCTCCGGCAACATTTCAACGCATGGTCCAAGAAATATTTCATGATTATTTACTAATCTTTATGCAGGTATTTCTGGACGATTTCAGTGTTTTCGGGAGTCGCGAGCAGCACCTTGAGCATCTGAAGAAATGCTTAACCTGGTGTAGGGAGGCACGGTTGTGTCTGAACCCTATGAAATGTGCATTCGCCGTGGGCAGCGGTATGCTGCTGGGTTGCATTGTCTCGGCGGAAGGCATTGCGGTAGATCCGGCGAAGGTCGAAGCGATTCGGCAGGCAAAGGTTCCTGGCAACGGTAAGCAGCTCGGGAGATTCCTAGGGCAGGTTAAATGGCACAGCCGAATGCTGCGGTATCTGGCGGATGTGGCAACACCACTGTATGACCAACTCAACAAAGTACCGGTAGTCTGGTCTCCTGCTTGTGACTTAGCTTTTCGACGGCTCAAACTGATGTTGGCGACAGCACCGGTGGTTCAGCCGCCAGATTGGACGAAGATGTTTCATGTCTTCGTGGATGCCTCGGACGTGGCTATTGGTAGTGTCCTCATGCAGGAAGCGACAAGCAAGTGGTTCCGACCGGTGTATTATGCAAGTCGCAGGTTGTCAAAAGCCGAACGGAATTACTCTACGACGGAGCGGGAAGCATTGGGGATGATTTATTCCGTAACAAAGTTTCGTCACTACCTGTTGGGGAATCGGTTCACGTTTCATGTGGATCATTCCGCCTTGTTGTATTTGGTACACAAGCCCGAGCTCACTGGAAAGTTGGCCCGGTGGATGCTGCTTTTACAGGAGTTCGACTTCACGGTGGTCCATCGACCAGGAAGTACACATGCCGTAGCGGATTACCTTTCGCGGTTGGAATCTGGCGAAGACCCGATGGGTGTGGAAGACGATTTTCCGGATGCCCAGCTGTTCGAACTGGAGGCGGTGGTACCGGCAGCTCCAAAGACGTGGTACGACGACATGTTTCACTTTGTCGACACGGGCCAGATGCGCGACGGAATGTCGCGAGACCAGCGGAAACGGCTCGCGCTCAAGAGCAGAGACTTCCGGATCATTGCTGACCAATTGTATAAGCAGGGGCTAGATGGTGTGTTGCGACGGTGTGTGTACCCACATGAGCAGGAGGTCATCCTGGAAGAGGCTCACCAAGGAATCAGCGGTGGACACTTCGCAGGAGAAGTAACCGGACGGAAGGTACTCTAAGGAGGTCTGTGGTGGCCAACATTAATGGGGGATGCGCATAGGTTCGTCAAAAGATGCGATGTGTGCCAGAGGTTGGGCCAGCCATCAGGTCGGGACCGGATGCCGCATAATCCCATACTGGCCCTCGAACCGTTCATGAAGTGGGGGCTGGACTTTGTAGGTCCGTTTTCGCCGCCGGCGCGGAGGACAGGTAACCGGTATATCCTGGTGGCGACGGATTACTGTACCAAATGGGTGGAGGCCAGAGCACTGAAGGATAATTCGGCAAAGGCTGTGGCCAGATTCCTTTATGAAGCCATTATGACACGGTACGGATGTCCGGTTGAGCTCGTCACGGATCAAGGTGGGCATTTCCTTAATGCGGTGTTACGGGAACTGGTTACCCGGCACCTAATCATTCATAAGAAGTCCACAGTGTATTACCCTCAGGCAAACGGACAGGCGGAGTCCTCGAATAAGGTGTTGCTAGTCATTCTGAAAAAGCTGGTCAATGAAAATCGGACAGATTGGGATGAAAAACTTTACTCCGCATTATGGGCGTTCCGGACTTCCTATAAGGTTGCGACGGGGTTCACGCCATTCAAGTTGGTTTACGGAGTTGAAGCAGTGGTCCCCATGGAATTCCTAGTACCGAGTCTGCGGATTGCAGCGGCAGAGAAATTGGGTTAGGACGAGTCCGTAGACCGGAGGATTGAACAGCTGGATCGGCTGGGTGAGGAGCGGTTCAACAGTGCGTATCTTGCACAGGTAGTCCAGGACAGACGGAAGGTCTGGGTGGACTGTCATTCAAAGAAGAAGACCTTCAAACGGAGAGATGCCGTGATATTGTTTAACACTCGGATGGGTCCGCATCCGGGTAAGCTGAAGTTACGGTGGGGAGGTCCGTATTGGGTGGTGGAGCGTTATGGTGACGGCACGTTCCGATTAGGAACACTACAGGGGGAGCTGTTGCAGAAGCCGGTAAATGGATTTCGTCTCCGACCATATACAGGGCCCATGCCACCTTACCCATTTCCGGAGATACCACCTGTGAAGATCATTTCAAATGCATTTGTAGCCATTTCGGTGGAGAAACCGATGATGGGGGCTATTAGTACGCACGTGTGGTATCACTCACTTTATTCCGAGAAACGGTGGGAGCAAAGCTTCGTGTTGCGGAGCGAGGACGCCGCCATGCAATCTACTGAATCTTCGAAGTGCGGCTTTTATCAAGATGATGGGACACTTGATCGTTGCATGCAAACAAGGAGTTCACCAGGGCATCCAAAAGGCAATTTGGAAGCAAAAGGGGGCTTATTTCCAACTCTTTGTTTTCCAGAACTCTTCTCCCTCGCATCCCAGCTTCTCGCCGCTATGGTGGTCTTCCATCTGATCAATCCGTTACCTGTTGGGGATGAGGCTGTGTAGTCTTGGCTGACACGAACTCGTCTGGTGGAGTTCGCGGGTTTGCCATGGGCTACGACACCAGTTCATCCATTGGCGCAAGATATCTTGGCGCAGCTTGCACGCGGGCGCAAGGTCGTGGTGTATGGAAAGACTTTCACCTTGTGCAAGGAGCTGGTAGCGGCCCGGTTGCACTTGCCGGTGGATGGTCCATGCAAAGTCACGAAGCTTACCAGCAGTGCCATGGAGGCAGCTCTCGGCGCAGGTTGCAAGGGGGAGTACAACATGAAGAAGCTGGATGCTTCGAAGAAGACCTGCTACAAGTTTATTGCGGAGGCACTCTGGCAGAAGGTGAAAGCAGAGCTACTGGGACAGACCCAGTTTACCTATTTCCAGAGGGCGGAGCAAGGGAAACCGGTTCCCTGGGCGAAGCTGATCGCGGACAGAATTCTGGAGGTGGCCAAGAAGCTCTTGAAGCCAACGGCAACATCCCAGATGGGGCAAGTCTTATTTCTTTTGTTCGGACCAGATGCGGAACCGGTAGTCCCAGGGTCGTATGTGGAGGTGGAGGAGTCCACAGACGATGCTTCGGACAAGGAGTCCAAGGAGGTGGAACCAGCAAGATCAACAACGGAGGGAGCTCTGATGCCAAGGAACCAGGTGACTCCGGTAGTACCTGCGGTGGAGGTTACGGCGGTAGTACCTGCGGTGGTGGTTCCGGCAGAAGTTCCACAGGGCAGCCAGAGGAGTAGGCCAGCGGTCTCAGCAACATCGAGCCGCATGGCCAGTTTATTGAAAAGAAAGTTGGCTCTTGTGCCGGACGGAGCAATGTTGAAGAAAACCCACCCGGAAGCGGAGGCCTTGCCAGGGGAAAGCTCAGTCCACACTCGGGAGGACAGTTCGAGGAGACAGGCATGTCAGGAGGAAACCCGTGTAGTCCCAAGGGGGAGTGGTGAGCTGCAGCTATCTCCGCCGGTGGAGACCTATGATCTGGTCACGGCACGACGGTTGGCGGAGCGCTTGCTCCAATGTTTTCAGAAGGGGCAGCTGGAGGAGAATGAGGCGAGGTTGCGCCAGGAAAATGCCAGGCTGCTCGAATGCAATCAACAGCTGCAGGAGCAGTTGTTACGATTCCAACAGATGGATGCACGGCGACAGCAGGATATGGAGGAAGCAAGGACGGCGATTGTCGCCCAAACTCAAGAACACCTGCGGCTGACGGAACAATTGACGGAGAAGGCTACAACTGCGACCGCCAGGGTGCAGTTGTTGGAAGCGGAAGTGATGGCGTACCGGCAACCCTCTAGCTCTACACGCATGCTGGACGAGGCACTTTTGTTGGATTTATCGGAAGCCTTCGTCGCAGAGATGCAGGGTATTTTTCTTGATCATCAACGTCAATTGCGCGTAGAGCTGGAGCGGGCTTGCAGGCCTCTCGATCGACGGTTGGCCCGGAGGGATGAGGATGATCCGGCGGGAGGGGGCGCAGGAACAGCATTTTTACCACCAGTACCGGTGACGGAAACTGCAGCACAATTGGAGGGTGGAAGTTCTACATCGGCAAATACTCTCGGGAAGCAGACAGCGGCGGGACCGGTGGATTCTTCCGAAGGCTATGTCAAACGGATCGCCGAACTGGAAGAAGCCCTCCGACGAGCGAAGGCCAGAGGAAAAAGACCCGAGATCGCACAGGTTCCCGCAATGAAGCCACGACCCCAAGCGGACGCAGCAGCCGCTTTTGTGGCAGCTTTTCCGGAGCCAGCGGACGGGGAATCCTTTGACGCAAGGCACTTTTTGCAGCTGAAAGAACACGTCGCGGTGGTGCAACAGCAGTGTGAGGATGCCAGATCTCAGCTGTTGGCACTCAAGCTCGCCCGGAAAGAAGAGCACCATCAACATGAAGTTGAGGTGAAGAGCCTCATGGCCGATTTGCTGAAGCTCAGAGCTACTACGGCAGAACAATCAACAGGTGCCCAAACCAAGGAATTGGGGCGGGTAATGAAACGACTGGATGGTGTGGCGAAGAAAGCAGATCGCACTATGCGGGTAACCGATCTCGAACTCGCTCTATCTGAGAAGACCCGACTGCATGAAGAGGAGCTACAACAGCTGCGGAGAACGAGTCATGTTGAGAGAGCAGCTCTGTTGGTCGACCTGCGGACAGCATGCCGCTATATTCATCGGATGGCGGCAGTAGCTTAGCAGGCGGGGGCGGCGGCACCACCTTTCTATGGACAGCTCCAAATTTTTGTGGATGCCCATGCTCTCAACCCGCAGCAGCTACCTTTACTTCGACCGGCGCAAGCGGCTCCGGCAGTACAAGTACCGGCGCCGGCGGCTGCAGCAGTTCCAGCGGCAGCAGCGACGGCGGCGGACGATGACGGTGGCGACGTCGAGGATGAACCGTAGCGGAGAACCGGTGGGTTCGGATGCGGATCCGGAATCCGATTCACCGGGAGTGCCAAGTGTTAAGGGCAAAAGCAGCAACAGCAAAGAGGAACTAGGGGGGGAGTCCTTAGATCATTAGTCCTTAGATCATTATCATTAATACGTTGTATCTAGTTTATAGTAAGATATGAAAAGACGGAAGTTCTAGGACTAGGCGGAGAACTGAATAGGCACGGCAACCGTCACGGCAACCGTGAAGGAGTTATGTGTGCCGGTTAGATAAGAGAGAAGAGAGCGATCATTCAGGGGGCTCATTGATGAGGATCGGAGCAAGGATCAGTGCTATGTATCAGAGAGTACGGTGTTGTACTGCTCGGAGAAATGTAATACAGAGATTCTATTGCATCTACCTTATTGTTTTATCATGAATGATTCTGTCGATCACTGTTCTACTCTATGAATTTTCATACGCAGTTCTGAAGTACGATTACGCATGTAAATCTGTCGCAGTAGTGCGTTTCGAGTTAGTCTTCAGAGTAGAGAGGGCTAACACTTTGCCTCCCTCACCTCGCCTCCCTCCCGCGTGCAGCCTCCCTCCCTCGCCTCGCTCCCTCGCTCCTTCCCTCTCGCTCTACCCTCCCTCGCTTTGCCTCCCTCACCTCGCCTCCCTCCCTCGCTCCCTCCCTCTGTCGCTCGCCTCGCCTACCTCCCTCTTGCGTGCAGCCTCCCTCCCTCGCCTCGCTCCCTCGTTCCTTCCCTCTCGCTCTACCTCCCTCCCTCGCTTTGCCTTCCTCACCTCGCCTCCCTCCCTTTCTCCCTCGCTTGCCTTGCCTCCCTCCTGCATGCAGCCTCCCTCCCACGCAACGGGCCATAGTTATACATGTAGAAAAGGGTTCTTCATTATTATGGGGCCATTTTTTGTTCATGGTTGCAATGGTGGGAGTGATGCATCTGTGTATACAAGCTTTGGATAAAAGGCTTGTATCCACACGATTTCATGGAGAGGTAACAACAAACTATATTGTTGCATTTACACTTATGATTCATGGGATTCCTAGGACGTTAGTAGCAAAGACGAGACCACTACAAGAGTACTTTGAACACCACTACCCTGGCAAAATATATCGTGTTGTTGTGCCCCCAGATCTGTCTTCTTTTAGATGTCATGGTTGCAAGCAGAGCTTTTCGTGGATTACAAAGAGGATGCAAACGGTTTTGTGAATTTGGTAGGGGCACGGAGTAGGTTTGCGGGGTTGAGGGAGGGTTGGCATTTATGGAAGCTTGTTCTAGAGATGCTGCTGGTTCGACCTTCCAGGGCTATTGGTAGTTGTGATAACCAAGTAAGAATTTCACAATAGAGAATAATTGAAAAAAGAAGGGGTTGCGAAGGTTTTCCAAATTGTACTCTTGATCTAATACAATTTTCATTCTCACGAAAAAAAAGAAAGTAATGTAAAGCCAATTTTATGTTGAGCTAAAAAAAGGCAGTTCTAAGAAAGGCTTTGGAAGGTGCATAAATTTGTCAATGGTTTCTTGCCCCTGAAGCCACTCCCATTTGATCTTCTTGTCCTACATCAGCCGTGATATGCTGCCAACAACCATCTACCTCCCTCCCTCCCTCTCTTTGTCCCTCTGTGTGGCTCCCTCCCTCCCTCTGCCTCGCCTCCCTCCCTTGCCTCTATACCCTCTTTGTGTCCCTCCCTCCCTCGCCTCTGTACCCTCTTTGTATCCCTCCCTCCCTTGCCTCGCTCCTTCTTCTCTCGCCTTGCTTTCTCCATCACGTCGTAAGTTCTTCTCACCGATTTTTGTCACGTTGGCAGGATGGTAAAAATAAGAACTTCTGAGAGAGGGGGGAGAGGTGGAAGAGGAGAACGAGAAGGCAGGAGAGGTGGAAGGTCAAGTAGCAAGAGAAGTTTGCAAGTGGAATCTACACCAAATTTAGAGATTCAAAAATAGGTTGAAATTGGAGTTGAAGAGGATAAGGAGATTGAAGACTTTGAAGACACTAATATAATTGTGGAGGAATCTTCTAAGAAGAGAAAGAAAGAGGATAAACAACTGGATGAGGAGTTTGAGCAAGAGTTTCCTGCTACACTTGATATTGGCCAAGGGAAGGATGTTATTGAATCTCTTGCAATCAATCCTAGAAAGATTGCTCCCTTGATCCCTTTATGTCGTTGTGTTGTAAACACAAGAGTGAGAGGCCTACGAATTGATATGGATAGCCTAAAGCAAGCTCTAGAGGCAGAAAAATATATTCAACAGAAAGGAATGCTTATTTTATCTACAACACTTCTGGATGGTGTTTCGCAAGAGGTGACAGATGAAATTGAACAATCATGGGATTCTTGTTGGAGGGATGTAAATGCAAAATTTGAGGCACAGATTGTTGATGATGATGAATGGTCATTTTTGTCTTGAAAGATGTTTTTTGTGTGGGAGGGGAATCACCATACTGTTGCATGGATGTCTCTAATTGAAGAGAAATTCAAGACATCAAAGGCATGGCATATTCGAGTTTTAGCAAGTTTTATTACTCTAGAACAGAAATGAAGCTAATAGCTGCTCTTCAAAGGTTCAATCTGTAAGTGCGAGTTCTTGCTTATATGTGTTACCTTTTTTCGAGCTTTTAACGGTTTTGTGAACGATTCTTAATATGTTTGAAGCTATGTAATTTTTATTTTTCAGCCTTAATGAAAGAGCAATTCTCAAGGATTATTTGTACAACACAAATACAATGTGTTCGTGTGATGAGAATGAGTACTTATCACTATTTTTTGAGGAAGAAAAAGAGACACTTGAAAAGCATAGGGCAAATGAAAGCAGTAAAGGATCAAGTACTTGGTATCCTTTGACATCTCTTATGCTAGGGAGAATGGTATTTGTAGTAAGTTTCATACCATTTGTCATGGATGTCTTTTGAATTATAACTAACTAATTCATTGTAGTCATTCATTTCTTTGGAATATATTTTAGCCACTATACAAGCAAGATTATGAGGCAAAGCTTAAGGAACTTCAACCAAATTTGAGTGTTACTGATATGGAGAAAGCACTTAAAAGTATTCGAAAGGATTTGAATCTCAAGTATGGTCGAAAAATGATCAAGGTATGTTTAATTTAATGATTCTTAACATAAAGTTGACTTTTTAAAGTGTTCAAGTGTTTTTTGAGATTGGTCATATGATGTTTGTTTACAAAATGATCAAGGTATGGGATATGCATGTATTGTATGATTAAAAAATACAGTTGAGTGTGATGATTGCATGTATTGTTTATATGTAGATTCTGTCTATTGTCAAACCAACAAATGGTGAAGATTGGTTTAATATCTTGTGGAGCCTCCCATTTGATGATAAATCATCCATTGTCACATTGGAAAAGTTGCATAACATCTCCATTGCAAAAGTCTCAAAGGAGATACAACTAGCAACCCTCAGAATCTTAGGGTCAGATTCAAATTTGAGAACAAGTTATGGGATGCCAAAAGCTGATAGAGAATTCATAAAGTGGATGGTGAAAGAGGCATGGATGGATCAGTTGCTTTGTGAATCTAAGAGGTTACTCTCTCAGGTCTTGGTTGCTAGTCAACAAGCTATCTTTGTGCTTCCTCAAGATCCTACGTTGAGAGAGTATTTTGGGGAAATACAAGCAATGAACATACTTGAACTTTATGAAGATTTAAAGGATTCAATGACTGTTGCTATAGCTGCAACAGGACAAATGGAGATGACGAGGGCATCTCGATGATTGGTATTTAGGTAAGCAATACATGCTTTTTCCTTTTCAATTAAAAATCCATCCTTAAGTATTTCACTTTTGTACTAAGACTCTTATTGTATGCAAATTCTTGCAATCCTTAAAAGCTATTGGTAAGATTAAAAAATTGTTTCCTATATGTCGAGTATGGACAAAAATTCAGGACTTAAAATTCTATATGTACTCTCCAAACATGATAGAAAAAGAAGGGAAGCAAGTGCTCTCTGAGTGGGAGAGAAAGAACTACCCATGGTGGCTTGATATGAAAAAGGATGTTGCATCGAGGAGGAGGTAGAGCTATACACATAGCATAAAAAGGGAGAGATGGGTTCATCAAGATCAAATTCAATCCACGAGGATGATGCAGTCATTAAGGTTCAAAAAACACTTGAGAAGATGATTAAAAAGGACAAAGATTCAAGTATGGAACTAAAGAAGGGTGGTAGGCCACCAAAAAATCTTGGTACTAATAATGGTAAGTTCTCTTGATCTTTTTTCAAGCTGTTATTTGTTTGTGTAACATATGTTGTTATCACTTTGTTTCTTTACATATGTGGTGTGGGTACAGATGTGCAGGTACTACAGTCTACACCCATTTTGAAAGGATGTAAATGGAAAGATAGGTCTGTCTGCTTTTTGTACATTCCATTGAACTCTCTAACTTTGAATCAGAGTGGCACATGTGATGCTTCACATTGCAAGGTTTGGTGCTATGATTATGTCGAGTTTGCGAAGCAATTGTCTGTCTCAAACTTCACACAAGCCTATATAAACATGAAGGAATACTTTGTGGGTCTTGGAGGTGAAAGAAAAACAAGAAATGGTAAGAGTGTTGCTTGGGCTGCAGATTTTTCATTATTGATCTACATACACAGCTAGAAGCTCTTGGAATAGAGGATTCCACATCTCCATCTTGGAATTTATTAATAGAGGACCATGTACGCTACTCCTTGCTAGTAGTAGCCACAATTGTTTCAGATTCTGGCTGGATCCTAGTTATGTGTGCTCCTCATGTTCTTCATTTGGTTGAGCATTATGCTAGGATCAGTAGATTGGAGTTTGCATGTCGAATGTACATGCAATGCTTAGATGCATATTGTACAATCAAAGTTGGTGGTATTGATCATAAGGTGAGACAATTGTCATACAATGACCTGTTGAAAGAATTTATGCTCTTGTATAATGAAATGGCTTGTACTAAGTATACATTTAATTCTTTTCTTGTCTTTAGGTGGATGTTGTGGTTTTATGCCTTCTTCATCGGGCTGGTATGTCTTGTGTTTGTAATCCTAGAAATGCTTCCGTGGTTGGTACCAAATTGGGCATTGCTTTTGAAAGTAGTTTGTTTCATCATTATTTGCCAACAAGTGAGCAGACTATAAAACATGGAGAGAGTATTCCATGGAGAGGTGCATTGGAGAAGGCTCCATGCATGATGTTGTACTTCTTGGAGTTCTTGTGTCCAATTTCTGGACATGTGGTGGACTTAGGTGCTAGGACTGGTTCTATGCAAAAAGCATGTGTGCATTCTAAGAGAGCATGCTTATCTATTGAGAATGATCCTGACATTTGCAATTCTATATTGCAACCATTTTTGGATGGACAGAAAGGAAAGGGAAATGTGTTAAGCAACTATGGGACTCTAAATGATTCCAAAGATGTGGAAATGGTTGTTAATCTTACAGACGCCTAGTAAGTATGTTACTCTCGTGTTTTATCTTTTTAAAACTATTTGTTGGAGAATATTATTATCAATGAGGCATTGATATTGATTGATTTTTTAAAGCTTTTTGCCCTCTTATGCAGGTGCTATGGCTGAGATGATGTGTAATGACTTTGCATTCAATGCCCCCATCGAAGAGAGAAGGCATCATCGCAGTATCTATGTGGATGACATTAGTAAAGAAGATTGAGTCTAGTGATTTGACATGAGTTTTTCCCTTCAAGCAATTCATTTTGCTTGTGATGCCCTAGTATTGAACATGCATAGCTTTTGTGGTGTCTTGCACCTATTTTATTTGCTAGAGATGTAGTAATCATATTGAAGAACTATTAGTACATCATGTGAGTACCCACCATGAATATTAATCTCAATATTGCATATTCAATTTTGAGCATGTTGGTTTCATAAAACTTTTTCTATTTGCTAGAGATGTGACAATCATGTCATATCTTAGTTAAGGTTTGCATGTCAAAACTATGAGTTGTGTACAAATGATCATCATGGTGAATTGAATCTTAAAGTATCTCCTTGATGCAACTAATAAATGTTTCAGCATAGATGCATGCAAATTTGCACCCTAAATTCTTCACCATGTGACTTGCAATCATTTCATCAATAAATCACTATCTATCATGATAGTATGAATGATGGATGATATAGGTGGAGGGTGTTGAAATCAAGTATACATGAAAAGTAGTTTTGTGAATAAAGGGATCTTATAAGCCCTAAATACTATTGGAAAGAAATGTAATTAAATGTATATAACATCTTTGTGGGGTAGTTTTATGACTAAAGGGTGTGTGATGTTAGCAGCATCTTTGTGGGGTAGAAATGTATATAGTATCTTCTTGGGGTAGTTTTATGACTAAATGGTGTGTGATGTTATGATAAAATTGTCTATGAAATCACAATATAGGCCATGCTCAGAAAAATGTGCTCAGACCAAGATGCTTAGAGAAAGGACGTACCCTAGTTGAGCCAATATAATTCCTAAAACATACCCTGTAGCATCAACATGCACATGAAAAATGACATCTCACCTTTTGTTGCCTTAAAATTGGAGTGGTCACAGCTCAACTTTTGAGATCTTGAAAAACCTCTAATAACTCAAGTTTCCACTTAAATCTAGTATCCTTCTTGGTGAGCTCATATAACAGAGTTGCATTCTTGGAAAAGTCCTTTACAAATCTCCTATAAAAACTAATGAAACCCACAAATGAACGCAATTGCGTTAGGTTAGTGGACTCAGGCATGGCTTTTATAGCATGATTTTTACCTAGCTTGGTGCAAATACCATCTTTGAAAATCACATATCCGAGCAATACACCAACTCATACACAAAACACTGACTTTGTTAGATTGAAAGAGATACTTTCTTGTCTGCATCATTGGAATACCTTTCCAAGAAAGTCAAGTGATCTGTATCTAATGAATAGATGCAAAAGTCATCCAAATTGATGGCAATGAACTTGGTCAAATAATCTCAAAAAATTTCCAACATAAACTTCTAAAAAGTAGAGGGGGCATTACTTAAGCCAAATGGCATCACCCGAGTCACATAAGCTCCCTACTTAGTTATGAATGATGTCTTAGATTGATCCCCATGCACCATAGTACTCTAATTATATCCACTATAACCATCCATAAATGAGTACATCTCATGTCCTACACAATGTGATCAATAATTCCATCTATAAAAGGTATAGGAAATGGATCTGGAATAGTTTGTTCATTCATCTTCCTATAATCCACACAAACACGAAGCTTGCCATTCTTCCTAGGCACAATCACTATTGGAAACAACCAATCATTGTGATCAATGGCATAAATGAATCTAGCCTTAATAAGTTGATTCAACCTTTATAAATAAATCTAGCCTTAATAACTTGATTCAGTTTAGCTTTAACTTACTTGGCATAATGAGGATTCATCCTGTATCTTTGTTGTCTAATTGGTGTGGTAGCTAGTACCAAAGGGATTCTGTGTTGACATATCTCAGGAGGAACACCTCAAAGATCGGTGTAATTCTAGGCAAAGACATCTTTATATGTAACAAATAGTTCTTTGATCACACATAGTTGCTCGAATGTCAGATTGGCACTAACCACAACTGTGCTCAGCTCCTCTTCCATGCCAATATTAAGTTCTTGAGTCAGATTGGGTATCAACTATTCATTTTCAAGTCAAGTGATAGCAATGGGGTTTCACCTATCTCCCTTTAACCCACAATAACTTATATGAAATGACTTGGATACATGTCCTTCTAAGCTGCTATCTGCTCGGTCTTCATTTTGCATTTGATGTTTGCTACAACTTACAATACGTCAAGCTCACCAACGGGAATGATCTAGAACTCCATTTATTGGGACTCAGCATCTTAAGGAAAGGGATCAAGTACTTCCACTTCCTTAGGTCGGCAACTAGTTGGCACCTTCCAAGGATTGGTTAGTATGCAAACATTCTTACCATCAAGTTTGATTATCATCTCCCCAAAGCCCCAATCATGTAAATCCTAATAAAATAGGATAATCTTGATGTTCCATTGCAATCACAATCTTGACCATGTCTACCCGATCGTGATGCTTTTAGGAATGGCCTTAATGCTTTTATTGCAATCATTATGGGCACTCCTGGAAACACTGCCATTTCCTTTAGGCCATTCAAAATGTCCAGGCCTGTAGTTTTGGTAATCTTTTGCATTTGGTGGGAGAAGAGCGATTGGAGGCATAGAGGTGTTTATGTCTCCATTTGATCATCCTCCACCTTGTACTGTTGCTTTTTTTTGTAGAAGCTCAAATAGAGTTTCTCCACTAGGCTGAGCCACAAAAGACTCAACATAGTTCCACCAATGGATTGGTAGATCATGGGATGGCCTAACCTATCATGGAATCTATGTGGTGTACCTTGTTCTTATGGGTGGGACTGATGATGTGGGATGTCCTATTGACCTCATTGATGACTTACTTCACTATCACAAGCTGCCATTCTAGCTGCATGTGTATATCCCCTCTAGATTCCACAACTATTACTTACACACAATTCATGATGGTTCATTCAGTGAGCATCTTGGGGTTTTAAAAGTTCTAACTAAGCTCCAAGCTCTTATTTTCTGGCCTAAAATGCACCACTCACTACATTTGTATCTCCAATCATGTCCACATGCCAAGCTTCAAATCTCCAACCATGGTGCTCAACAGGAATCTCCTGCAATTTCAACCTCTCGACAAGTTGAGCTTGTTGCATTTGACATCATGGGCTCATTTCCCACTTTTGTTTTTGGACATAAGGACATTATAGTGCTAGCCAAAGTATACAATCTCCTCTATTAAAGGTTGCACTTGCATCCAAGGTAGCTGACTTCCTCTTATAGCACCTTATTCTCCCTCATGGGTGTTTGGAGCAGATCCTCTCTGATCAAGGTTCCAATTTCTGATCCGAAGTCATGAAGATTGTTGTTGCTGATTGCCTTTACATGAAATAGCAATTCACCAATCCTCACCATCCAAATTGCAATGGTCTTACTGAATGAATCAATCACATTATTAAACTAATCTTGGCCATGTACATCGATTCGATACATGCCAACTGGGATGTTTCCCATCCATTTGTGGTAGTAGCTTACAACACAACAATCCATTAATCTACCCAAATTAGCCATTGTGAAGTTTTATATGGTTGACCTCCTACCTTGGTCCTTGAAGTTGGCCTCATTGATGGAAACAAGATAAAGGGATGTGAGGCTAAGGATTGGGCCCTTGAGCATTTATGACAAACTCAAGCATGCCAGTGCATCTCATATAACAAGTGTCATCAGCTAGTCACCTTTTTCCTTGGAGACCATGTAATGATTAATTACCATGTTTGCAAGAAGGGTCTTGCTGAGAGTTTCTCGTCGCCAACTGGATTGGTCGGTACTAGATTCTTCAAGCTATTGGAAACACTATGCATGATGGTGACCATTGCTCTATGGATCATCCATGCATAAAGACAACCACACACATGTCACAAATCAAGGCCTTCCATGCATGTATCATTTAATCTCAAGGAGATTAAAATGACATGATGACATGCCGTAGGATAGACTATGTCATCCGACGACATGCTAGAAGGACAACCCACATCATCAATGCCACCCACGATAGCAAGGCATCCCACGTAGATCCCAGGATTAGGTTAGGACCTCCCACAATCTGCCAGTCTATTGGCAGGAGCACATTGAGCCGTTGTTACGACAAAACATACCATTGTAATATAAGCTTAAAGGGAGCAATTAAGAAGGAGGAGAATGTGTGAATCATTTTTGTGAAAGCTTTAGGCATGTAGCATAATGCAATCTATTCAAATTTGAAGCTCTCCTTGAGCCACATATAAATATGTTTTTACATCGGATGTTGCCTAAAAAAGCGTAGCTTGCTACCCTCATTGATCAGATAATTTCTCCATATCTATAGATGGGGCCTATGTCTATTACCACTAACTTAATTCTCTTTATTATCTCAGTCAAATTGTCATGCGCACCATCGAAGCCTTCCTTTCTAGACTCTGCCAAATGCTAATGCTTGACCAAATTTTCATCTAGGCCATGGAAGCCTTCCTTCACACTCATCAATGCTCTACATGCAAGAGCTCTGTATAAATGCTTTCTTGTATGCAAAATAGCAAATTGAGTATTGCCACTCCTTGAATCAACTATGCAACATTTCCTTCATTTCAATGTTGGGTTTTTTGGTGCCCATATGATCCTCTCAACTCCTTCTTCCTAGACCATTGGCAACATGGTGATCCTCAATGTTAATGCTTTAATCAGCCATCGTATGGATGAAATGGTATTGCTAGCTCTAATCAATTCATGAACATGCAAGCCCTTTGGTGTATGCGGATTTTTGGAAATCGAATTGGTCATTGAAGGTACATGACTGTTTGTAGATGCCAAGGATGTTGGTAAGCACCTCATTGTTGCTAGAGCCAAAAAAGTCTTGAGCGCTGCTCCTAGAAAGGGTGCCATTTCCACCTGTGTCGTGGGGGTGAATTAGATGAAATATAGCCCTGAATAATTGCCATTAGCAATGCATCTTGCACCACAAACAACCTGGCTTCATCTATAAAGGCCCATCTGAAGAACCACTCATTAACGAGGCATCTTGCACCACATATGCAAAGGTCTTAGATGAGAAGTACGATGAAAATTGCATTGATGCTAATGTGCAAAGCGGCGAATGGCTTCTTGTGGATCATCCTTTCAATGTGCTTCCATTCGATAACATGACTGCTTCTCTAATTGATCACCCCTTTCAATGTGCTTCCATCCGATGACAGTATAGCTTCTCTAATATCTTTGTCCCATTTTTGTTTTATGGAATGCACACTCATAGGAGTCATCAACCACAACCCACTTCTACACCAATGATTAGCATCTCCTAGATGCTAGACACACAAGGACTTGAGGAGGGCCAGAGAAGCCACCCTCAACATCATGCCAACATCTTCATAGGTGAAGTGAGGGATGCTACCCAATGTCAATGGGTGACAAGATCATAGGTGCCCCCTGCTAATGTGTCTATAGTAGACCTTGTGGTGCAGGTGGAGAAGAAAACATTTGCTGAAGAGGTAAATGCTATATTCGGAGAGGCAGTTGCCAAGATGAGGCAGGCACATGTGAGAACAAAGGAAAGGTTGCTTTAGGGGAGCTTTGAATCGATTTGGCAAGGGTAGGCATAGAGGGCGAAAGAAGGGTCTCGATCCTCCCAAGAGTCCAATGAAATTAGAGATGTTTCCACTCAGGAAGTGTTCACTATTCTCACCAAATAGTAGAGGCAAAGGCACAGGTAGCCTCGATTTATTGGGTTCACATCCCATTCCGTATGTTCCTAGGTCGATCAATTGAAATATTTCTTGGGAGAGTTTATGGAAGCCGGGAAGCATCAACATCGATAGTCCAACACAAGAGGTCGAAAGCTTGGTTCTGGCTCAGGGGAGATCAATGGCGTGTTGAGGCTGTGCATTGTGAGAATGTAGCAAATAGACTCTCTGTCTATTGTTTGGGTCTGCATGTGTAGTCTGGTCATCATGTACTATTGCTGAGAATCCATTGGATCCTATTTTTCCTTCGTTGCTTTTCTCAATTGAGATTTTCTTGAGAGCTATAGAGCATGTAAGAAGTATGCCATTCGAGACCTTTCAATAGATGGAGTGCTTGTATTGAAATGGTTACTAAGATTGCTAAAGATTTTGGGGAAGAGAGAGCAGGAAGAATGAGGAGACAAGGGAAGGCGAAGGTGAGCTTGTAATTGTTGTTGACTATTGCTGAGAATCCATTGGATCCTATTTTTCCTTCATTGCTTTCCTCGGTTGAGCTTTTGTTGAGAGCTATAGAGCATGCTAGGCTGGATACAGTTAAGGTTCAAAGTGGCTTCAAGAAGGTGACACACTGTCGGCATTCTTCTTTAGAGCAGTTAGAGAGAAAAGTATGCTGAGGGCAATCTAGTGTATGAGGAGTCAAAAATAGCTGGGATTTTCATGTAGCATTTATCTAGCATTGCGGGTACTAGGTCAGTTGAAAGCACAAATTACAAGGTAAAGCTGGATGCATTCCCAAGCAATTTGCATGATAGGTGGTGATGCCTTATGAGGCTCTATTGTTGCAAAGGCCCTTCTTCAGCTGAGATCAAATATCTTGTGTTCTCTATCATTAGAGGTAAGTCACTTGGGCCTAGTAGTATGCCTATTGAGTTCTATCAATATAACTTGTGGAGGATATGATGGAAGTAATTAACTGGTGCTTTCAAAGAGGTGTGATGCCTCAGAGTCTTAATATGGGTATGATAAAGCTCATTCCTAAGGAGCTGAATAGATGGTTACCATGTCGTTGGAGACCTTTATCGATGCTCAATTGTGTGTGCAAAGTTATGGTCAAGGATTTGGCCCATAGAATTAAGCATATTCTGAGTAGGGTGGTGCATGCCAGACAATATGGTTTTGTATATGGAAGGAACATAGAAGACGTCATTCTAAATATATTATTGGCTATTGATCATGCAGTGAATCATAATGAATCATATTGACTTTTATTATTTCTATCTTTGCAAAGATCATGGCAGCTATTGCAGCTCGCAAGGCATCTAAGAAGATATCACAAGTGCAGGTCCCAGTACAAAAGAAAATTTGCCGGTATGCATGGGAGTTTAATGAGGAGTATGGGCTCAGTATGGTTGGAATTGATCCAAAGGAGATACGAACAGGTTCAAAAGACATCAGTCTTGCAGACTGGGAGTCTGTATTTGCATGTCCCAAACCAATTTTTGGGCAAAAGAAAATAAAGTCATATCATGTACATGATGAGTTTATCGAGAAGCTTGTGTGGCGTCACTATGAAGTCTATCAAGAGGAGCTACCCAATTATGAAATCGGGCTATTTTTTGCAAAGTCCTTTGCCTTGGAGAACTACAAGTCAGTGCAAAGAGCTGAGGACATGTAGCCTTTCACCATTGCATGGGCTCCATTTGCGGAGAGTGCAATGGAACATTATGAGGTCCGAGGGCATCTAGGTGCAAAGCGCAAGAGGTGTGAAGAGAATATGAGATCTTTACATGGTGTGTTCCCTTCACCCAATGTAAAACCTGTCATTTCCACAACATCAGTGAAAAATTTGTTTTATATGAGCCTAGAATTCCAAAAAAAATAGAAAGATGGCATTGGAATGACAAGTGCAGCTGAGATTAGGTTGGGATGTCTGAAGTCAGCACTTGATGAGAAACGCCAGATTCTTGAGATTGCTAGCTGGGACTTGTAAAGAGTAAAATCCAAGTGCACAGAGATGAACAAGATGGAAGCTGACTTATCCAGTCTTAGAGAGGGTGTTGATCGAGAATGATTGTTACAAATGTTCCAAAGATTGCATACCAAAGACGATGTACAGGAACTACATAAAAGGGTTGATGATGCCAAGGTGAGCCTCCCAAATGATTTTATTTTATTTTTGATTTGTGCTATATAGCACTTAATCTAATCTCTCAGGCATTCTACATGAGCTATATATCTCATACAGTTTGCTGTGTATAATATCTCTAATATATAGCATGTATTATATATTATACATGAGCTACATTATATCACTCATACTATGTGCTATATTATATGAGCTATATAATATAGCTCATGTATAATATATTATATTATATAATAATATAATATAGCTCATATAATATAGCTATATTATATTAATATAATATAATGAGCTATATTATATATTATATAGCTCATACTATGTGCTATACATTATTTCTATTATATATTGCTTTATTTCATCTTTCAAGCATAGTGAATGAGCTATATAGCTCATACAGTGTGCTATGTGCTTTATCTCTAGTAGATACACTCGCTCTATTCTCTCACCCTCTGTTGAATAAGCTCCATATGTCATGCTATGCACTATGTACATTATCCCAGCTCTATAGCACTCAATCTATTCTTCCAAGAATACTGTATGAGCTATATAGCTCATACTATGTACTATGTACATTATCTCTGCTATATAATAAGGAGTCTATTCTTCCAAGCATATTGAATCAGCTACATAGCTCATGCTATGTGCTATGTACATTATCCCATGCTATATAGCACACAATCTCTTCCAAATATAATGTAGCTATATAGCTTATCTTGTGTGCTATGTACAAAACCTATGCTATATAGCACTTAATCTATTCTCTTAGCCTACCGAATAAGCTACATAGGTCATGCTATGTGCTATGTACATTATCCCTGCTCTATAGCACTTAATCTATTCTTCCAAGCATATTGTATGAGCTATTTAGCTCATACTATGTACTGTGTACATTATCTCTGCTATATAATAAGTAGTCTATTATTCTAAGCATACTGAATCAGCTATATACTCATGCTATGTGCTCTGTGCTATGTACATTATTATACCATGCTATATAGCATGCAATCTATTCTTCCAAACATAATGTAGCTATATAGCTCATCCTGTGTGCTATGTACATTATCTATGTTATATAACACTCAATCTATTCTCTCAGCCTACCGAATAAGCTACATAGGTCATGTTATGTGCTATGTACATTATCCTTGCTCTATAGCATTCAATCTCTTCTTCCAAGCATACTGTATGTTCTATATAGCTCATACTGTGTACTATGTATATTATCTCTGCTATATAGCAAGCAGTCTATTCTTCCAAGCATATTGAATGAGCTATCTAGCTCATGCTATGTGCTATGTACATTATCCCATGCTATATAGCATGCAATCTATTCTTACAAACATAATGTACCTATATAGCTCATACTATATGCTATGTACATTATCTATGCTATATAGCACTCAATCTCTTCTTTCAAACCTACTGAATGAGCTATATAGCGCATGTGTTGTACATTATCTCTACTATATAGTACTTAATCTAATATTTCAAGCATGCTGAATGAGCTATATAGCTCATGCTATGTGCTATGTACATTATCCCATGCTATATAGCACTCAATCTATTCTTCAAAACATAGTGTAAGAGCTATATAGCTCAAAATATGTGCTATGTACATTATCTATGCTATATAGCACTCATTCTATTCTTTCAAGCCTACTAAATGAGCTATATAGCTCATGTGATGTACATTATCTCTACTATGTAGTACTTAATCTAATATTTCAAGCATGGTGAATGAGCTATATATCATAACACATATCATGTGCTTTTTGTATGCTACACAGCTCATTATTTTTTCTATGATGCACCTAAGTATCATTGCACAAGGTTGATTAAAATACATATGTTTGGAGGTTTTGGAAAGTTTTGATATTTTGTATATATTCGTAAGTTTCAGCTTTAGAAATAGAGATGATGATTAAGGAGGCACAGGCCCACAGGGATTTTTTCTTACAATTGGAATCTAGGGCTAAGTTCAGGCCCCTCACATCCACTGGTTGTTGATGGTATGGGTGGTTTGCTTTTGAAGTCTGGTGACTACAGCCACTGCTTAGCCTATGGCTTCGCTTTTGGTACTCAATCATTTAAGGTGTTTAAATTACAATGCGGTCACATGTACCACTTTATATGCTTTGCTCATGTAGCAACAAAGATTAGTACGTAGTGCATGTAGGGAGCCCATTTTTGAGAGATCCAAATCAATTCTTAGCATTCCAACATCATGTAGATCTGGTATGTTTTAAATTATGTGTGGTTACTTTCATTGTAGCAAGTTAGTTGTTAAATTATTGAAGTTTCTTTATGTTCATGTGCAGATGGTTGACTCAATCCTGAGTTTACTTCTCCTGATGGCAAGCATGTGACACCTATTACAAGTGTGTATTGCGATAATATCCTGAACTATTCTTAGCGTCCATTTTTCTATAAGAGTACTTTCACTATTAATTTTGTAATGTAGGTGAAGGAGAATCTCTGGGTGGAGATGTAAGAACACTTAAGAGAGGGAGGACCAGTGATCTGGACTCCACTTTTGTATGTACTAGTCATGACCACTCTGCAATTGTGGAGTCCAACCATGGTCCACATCATGTATGGTTGATGGTGTGAACCTTTAACATTCATAATTTCATACATGTTCATCCTACTATCAGTTGTATATGATCTCCAAATGGACTTTCAAGCTCAGGGAAATTAAAAAGAAGAAAGCAGGCATTGCAATGCCCTGAAGCCGGTGACTAGAAAAATGGAGAAGGAATGGTTACATGTTGATGGAGGTGATGAGTTGGATGGGCTCAGGAGGGTAGGCACAAGATGTGGAGGAGCTTGGGGAGACTCCTATTGGGCCAATGGAGGTAGTTGATGATGGCATTCCCTCGTGTGTGGTTGAAGGTATGAATCCTTAAGATTCATTATTTCATACAATGTTCATCCTACTTTGAGGATCGTGGTATCAGTTGCTTATGATCTCCAAATGGACTTGTCGGCTTCGACAAATCAAAAAGAAGAGAGAAAGTGTTGCATTACCCTAAAGCCAGAGGGGAGGTTGGAAGGGTAGTGACTAGAAAAATGAAGGAGAAGGAATTGTTACAAGAGGATGGAGATGATGAGGAGTTGGCAGGATCAAGAGGGTGGGCACTGGATATTGAGGAGCCTAATGAGGCTCTTGTTGGACCACTGGATGTCACTGATGATGGCATTACATTATCTCACTTCACACAATAAAGACCCTTGAAGCGTAGAGCTCAAGGCAATGGTATGTCATTGAAGTGTAATGAACTTCCATGACATTGAATACATTGTATGCGAGTAGTTATTTGCAAGTTAGTTAGATGAGCATCCCAACAATGTATCTTGCAAGAGTTTTTTACAATATAATAAAGATGTGCCATGCTTGGTGAATCATGATCCACCATGTGTTCCATCCTCTCCATGTTTGTCTAGTTTGACATGTTTCAATAATATTTAAGGCAAGTTATGTGTTGCCCAAAAATGCAATGTGCATGCAATTACTATGTGCAATGCAAATGATTTGAATGATGATTCACATGTAGGAAAAGATCATGTGGTAGTAGAAAGAGAAAAGCAATGAAGGAAGCATACTATTAAACAAGCTAGGGACACAAACAATGATGAAGGGTATCCTGATGAGAAAATGTCCTTCCAAGTCGACAAGGCACAAGAAGGGTCTACTGATTATGTGGAAACTTTAGGCAGGTTAATGAGGTTGAAGAAACACAGGATAAGAAGGCAGACTGAGTGCTTGGTGCAAATTTGGATGCATTAGCAAAGATATTATGTGATATAAAAGCATTCATTGTTGATGTTCAAAAGGATGCACAGGCTGATGCAAAAGCATATAGTTCTGTTGTTGATATGGATGCACAGGCTGATGCATCACCACACAATGCTCATGTTGAAGAGGATGCAGAGGCTGATCTAGAAGCTAAGGATGATGTTCAAAAGGATGCACATGTTGATGCAGAAGCATCCAATGCTGATGTTTAGAAGGATGTGCAGGCTGATGCAGAGGCACACAAAGTTGAAGTTGAGAAAGATGCATAGGCTGATGCAAAAGCATACCCTGATGATGCAAAAAAGGATTCATCGGCTCATATTGAGAATGATGCACAGGCTGATTGTGGAAGCAGACCCTGCTGATGTACATAATGATTCAATAGCTGATGTTGAGAATGGACATGATGCACACGGTAGGGCAAGGCATAATGGGTTGTTACCATGGAGGCTTGAATGGCATGTACTCCATCATGAAGAACCAATAAGGGTTATGCCACAAACAATACATGTCCCTGAGGGTATAAAGACAAAACTATTGGTTTTGGACACGAATGGAGTATTGCTAAAAAGATACAGGATTTATAAGGGGACAGGCTACCCCAATATTGAGCATCCTTAGAATTTCAAATTGCTATGGGATAAGCCAAATGAGGTTGTTGTGGTGCGAAAGAATGTTGAATGCTTCCTTAAGGAATGTTCAAATATGTTTAGCTTAATTATTTGTAGTTGTACCTACCACTATGGAAAATACAATGCGACAGGCGTTTCCTAACCTGTGCAGGAGAAGTAATTTTTGGTTGGTAGAGCTAGAAGATGAATGCACAGAGGCACCATTTCAGTTTGGGGATGTGCCTGGGGTTCCTACAAGTTATTGGCAAAAACCCATTTTCTTCAAGAATCTTGAATACATTTGGAGGTTCTATATTGAATTCAACCCTGACAACACATTGCTTCTTGATGATGACATGCGATACAAGTCCATCCTGAATGACCCTGATGTATCCATTTGTCCTGAGAGTTTTGATCTTGAGGATAGTCTCAGCAGGTTCCCTTTTATCTCACAAAAATGTTGATATACTGGCTGGCTATGTGGAATAGTGCACATGACTACAGAAACTTTTTGTAAAATGAAAAAGTTAAGTAATCCAAAGGATGAGGTATCCATGCCCATAGAGCAATGTTACCACCATTTTGTGAGTACACAACATGAGAGGCGTTCTTTTTGTAATTAAACATATATTCAATTGTTATCTTGTGATGTTTGTCTATGCTATAGTGCAGATTGCACATTCACAAGTTCTATCTTAATACTATGCAGTTGATTTAACATGGATAAAAGCTATTGTGTGTGCTATATAGCACTAAATTGGTTACTATCTATCAATAGATCATCTATATGGCACCAAAATAGTTAGTATATCTTCTAGATAACACTGAATCGGTTATTGTCACTACCATATAGCACAAAATTGGATACTATTTGTCAATAGATCAGCTATATAGCAAGAAATCAGTTAGTATATGTGTTATATAGCACTGAATTGGTTGTGCCCTATTTGACTATTTGTAATGATTATGTTGCACCATGATTAAGACACTTTCTTCATTTGTGCCCAAATATGTTGAACCCATAATCAAATATAAGAAGCCCAAAAATTTTGGTTGCAATAGTGGGATTGGTTGGTATTTTTTCTTTAAGGATATCCATGTGCTGAGTTGTAGACTACTATTTTACTGGACTTTGGGAGTAATGCTCCTGTTCATGTTGATTGACCTTATGATCACATAGACTAAGATAAGTTTAGAGCTATTGTGTGGATGGTTGTCTTCAGAAAAGAAGAGCACTGAAATTGGAGGATGACAATATTGTTGGTTTTTTTAACATTGACTCTGTTATTTTTTTAAGTTGTTTGTGCATTCAATAGAAGAGATGGAACATAATAGTAGAGCAAAATAGGTCTAAAATAAAACACAACAGATCATCTTTTGACAATATTTTGCACAACCCTGTGAACCATGCACAAAAAAAAGGTTTGGATTGGTTGTTACTGAAAAGATTGGTGAAATGTTTCGGACATTTGCCTCACATTTAGGGTAATGTATTGTAGATCAACTCGTGTACTTGCGAGGATAGGTAGTATATGTTACTTTTGGGATCCACTGATTCCATGTCGAATCTCATGACTCTAACAAGGTGAGAAAAGATAATCACGACTGGCTTGTTATCGAGCAAACAATATTGATGGCCACTGCATTGTACATAGTACCATATCTAGTAACATAGTGTGATCTTCTGCCACACTGAGTGCCCCACTTGTATGTAAGCACTTTCCCGGCTGTTTGCTTTGCATGGCTACATTTTAGAATGAAAAAGTCCACACCCTCATTGTTTCTCTCCTCAACATTCACTGCGAAATTGTCTCCCTCTACAAGCAGATCACTTAGCAAGTGCTCACAACCCTCATAGATAGGTTCTTCAACTATGTTTTCTTGACTTAATACCTCATCAGTTGGAGAAAGAATGCTCGATGCCCAAGCTTGGACATTCACATGATCTCCACCTTTTGTGCATGCATGCATGGCAATAGTAGGATTGAATTGTGTTGCATCATGTTTGCAAAATCCTTGAATGTTATGCAATCCTCAAGATCCCTCCACCCTTGCACAACCCCATGTCTTAGTTCTATCTACTTCACCAAACTTGATCTCTCAAAACACTCTTTTGGATGGTCCTTCCTTACGCTTGGAACTAGTAGATGTAGTAGTACTCAATGAATTTGTTAAAAATTGCACTACATCAACTGCTTGCTTCAATACCACACCATCAATCTTGAGCTGCTCATGTGCAAGGGCCCTTTTAATCACTACACCTGCACCATCGTGTTCTCCTTTGCCATGGCATGATCCAAATAAGTTCCAAGTCATCTCAACATTGGTTAATGTAAATAATTTAGCAACAAAGTAAATGGGTCTTGTTGCCTTAAACTGAGATGTTGCTCCATCGGATCACACCCATTTCCTTTTGAATTGTACCCCTTGTCCTTCAAGCCACTTGCAGTGAAGCAAAAGGCAATGCTATACAAAAAGAGTGTCGTGTGTTTTATCATAAAAAATGTAGAAATGAAACTCCTTGATAATTTGGTCATCCAAAAAGATGTGGCGATAAGTAATATGAACAAGGATTGTACACTAATCTAAATGCCAATGCATGAATTGAATTTCATTTTGGACTTTGAATGAGTAAGTGTGCTATTTAGCCTGCAAGTCCTACCTCACAAGGCTTCATTTTTCATTGTTCACTTTCCAAAAAGGATTTTGGCTTGTTCCCATCCCATTGAATGTATTGGCATACCTTGTAATCAAGTTCTTCAAGTTTATCAAATCTACGCATGACTACTATTCCATTGCCGGGGTGTACTATTGTAATGGTCATGTTTACAAAGGAAACTTTTGTTCCTTGGGGTTCTTAGTGTGTGTTGGGAGAGTATGCCTTGGTTGTTTCCTTTATCTCCAGGAAGTCCAATGGGTAAATCCAATATAGGTTGTTGGAGTCTTTTTTTGTAGATGGATCCAAGAATTGCCTTAGGTTTGGTACATTGATAAAGAGAATATCATCCATGCACCTTGCTGAGTGCCTAAAGTTTCCTAAGGCTTGTTCCTCTTTAAGGTGCCAAAGTCTCTTGGTGAAGTATTCGAACCAAAACAAGTGCAGGTTGCACCAAAGGGGGGAGCAAGCAAATCCCATGGGGATCCTTGAGATTTGTTTATATGTCATTCCCCCTAAACAAAGGTGCATATTGCAAAGGAGCCATGTATTCATTTTAATTAATTCAGGTTCTGAAGTGGATGGTGTATGCCTTGGCCTCACACTCATCACCATTTTGCATTTCCTTGTTTCTGGGGGGCAATGAATCTCTTCCCCGAACAAGAGAAGGCTAGAGATATCACTTGTTCCATTACTCAAATTAGGCCCATTTCTCCTTGTAGTGGGATGTTCTCAAAACATTTCCCAATGTCTACTGTAAATGCACATGTTATCGAGTTTGGTAGATTTATCTTCGTGTCATATACTAATTTGACGATCCAAAAGGCTTTTGATGGGACTCCAAGGTCATCCATGATCGATTCCTGTAACCTTGCATTAGCTATCATAAGGGGTTCTAAGCATGCCTAAAGTGATAAAAAAATGAATCCCACTATCTCTGAGAAGACACAAGCATGGGCATTGATTATCCATGAGTTATCCATCTAAAAGAGCTCTTATGTGCTTTGTATGTGCACATCAAGTAAGGTAGTGAAAGTCGCTCAATGTGTGGACATACCCAAAAGGCTAGAATGCCCTTGGCTAGTCGGCCTAGGGAGTCCCCATGCTCTACCTAGACAAAGTCTGGGCTGTGTAGTCTCTCATATGCTAGTGAGAAGGCAAGCTTAGTGCATACAAATGCTAGTGTGGATGCTGATTTATCTATGGAGGTGATTAGAATGCGAATGTGATCCGGTCCACTTCCTTTTGTACCCCATTTGAGCAAGAAAAGGTTAAGGGTTCCCCTTTTGGGGGGATCTTTGACTCTATCAAGTGTCTCAAGAATTCTCTTGCAAAATTTTAAAACGCTTTGTTAATTCCCGAGGGTTCCCTTCCTCCCCTTCGTCTACTAAGTTTATGAGTTGCTGCCAAGCTTGCATTATGGTATAAAGAGTGTCCAATTACAATCCTTCCCTTGGGATGTGGTTCAAGGCTTTTTGCACTTCATTACAGAGTTGCCCATTCAGAATTAGGGCAGTATCCAATGTTACCACATGGTTCCAGGTTTTGTTAATGAATCTAGCCATGTTAGGATCAAGGTAGTTACATGATATGTTCCCCTCATCTCTAAAGACCCGCCATGGTTTCATTAATTTTGCTCCTAGATTATCTTTAAAGGACCAGCTAATAGAGGCATCTCTTATATATCCATTAGCCAATTGTAAATCATGACTCAAACAAAAGTCAGAAAGTAGTTTCTTTATGGAGAAAAAATCAAGAAGGGGGTTATTAAATTCCAAAGATATTAGGAAGTTTGGGAAAATCCCAATACTTTGGGACTTTTCTTTTCAATCTAGTTACTATTGTATCTTGAGTATCAAAACTTCAAATTTGGCAAAGTTTGTTACTTTAGAATCTACTCTTCAAGACGTTTCCAATTATATGTTACATGAGGGGGATTTGACAAAATCTTAAAAGGGTTCATCGTGCCCCCATTTTAAGATCTTTGCAAAATGGGACTTGGGATTTTCCCAAATTCCCTAATATGATGTTTTAATAAATAATAAATCCTTTTCTTTTTTTCTTCATGTGGTGAGTGGTTAGGGTAAGCTCCCCATGAGGGAGGAAAACAAGGCTTTTTGAGGGGGAGTTGCATACCTGCAAGATATCAATCCTGGTCATCATATAAAAGGTGCTTAACTGGCATTTTTGCATTGCTGTCTCTGGTAAAGGACATTGTCTTGCCACCTCTCATAGTCTTTAAGGATTTTACCTGAGATTCTCCAGTGTCCAAGTGGATTGAGCTCTTTGCACTCTTTTGCCATTCAATCTGCTTCGGGGTACGTGATTGGGCTGGTTTAGCATCTTGGATCTCCCATAGCTTGCATTACCACGTGACTAGAATCTGCCTCGTTTTGAAGGGTTTATTGCTCTATGGCTGTTGCTCTCCTGCCCTCTTATAATTTTCTCCCCATATGAGCAGACCCCGGGGGATGGTTATGGGAGCAGCGATAGTGAGGGACTCTTCTCAAGGTTCTGTACTATTGTAAGCATCAACTCCCTCATGTACATGAAGGTGATGGATGCCTTCCCAAACAGTATCATATATGGGGTCTTCATAAACAGTAAAAAGGAGTTGAAGGCTACTTTCAAAGGTCTACCCGAGAAGAAGGTAACCAGATTGTTAACTGTGAACCATATGGTGCGGTCAAACCAGAGTGGTTGGGCTTTACAGTCCATTCTTTCCTCATTGCATCTGCATTTAATATATGGTCTCCCCACATTGAAAATGTCATTGACATACTTTGAGGATTTCCTTTCTAATTCGTTGATCTTGCTTTTGCATCTACCGACGAATACCCCCACTGAGGAAGGGCATCTGCCTGTTGTAAACATAGCCATAGAGAAGAAACTGGCGAGTGCATGGCTATATATAATCGGGATGTCAAAGTTTTGAGCGACTTGCTTTGCTTCCAATTTGATGTTCCTAGTAGACTGTATGAGATCCATGAGAAATAGCCACGTGTCAATGTGGAATGGGACTAGAAGGTTCATGTCATGCAGGTCCCAGACCTTGCTGTCATGTGCCATGAGTTTTGCTTCCAAAACTCTGGGTGGGAAGAAGGGGTTCATATACATGGGGCCTGAGCTCTTGCTGGTAGTTGTCACTAGGGTCACCATTAGATCTGAGAAGATCTTGTTCTGCTGGTCATCTTGAGAAAGTCCCTCCATATTGCAGAAATTGTGTTGGGCAGGGGAAGAGAGCATATTTTGTGAGGGAATGAAACACTTCAGTCCCATATTTTTTGCAGATGCTGGACTGACATAGGGATTCAGACTAAAGCTCAAAAATAAGTTCCTCATAGTGCCCGAGGATGATGTCAATTGCTTAGTAAAGCTAATAGAATAGCCTCTCCTAGTTGTGACTTTGAATGATGTACATATAATTAACTTGGAGAGGGTAGTACTTGGGCAAAAAGACTTTAATATGATGATTTTTTTCAAGGACTTCAAAAGCAAGTCGCTAGCATCATAATTTAGGTCCTAACTAGCATTAAGTAGAATATGACGGTCCACATCTTCCACACATGAAAAGAAACACACTTTATAGCCTTCCATGAAATTATAGATATCTCCCATACACTTAGGAGATAGTAATATTCTTTGTAATTCTCTCTTCCTCTTCATCTTGTTCCACTGGTTGCCAAAGTATACTTGGAAAGATCTATAGTTTCATTAAAGGCTAGCACACAACACATGCTTCTATGAAATTATATATCTCCTGTACACTTAGGAGATAGTAATATTCTTTGTAATCCTCTCTTCCTCTTGATCTTGTTCCACTGGCTACCGAAGTGTACTTGGAAAGATTTATAATTTCATCAAAAGCTAGCACATAACACAGGCTTCCATGAAATTATAGATCTCTGATATGAGAAAGAATGTAAGATCATGCTAAACCTAGTGCACACAAGATCAAAAAAAGAACTAAGGAGGCTCAAAGAACACTAAATAAGACATGAGAGGGAGATAGCAAATCTATATCTCTTGTAATATGTGTTCTCAACAATACATGATAGGCTTCTTATATAGAGAGAGCCTTTAGAATAGTCAAACCATGTGGGATCCTCTCATCCACATCTCTCCTTGTGGATATCCTCAATCCACATCTCCACATCATGTAGTCCACATCTTAGGGTGGCTACTTTAATACATTCCTTATCATATACCTTTGCCCTTTAATCTATGTGCTGATGGCCCCATATCTCAACACCTCCCCTTGGTGCCATGATCCTTTGGCTACTATAAGGTGGTCAGATGTAAGTTACATTCCATCACCTCCCCTTAGTGCATTCATTGCTACTTAAGGTGGTCAAGTGTGGCTTTGACATGTCAATACCTCCCCTGGGTGCTTTCATATGGGCTGTAGGTCGAAAGGATGTTGCTTCTCAATGCTTGATGTCGATGGCGTTCGTTTCTTCGCTTGATGTAGCTTGATGCATGATGCTTTGTTCTTCCATGTGCCTTGATGCTTTATGTGTGGATGCCATGCTTCGTGCTATGGTCATCTCATGCACTTGTGCTTTTGGCATGCTTATGACATCAATGTGTGCATTCATGCTTTGCTTTATCATTTATTGCAAAGGTCTTACCAATTGATTTCTTTCAATATTGGTGGTGTCTAATTGCATACAATGATTCTGACTTGACAGGCACGTAGAGCTCAAAAACACGATCACTTTTCCTTTTTGGAGTGTGTGCAAATTCTTCCTCGATTGGAAGTTATGCCTTGTCGAAGTTTTTGTGAAGAAGAAGGAGCCTTGATGATGTGGCTTGGCTGTTCACATGATGCACTCACACTATGCTTAGTAAAAGGTTTTTGTACTTAGGTGGCCCTTAACTAATCCTACCCCTAACCATAAGCCTTAACCATGGTTCAAGTTCGATCTGCCACGTGGCAAAAAATTGACCATTACATGGCTAACCAAACCTAGAGATTGACTACACCCTAATCATTCTATGTGCCACGTGTAGCCCTTAGCCAAAACTGTGACCAAATCTCTGCAAACAATCTGTCATCCTCATCGCAAGAAGAAATCATTGGCATTCCTTATCGCAAGAACAAGAAGAAGTCTTCTCGCTGTTGTCCGAGTCGGGGATGTGTGCGTGCTATCGCGTGAGTTGCTTGAGCAATTGTCGATCGATGGAGATGAGGAGATAGTCATCGCATTTGCAGTTGGGTTGCCTGGCTGTAAGTTACTGGTCATCAATGGATGGGCCGTGTAGAGGCTGTACAGAGAGTTCCAACGGTGCTTGGTCATCTCTACAGTGCAATCGATCTTGGATATATCGAAGAATTCAACCAGAGTCTGTGTATGTGTGAAATCAATATGGTGCTTTGTTGTGAATTTCGGAGAGAGGAAGAGCGAGTGCAAGCCACTTGTAGAGGGAGGCAGATGAAGCAGCATTCGCTCAGGGGATGAATCTAATTATTATGATTGGGCATTGGTGTTGTTTTCGATATGGATAAGGATCCCGCCAAACCCTCAATGAAATCACGCAAACCGGAGCTTGCCATATCTAGGAAGCGCGCTTAGCTTGGCTGCTTTGTGTTTTGGAGCTTTGAGCTATCGTCAGTCAAGGTCGCGTCTAGAGAGGGGTGATCTTGCAGGAGCAGTGTTAAAGGACGCGGGAGACTGGAGACTGGGAGCGCTATTGGAGAGGCATCAAAGGTAATTAGGCGAGGCTGGCTTTTGGTCGAGTCAGTTGTAGTAGTCACTGCTTGGTGTAGATGTTGCTAGTTGTTGCTGGCATTGCTTAGCTGCGTATGCTAGGTCGTTTTGGAGATGGAGAATCCTTAGAGCCTTAGATCTACAACAAGGTCGAAAACCTTTGAAGTTGCACTTCCTGTCTCTCTCTCTCTTGCAACAAGGAGAATATAGATGCTCTCTCTCCCAAACATAATTCTATCACAGAAATGAAGGAGCATATCTCTCTCTTTCTCACGTGAATGGAAATATCTTAAATGGATGGAAATTCTATTGAGCAAATGGAAATTGTCTCAAGAAGATGGATTTCTCTCACTCTTTCTCTCAATGAATTCTCACAAGAATCTCGAGATCTAAAACTAATCCTACATTTTGAAACTAATCTAGGAATGGAAGCAATCCTAGTGAACTACTAATGAGCTAAACTAGGAGAGCTAAACCTATGCTCTGATACCATGAGAAAGAATGCAAGATCGTGCGAAACCTAGTGCACACAAGATCAACAGAAGAACTAAGGAGGCTCAAAGCACACTAAATAAGACATGAGAGGGAGATAGCAAATCTATATCTCTTGCAATATGTGTTCTCAATAATACATGATAGGCTTCTTATATAGAGAGAGCCTTTAGAATAGTCAAACCATGTGGGATCCTCTCATCCACATCTCTCCTTGTGGATATCCTCAATCCACATCTCCACATCATGTAGTCCACATCTTAGGGTGGCTACTTTAATACATTCCTTATCACATACCTTTGCCCTTTAATCTATGTGTTGATGGCACCATATCTCAACACGATGATACACTTAGGAGATAGTAATATTCTTTGTTATCCTCTCTTCCTCTTGATCTTGTTCCACTGGCTACCGAAGTGTACTTGGAAAGATCTACAATTTCATAAAAGGCTAGCACACAACACACGCAATTTGCCAATGTGGCTAGATTGTGGGTTTCTTTTCATGTGCCACGAGGATTGGGACTATAGACAACAGGGCAAATGAGGAGACAAAGATGAAGATGCCCAACATAGTGAAGAGGAGACAAAGCCTTTAGGATAGTGGGTAATGATATATGCTATGTAGCACACATACAAAAATGCGGAACTATGCATGCTATGTAGCTCACTGTTTGTGCTATTCCAAGCATGAAATCAACTATATAGCACACAGTTTCAGGATATATGCTATGTGGAACTATGCATGCTATATAGCTTACCGTTTACGCTATTCCAAGCATGGGATCAACTATATAGCACACAGTTTGGGTATATATAGACGTAGCACACCATGAATGCTATATAGCACATTGTGTGTGCTATACAACCAATAGAATATGCTATGTAGCACACAGACATAGATGTGCAACTATGCATGCTATATAGCTCACAGTTTGTGCTATTCCAAGCATGGGATCAACTATATAGGTCACAGTTTCAGTATATATAGTCGTGGCACACCATGAATGATATATAGCACATTGTGTGTGCTATACACCCGACAGAATGCGCTGTGTAGCTATATAGTAGATAGTTTGAGTATACATACTTGTGGCATACGAGGTATACTATATTGCACATTGTGTGCTATACAGCCCACAGAATGTGCTATGTAGCACATAGACAAAGATGTGGAACTTTGTATGCTATATAGCTCCCTTTTTCTTCTATCCAACCCACAGAATCAACTATATAGCACATAGTTTGAGTATACATAGTCGTGGCACACCAGATGTACTATATGACACATTATGTGTGCTATACAGCCCACAAAATATGCTATGTATAGTACATAGACAAATATGTGAAACTTTGCATCCTATATAGCTCACTATTTGTGCTATTCAAACCATGGTAGCAACTATATAGCACATAGTTTGAGTATACACAGTCCTAGCACACTAGGTATGCTATATAGCAAATTGTGTATGCTATACAACCCACAGAATATGCTATGTAGTACACAGACAAAGTTGTGGAGATTTTCATGCCATATAGCTCAAACAATGAGCTATTCAAAACCATGAAATCAGCTATATAGCATACATAATAGTATACACAGTCATGGCACACCAGGTCTGCTATATAGCACATTGTGTGTGCTATACACCCCACACAATATGCTATGTAGCACATAGACAAACATGTGGAACTTTGCATGCTATATAGCTCAATGTTTGTGCTATTCAAACCACAATACCAACTATATAGCACATAGTTTCAGTATACATAGTCGTGGCACACCAGGTATGCTATATAGCAAATTGTCTGTGCTATACAGCCCATAGAATATGCTATCTAGTACACAAACAAAGCTGTGGAACTTTTCATGCCATATAGCTCAAACAATGAGCTATTCAAACCACATAATCAGCTATATATCACACAGTTTTAATAGTATACATAGTTGGTACACCAGGTCTGCTGTATAGCACATTGTGTGTGCTATAATTGTGTGTGCTATACACCCCACAAAATATGCTATGTAGCACATAGAGAAAGATGTGGAACTTTGCATGCTATATAGCTCATTGTTTATGCTATTCAAACCACAGATGCAACCATAGTAGCAACTATATAGCACATCGTTTGAGTATACATAGTCGTGGCACACTAGGTATTCTATATAGCAAATTGTGTGTGCTATACATCCCATAGAATATGCTATGTAGCACATAGATAAAGCTGTGGAACTTTTCATGCCATAGAGCGCAAACAATGAGCTATTCAAACCATGGAATCAGTTAGATAGCACACAATTTTAGTAGTATACATAGTTGTGGCACATTAGGTCTACTATATAGCACATTGTATGTGATATATACCCCATAAAATATGCTATGTAGCACACTATTTGAGTGTACACATAGATGTGGAACTATGTATGCTATATAGCACACTGTTTGTGCTATTTAAACAATGAAATCAGCTATAAAGCAGACAATTTCATTACACATAGATATGGCATATAGCACACCATGTATAATGTTTGACATTTACACACCAGGTATGATATGTGCCTCACGTTGTCTGTGCTATGAATAGTACACTGATTGTATAGTGCCCTAGTATGCTAAACAACACACTATGCATGCTATGTGGTAGATTGTGCATGCTATGAAGTATTTATTTACAACCCATTTTATTGCTATGTAGCAGACCTATATACATGCTATCCATATAACACATTAATGCACCATTTCTTCCCAAGAAGCATTTTGAAAATTGCTATAGAGCACACAACCACAACTCACAGCAAACAATATGTATAGAAACAAATCTTACCTGAGAATTATCAAGGAAATGTATTGGGTGCTTCTAATCTTCATTTTTTGCAATTCAATGACGACAAATGTCCTTCTTGTTTGGTGTTACCCTTGTTTGTTCTATCCAAAATTTGATGACGAGTTCCCTTACTTCAAAGCTCAACACATCATTACAAGATTTTCATTTGCAAAGATCGAAAGACAACTTTCTTCCATCCTCATCATTTGAAAACCTGTTAAGTGGTGAGTATAAATTCCTAGGGTGTATGTTCAGCACTCTTGAAGCTCTTGGAATAGAAATTTCATCCTCATTTCATGATGCCACTACCATGGTTTGTATGCTTCGCTTAACAAATAGTTTTGTGTCTGATTTGGGATTCTTTAGTTCTTGTAAGGACCTCTTTAATGCGGATAGAGCTTTAGAATTATCGTGTTGGTCACCAAGACATTTCAAAATGCATTCATCATTCATCACTAATTGAATGATTTTTGACCTGTCTTCCCTACCAAAATCAAGTGACAACTACAAATTATTGACTATTTCGCCTGCAGTCTCTTTCTTCTTTGCTTCAATGTCCATTGAATGTCATTGGTTTGTGCTGCTAGTTTTCTTTTCCTTTGCTCCCGTCTCTTGTTAGCTTCATATTTTCATATAATCTATGATTTCTCTTGAGATATCTTTAACAACTTGGCTCTAATTGCAATGAACAATATACGTTAGAATATTACCAGGTTCCATAAACCATGTGAGTTACAGATGTGCATGCAAGAATAGATGCAGAAGACTGGGAGAGAGAGTAAGATACCGTAAAATCTTCCACATTACATATTAGAAACTATGCATACCTCGTCAACGAGGCCATGGTTGTAGGGAAGATTAACAGGTGGTTCCATATTGTGCTTGGGCAGAGAAGAGGATGTGCAGACAAGAAGCATAGAAGACTAATGTCGAGGATTAGAGAGAGACAACAAGAGAGATAAGATGTAAGATTGTAGCACATTCAAATTGTGAGAAAAACAAAAACACTGCGGGAGAACTGAGAAAAGACTGGGTGTATCCCGTTGACACGGTTTGCAGTTATAGTAGATGCCCACGTTCTGGTTGCATGTAATAGAATTTCTCTAAAAAAATATCCTTTGCTTTTGTGCTTTCATAACTCGTGTCCGCCAGGACACAACTATTTTGGACACCTTACTTTGCTCCAACCCTCCCAACACTTGTCAAGAACATGACAATCCAAGGGAACAAAGAAACTCATCCCCTCGGGGACCCTTATAGTTTTTGGATGTGTTTACACTTTACTACTTTGTACGAATGCTTTGGTATTACTTCTAAGACCCTTTGATTAATCATGGTTCCTCTTTTCTAAAAGGGTCATGGGAAGTATTAGGAATTTGGAAAAATAAACGAGACATGTATCTTTGGATTTGTCAACACTTTGATAAACATTGTAAACATTATTGCCAGGATGTTGAAGAAATGTTATGCTTGATTAGCCTTTACTGGGCTTAGACCTAGACTAATAACTTGACATATCATCATTTATGGATTTATAATGGAAATATAGGGAGCCATGGGACCATGAGAACTATGCATTGGGTGGAATTCTGTTACTATGGATTGTTAGCCTTCTCACTATTAGGATTTGGGAGGGTATGATGACCATTAAGATTATGTGATTAGCATAAAATTTTTACTATGGACTATCCTTTAGTACAAGTATATGTAGTAAGATGAGCATATACCCCCATGTCCCTAGACAGTATGAAGGCCTATTACTTTTGGACCACCATGCCCATCACTGATGTTTCATGCTGGGAAAGAGAAGGATATGCACTACATGCATTAAAGGATGGACAACTGGCCTTGTTGAAGGTAGCTTGAGTAAGATTTTTTCACACATGTGGGGAAAAGAGGGCTATGATATTAATGACTTTGATGTATAAGTGACACATTGATACAGCTTCCAAAAGGGCAACCCATCTATCAAGATTTCCCATTACTCCTTTTGCAAGACAAAGGAGGTGAAACTTGAAAGGTTTAGAGAGAGAAAGGAATGGACGACAAGAATAAGGAGGCCTAGAATTATGGTCACAAGTTGCAACAGTTCAAGAGATCTTGCACATAGTCCAAGAGCTACCTTCACGAGGAGCCTGAGTGATTTAAAAGCTGAGCAGGAGTGCTGATCACCGTCCCAGCTAGGTTCCTTCTCTTTAAAAAAGGATTTACTACTCGTAGTCATTGCCACCATTCATTTTGTAGTGTTTCCTTTCACTTCAATGTTTTGAAGCTAGAACGATATGCAGTGTTTTCGCAAAATGATCCACTCCATCATCTGCCTTGCACCATGAAACTCCTCTTCTATATATGATGTGTATGATGTACTTTCCTCAGCTTGGTTGACGGAGCATGCAAAAGTCTAACGTGAGCTCTAAGGCACAAGAGGTACTTAGTAGCTTGGAGCTTTCAATTTGTTGCTATGCTCTTACTCTTGCTTTACGTAATGGACATTTTTCTCATTATTGATCCCACTATGCTCCAATCCTAAGATTGGAGATATGGGAAGGGAGCATAAGAGACCACATCATCACAAAAGGAAGAATTGATTTACTTGGAGCTAGCCCACAAGGAGAATACTCAGGTGAGTCAGCTTACCTTCAATGCATGGATGACACAAAATGAGACTAGAATGCTTTTGCCACCCCTTAGCATTGGAGCACTATGACATATTTACCTATTTTTTTGTACATTACTATTTTGATGAATTAGATAGCTAATAGGAATGTACCACTTCAGAATGGGTCCCATGACCTTTGAAACCATAAAGCTTTTACGTGGATGGATATATACCTTTTAGAAAATGGATATTATGAATTCAACAATCCTTGTGCATTTTATGGAAGAATGAAGATTATGATTACATTGCCTTGGGGTGCTTAACCAGGATGTTAGTAGTACTATGACAATAGGCAACACACACCCTTATGAGTAGGATGGGGTGACAAAGACCCTAACTATAGCATACTCGCATGCTTCCTTGTTTGGTATCCTCTTGGCGGATGGGTTGCTTTTAAATTTATTATTTTGGGTATATTTTAACATTGTAAACACCATGCTTGGATTTGTATACCCCCCTCTAGATGTTATTTTAGTATGTCATACATCCATCGACCACATATGAACAAGCTAAATGGCTTCGATGGGAATGTGGACCCATTACACTTGTACCCTTCTATACTACTTCGTCGTTTGTGACCTCTAAGGCCAAATTCTTTGGCACAACTAGAATCGGAATTTAATTTACACTATCATTGTATGAAAACAGTGCCCACCCACACACAAGGGGGACTACTGCCCTCCTGGTGTGGTGGTATGGATGGCTTGCTGTAGGGTGTGGTTTGGTGGGCTACGCACACACACATGAATACTTTCCTTGAACCCCCTTGATATTATTACAGTAGAGGTCTATGAGAACCATGGTAAGTTGAACCATGGTTAATATGAGGACCATGATCAGTTAGAGGCTCATATGATTAGACGATATAGACTACTAAGCCACATTAATCATTTGGAGAGTATTATAGTATAAGTAGATATGGAATTTGCAGGATGTGGCAATGTAAAGGATCCCTTCCAACACTTGTCAAGAACATGACAAGTCCAAGGGAACAAAGAAACTCATCCCTCAGGGACCCTTATAGTTTTTGGATGTGTTTACACTTTGCTTATGTGTATGAATGCTTAATTGTCAAACTCTCCTATTCTAGCCTCTCTGCAGATCACAGGAGCAGCACCATGATTCTCCTCCCAGGCAATTCTTGCTAAGGCTCACAAGCGAGACAGAGATCTACGTTACCAAAAATTACATGAATCATTCTCTTCTCTTCTCTCTCTAGCCTTAGCAAACCCCAAATCCCTAGATAGATCTAGATGCCACATGTCATCTATATAGGGCCTTCCTAATGCAACATTTCACCCCTCTCTTGGGATGCATTAAATTCCTTGCCCCTAGGCACAATCTTAGCACTAGGCCCTTGGTCTTAGATCTATCTAGTCTGGTGCTATCAGCCCTCACCTAGGACCTTGACATTAAATCCCTCCCGATCATTTACATGAAGCGCAAACACATATATTACAAAGATAGATCCTATAAGGGAAATGTCGACTGATTCTTCCGAGGTCATGCTACCTCGGCTAGAGCGTAACATTCCTTCCCTCTTCAGACATCAGCGTCCTCGATGATAAAGTCTGGGAACACTCTCCGCAACTAATATACGGATTCCCAGGTAGCTTCGGATAGAGGCTGACCATGCCATGCAACCAACACCATGGGTATCTTTCGATTTCGTATTTGCATTATTCCTCGGTCTAGGATTCTTGTTGGTTTGCGCCTTGCAATATCCTCTATCTCCTGAAACAAAACCACACCTTCGATTAGTGAGTCACCTGTATGTAAAAATTTCTTTAAGCGTGAAACATGAAAAACCGGCCCACAGTATCGAGTTGATAACTTAGCACACTCTCCTGAAGTCAACGACTTCGAGTGCGAAGGAATTCTGTGAAAAACTTTTTCTCCTTCTTCAAATACTCTTATAGACCGATTTTCATCCACATACACCTTGGCTCTATCCATAGCCTGGCGGATATTAGCTCTCGCAAGTGCTAGCATCTCCCGCATCTGAACTACAAAGTTCGCGGCACTAGGCACTTTCTGAGTTACTCCAACTATAGTCGGATTGGCTGGTCTATAACCATAGTTCAGCTCAAACGGACTGAACCCAGTAGATGAATGTTTCCTATCATTGTAGGCAAACTCCAACAATGGCAACCACTTGTCCCATGTATGTTGCCTCAATGACACATATGCCCTCAGCATATCCTCTAAAGTCTGGTTGACTCTCTCCATCTGACCATCCGTCTCAGGATGATCCCCACTACTCATTCCCAACTCAGTCCTTAGTGTCTCAAATACCGCTGTCCAAAAATGACCGGTAAATCTGACATCTCGGTCTGACACTATGGATCTAGGTAATCCATGCAGACGAAATATATGTCTAATGAACAAATCTGCCACTTGCGGGGCACTAACAGACTCTCTAGTCGGAATGAAGTGAGCCATCTTGGTTAGACGATCAACCACCACAAGGATAGAATTATATCCTCCTTGTGTTGCAGGTAGCCCTACAATAAAATCCATGGAAATGCTCTCCCACTTAATTAGTGGTATTTCCAAGGGCTGTAAAAGTCCGGGTGGCTTCACCCGCTCGGCCTTACTTACTTGACACGAGAAACACCGTGTCACATACTCATGAATATGCTTTTTCATCTTTGGCCAAAAGAAATCTCGCTTCACGAGATCATATGTCTTCTCGACTCCTGGATGTCCTGCACACGGGCTATCATGGCATTGTCGAATGACTCTCTGCCTGAGATCATTCTGACCAGGTACTACAACCTTGCCATTTCTAACTAGCATACCATCCCTTATGGTATATCTTGCATAAGTTTGGCCTTTTTTGGATGCCAGGTCATCCTTTTCACTTTCCCCGGGTTTTAACACATGAGCTTTAGGCCATAAGCTCTGGACAAACTCGTCCACCTTCTGAGTTTCTCTGATCTCCGTCATTAGAGCACTCTCTAATACCGTGAAACTCAGGTTGTGCATAATGCGAGACAACGCATCAGCTACCTTATTGTCTTTTCCTCTTCGGTACCGAATCGTTAGATTAAACTCCTGCATGAGCTCTGCCCACCTAGCTTGGCGGCCCCTCAAGTCAGGTTGTTTACAAAAATGTTTCAGAGTATCATGATCTACATCCACATAAAACTCTGAACCATACAGGTAATGCCTCCATGTTTTCAAAGCATGGATAACTGCATACAACTCCAATTCATGAGTTGGCCAATTCCTTTGAGAGGGAGAAAGCTTCTTGCTTTCAAAGGCTACTGGCCTTCCCTCTTGAAGGAGGACTGCTCCTACCGCAATGCCGCTTGCATTGGTTTCTAGGAACAACGGTTTCTGGGGATCAACTATTTTTAACACCGGTCCTGAGACCACAGCTTGTTTTATGGTGTTAAAACTTTCCTGTTGATTCTGTCCCCAAACAAAAGGTACTTTATTTGAGGTCAGATCAGTCAATGGCGATACTATTCCGGAATATCCTTTGATATGCCTTCTATAAAACTAGACAAATCCCAAGAATGATCGCAACACGTGGTCAGACTCTGAGGGATTGGCCAAGTTAGTATCACAGCCACTTTCTTTGGATCCATTTCTACCCCCTGTGGAGTAATTATGAACCCTAAATATTCAAGCCTAACCATACACAGCATAGTTTTCTTTTTATTCACATAAAGATTCACATAAAGACTGGCTTTCCTCAAAGTACTGAACACTATCCTTAAGTGTTCACGATGTTCAGTAACACTTTTACTGAATATCAGGATGTCGTCAATGAAATGTACTACGAACTTTCCGATATACGGACGTAGTAAATCGTTCATAAGCATGACGAAGGTCGCTGGAGCATTGGTAAGTCCGAAGGGCATTACCAAAAACTCATAATGACCAAACCTGCTCCTGAAAGCGGTTTTATGCACATCCTCGGCTCTACTAATCCGGATTTGATGATAGCCGCACTTAAGATCTATCTTACTGAAAATCACGGCTCCATGTAATGCATCTAGCAAATCATCAATCCGAGCCATCGGATACCTGTGCTTAACAGTGATATTATTCAATGCTCTGTAATCTATACAGAGGAATCTATACAGAGGCGAAACGTATCATCCTTTTTCCTCTTTAATATCACTGGCGAAGCAAAAGGTGAGAAACTTGGTTGAATCTGCCCCAACTTGAGGTATTCTTCCAGTTGCCTACGCACCTCCGCTCCTTCAGTAAAACTCATTCTATAGGGAGGTCTATTTACAGGTTCTGCCCCCGGGATCAGTTCAATCTTATGCTGAACTTTCCGCTCTGGAGGTAACCCATAAGGTAGTTCATCCCTTAAACATTCAGAGAACTCCTCTGTTATAAGATTAGCCAGCTTGGCCATCTCACCACTTTGCGTAACATCAGTGCTAGTCGAAGAATCATTCACCGACTCTACCGATGCTGTGCAAAGGTACAAAAACTCTACTTGAGCCTTTCTGATTTCCATCACGGAAACCAATGGTCCTTGAGGTATATCTTTTTCGCCTCGCAAGACATAAAGCACATCATTCATCTTGAATTGATATACGTGCTTTTTCCAATCAATGGCTGGATTCTTCCTAGAATGCCACGCCATTCCCAGGGCTATATCCACATGAGCAAGCTTGGTCATTTCAAAATCAAGCTTCTTAGCATAGTCCTGAATCCGAAGCTCCAACTGGGTAACCCTTTGGTCCCATACTTCAGTTGAACTTCCATCTGCCATCCTGACTGTGTATGCATAGTCAGATGGACTTGTCTTTAATTTCAGCCTCTTCACGAGCTTGGAGTTAATCACATTGTGAGTTGACGTTGAGTCAAACAACACAATGACATCATGACTGGCCACTTGCCCTTTCATTTTAATTAACTCCGTATCATTGAGGGCTGTATACCCTGTTGCTGCGGGCTTAGATAGGATGTTATCAGGTGCACTCGTCACTAACTTAGCAACCGACACACAGAACAAACAAGGTACTAACCTCTGAGAAGATCCCGCTAGCTGAATCTGCATCTCTTCTGCTCTGGGACTTCCTTGCATCTCCACGTCGCACTCTGAGATCACCATCTCAGCCATCCGACGATCTTTATTACGTGGACAATCTCTCCACTGATGAGGTTGAAGGCAACCAAAGCATAAGCCTTCTCTCCTCGCTTTTTCCCGCTGTTTTGGGTTCAAGGGAGATTTAGACCAAGCTCGGGCTGCCATTGGGGTTACTTTCCTCTTCACTCCAATGGTGGTACTTGGTTTAGGAGTTTCAGCCGGTCTCGCCTGCTTGGCTTGACCACTCGACTGTGAACCACTCCCTCTACTAGCCCACTTCTTCTTAAACCCAGATTTCTTCGGATACCCATACTGGGTTCCGGTCTGTGCAAACCCACTTGGCTTGCTGCCCTTGGCATCCTCGTAGTTCAGGGCTATAGCTATTGCATCATCTAGAGTGTTCACATACTTAGCCCGAACTTCCATTTTTATTCGATCATTCAATCCAAATATGAAATCTTTCACTTGGATTGATTGAGGCAGGGGTTCGTCAACCTTCATTACACTCTCTCGAAACTTATCAATGTATTCTGCCACTGATAAATTTCTCTGACGAAGGTTCCTATATTGATCCCAAGCTCGGGATGCCTCGTCAGGAGGTAAGAAGTGTTTCCTGAACTCTCTTTTAAACCCCTCCCAGGTAGTGGATGCTATGCCATCTTTTTGTTGTTTAATCCACCACCGATCCGCTGCCTCACTAAACATGTGGGTGGCCTCGCGGATCTTTTTGATGTCATTTCTGATCTCACAAATGGCGAACGCCTCGTCCCATTTGTGTAACCAGGTCTCAATGACATCGGAGCTACGGTCGTTCATCTGACCAGAATACTTTTCCGGTCTGTAATTCGCAATATTTGGCACTTTAGCCTTTCTAGGCTCGACCGTATGGACACTAGACTCCAGTTCCATTGGAGCCTTTCCCTTCTCCTCTCGAGAAGGTCTGGCAGACATACTCTATAACGCTCTCCTAAGTTCAGATTGCCCTGCGTTGGCTTGTAATTGCTGCGCTAACAACTGTTGCAAGGCATCCTCCAGCAATGCAATCCTGCCAGATAAAGTGTGAGCTACTGGGCGCGATCCCTGCTGTGGGTCGGCCGGACTCCTGACTCACCAGGGTCCCTCCTGGAAGCCCCTTCTTCTGCTTCCATTCAGTTCAATAGGTGTTTTGTTTTGGGGTTTTTTTTTTTTTTTTTTAAAATAAACACCGCTAGAACACTGTATTACACGCTTACACGATTCAGGGTACTAACACTCTAATACAATTCCCTATACTAGGGAATACCTGCAATCTGACATGCACACTAACTACGCACTTGACACAGGCATATATCCAAATCCCGCTTTTCCCTATACTAGGAAAATTCCTACAAATTAACTCAGACTGAAGTATACAGGCATCTGCATAGGCATGATCTGTCCCTATAGCATCGTAGACTGTAAACTCTTATGCAAGCGGAGCATCACCAAACTAAATCAAGAGAAGAAAACGCAGCATTGACAGAAGTGACAGAGAGCCCCCTGGTCTATGAACTCTGATCGAAATCTGTCTGAAGGAATCGAAAACTAGCACGGGTCGAGGTAGCCAGATATCCCGAAGCCTGTGGGCCCTATGCCTTCGTGCTCGCTGCGCCAAATCTTGACTACGGGCCCACCTGAGCAGTTTGCTCCTGCTCGCCGCTCACGAGCTGCTGCTGCTCGTTCCAGCTCCTTGGACTTTCTATTCTTCTGCGATTGATCCCGGACTGCCCACGTCGAAAGACCTCATAGTCATCCGTAATCTCTGATTGCATATGCGCCAGGGAAGTAGTTGACAACTGTTACTATTGTGTAGACCGACGTCGAACGAACAGTCCACGTATCACGTCACGTTCGAATTCGCCATCTACTCTTCAGGTCTTCCGTTTGATCGTAGACCACGAATCCCCTCTCTTCTCCACGCCAATCGTTTGTCGTCAGCACAGCTCCACGTGAGCGCCAATCATCACGCACATTGTCAGCAGCGTTGGATCTCCCTCGACGCTGGTCTATAATTGTGCGGCCTTTTCACTTGCCTAATTCCGAGTTCCAGCTATGGTTCGTCAACAGTCCTCTTTTCGTTTACTGCTCTCTTGATTGCGTTCCTTCGAGTTGCCTTACGGGAGCGCCTTCTATCACAGACTCCCGCTGTTCGTCGTCACAGCACACAGGTACTTCGACGATCCCACGCTATACGTCTCGTGAGGTCACCGTCGGGTGATTCGCCACCAACGCTCCACTTCGTAGCCTTCTTCAGTACATCACCCGTCCCTTGCTCTCTCCACAAGGCTCTGATACCAATTGTCAAACTCTCCTATTCTAGCCTCTCTGCAGATCACGGGAGCAGCACCATGATTCTCCTCCCAGGCAATTCTTGCTAAGGCTCACAAGCGAGACAGAGATCTACGTTACCAAAAATTACATGAATCATTCTCTTCTCTTCTCTCTCTAGCCTTAGCAAACCCCAAATCCCTAGATAGATCTAGATGCCACATGTCATCTATATAGGGCCTTCCTAATGCAACATTTCACCCCTCTCTTGGGATGCATTAAATTCCTTGCCCCTAGGCACAATCTTAGCACTAGGCCCTTGGTCTTAGATCTATCTAGTCTGGTGCTATCAGCCCTCACCTAGGACCTTGACATTAAATCCCTCCCGATCATTTACATGAAGCGCAAACACATATATTACAAAGATAGATCCTATAAGGGAAATGTCGACTGATTCTTCCGAGGTCATGCTACCTCGGCTAGAGCGTAACAGCTTATGTGTATGAATGCTTGATAAATTACTTGTAAGACCCCTGTATTAATCATGTTTCCTCTTTTATGAAAGGATCGTGGGAAGTATTAAGAATTTGGAAAAATAAATGAGATGAGGAGACATGTAACTTTGGATTTGTCAACACTTTAATAAACAATGTAAACATAATTGTGGGGTGTTGAAGAAATGTGATACTTGACATGGGCTTAGACCTAGACTAATGACTTGACAAACCATCATTTATGGATTTATGATGAGAATATAGGGAGCCATGGGACCATGAGAATTATGCATTGGGTAGATTTCTGTTACCATGGAATGTTGGCCTTCCCACTATTAGAATTTGGGAGGTTAAGATGACCTTTAAGATTATGTGATTAGCATAAAAATTTACTATGGACTACTAGCATTCTCCTTTGGTACAAGTATATGTGGTAAGATGAGTTTATACCACCATGTCCCTAGACAGTATGAAGGACTATTAATTTTGGACCACCATGCCCATCACTAATGTTTCATACTGTGAAAGAGAAGCATATGCACTACATGCATTAAAGGATAGAGTGGTTTGCATTGTCCAACTAGTCATTTCTCCTGCTATGTTAGCCCCATTTTAAAATCGAAGATATGTGTAATGATAGAGTCTGGTATGCTCAACCAAGTATTCCCAGTGCGATCCGTCTTGAAAATTCACTCGCGAGTAAATGACAAACCAATCAGACAAAGTTTGTACTGCCTTTTATTGTAAAACATCATGAGACTATTTGGGTGTGTAGTAGCCAACCATTACTTGGGTTCCTATCTGCCACGTGATGTCTTCCCTATTACCTACAATCTCTCCTTTTTGGCTATGGTTTTTTTTTCTTATGACATGTGGCATTTCATCTTCACTAAGGTTTGAAAATCCTCTACATCAATGACGTATGGCTTAAAGCATCAACAAATTAATTGAGAATGTCTTTAAGCATCATGGTTTCCCTCAAGAAATTGTCAGTGATAGACATGCAAAATTTATGGGTCACTTTTGGCAGGAGATATTTATAGCAGTGGGTACTTTACTCACACCTAGCACTGCTTACCATCCTGAGACTAATGGACAGTCGAAAAGGGTGAACAAATGGGTGGAGGAATATTTGGGGCACTTTTGTCATGATACTCAGAAGTCTTGGGATAAATGGTTTGCACTTGCTGAATTACCAAGCATATCTCCATTGGCATGAGCCCAATTGAGGCAATGTACAGATGCAAGGTTGGGATGCCTTCTTCAATTGTTGACATGGCTGTGAAAAATTAGCAAGCACGGAATGACTTGGAGAGGATGGATGCCCTTCTGAAGTTGGCAAAAAAGAATGTGCAGGGTGCCCAAGCCAAGCAGAAGAAATATGCGGATGAACGCCGGATATATTTTTCTTTCAAAGAGGGAGATTATGTGCATTTGCATCTCCATAAGAACTGTTATGCCTCGCTGGAAGGTAATACCAACACAAAGCTTGCTCATATGTATTATGGTCCTTACAGGATCATCCGCAAGGTTGGAGAGGTTGCATATCAGTTGGAGCTACCCAGTACCTCCAAGATTCATGATGTTTTCCATGTGTCTTTGCTAAAACCACATGTTGGACAGCCTGTCCATGTTCTTCCTTAGTTGCCACCTATGGATGAAGAGGGCCACATCCTCTATTTTCCGGAGCACATCGTGGGTTTCAAAGACCATGTACTCCGAAACAAGGCCTACGTAGAGTATCTTATCAATTGGCGAGGACTCCCTGAGGATGAAAATTCATGGTAGCCAGAAAGCATTGTCCAAGACCACCCCCATCTCCTACCGGATTGATTAGTACTTGCTGTTTGCTACACTTTTTGGACAGCCATGCTGTGAAATTTTTAGGGCAAAATTCTATGGGAATGGATGGTTGTAAATGAAGGGGGAAAAGGGCCAAGTTGGAGGCCCTTTTGAGGCCCTTTAGGTGGAAAATGTGGACGGACTATATAAGTCCCCATCCACCCCCTACTATGTACTTTTTGATGTGACATCTAATCCTATCTACGTTTCCGCCTCCTTCCTGCTACCTGCTCCCTACTCTCTTACACCCTCTCTCTCTCTCTCTCTCTCTCTCTCTCTATCTATCTATCTCTCTTTCTCTCTCTCCTACCTCATTCTCTCACTCCTACCCCTCCTCTTCCCCCTTTTTCCCTGTCTCTCTCTCCGTTTTGCTCCTCTATCCCCTTTCTCCAAATATGTCCCTATCCCCTTTTCTACACACTATATTATTTTATATCCACTTTTGGGATATGTTGAAGTTTGATTTGGTGAACATGGTGAGTAATGCTCTCATTCTGAAGTTGTAAATATCGGGTGGGTTAAGCTTTTTCCTAAGAGGCAAAATAGACTAAAGGTGGGTGATTGGAGACCAACCACAGTGTTAAATGTCTCAGAAAAAATTATGGCAAAGGCCATTGCCCTAAGGATCTAGGGTGTATGTGTTTATTTAGTAGATAGGGAGAAGAATGGATTTATTAAAGGCTAGAACATTATGGAGAACACACTGAATGTTACTTCAATTCTAGACTATGCTTGTTCCTTCCCTCAAAGGTGTGTGCTGTTTGGGTTCTCGACTCTAAAAGTCATATGATCGGGTGGCATGGGAGTTGATCTATGGGGTCTTAGAGTTTGTGGGTTTGGTACCTCGCTGATTAAGCTGGTTTGATCTTTGTTTGGAAAAGCATTTGTTGTCCTTTGTTTAAATGGAGGAGTAATGGGGTGATACACCCTGAGCAGATAAGTGAGGCAGGGGTGCCCATTGGCTCCCCTCCTATTTGCCATTTGTACTATGTCTTTGATTGGGTTGGTCAAGCAGGTCCTGTGTTTTGGTGCAATCAAAGGGGTGACTTTATCGTCAAGGTTGCAGTTTTGTTTACAATTGTTTGCGGATGATTGAGTGGACTTTGCCCTTGAATCTTCTAATAATATAAGGAATCTTTTCCACCTCCTTCAACTGTTTTGTCAGGCCTCAGTTTTGGTCTGCTTGACTAAAACCTTTGCTATTCGGGTAAGCCTGGATGCTTTACCAAATTGCGCTGCCAAATTCATGATCAATTGGATCCCTTAGGGGTAGGTCATTTGTTATCTGGGAGCCCCTTTGGGGTTGGGCCTTACTCTTGGATAGAGGTTTCTGTGGTTTAAAGATTGCATCAAGAAGAAGTTTGTTTGCTAGCATTGATCAAGTCTAGGGTGGAATTCACGTTTGCTGCTCATCAAGCATGTGCTGCCCTGATAAATACACCTACAGAGACCAAACCTGCCTACAACACCACCATTAATGCATAGCATAGCAGAAGTGTTGCCAAAAGGGTGGTCACCATTCTACCATATCCATCAACAAACCCTGGCAATAAAGTCCCATCTATTGCAGTAATACGCCTTGTCAAAATCAAAATCGAAGAGGACACTTCTGCCCAAAGGAGCAAGAAAAATCTAAAGAAGAGAGAGAGTTGATAGGTCAGTAGAGCAAATACACAAATGCCTTTATAGCAACCAGTTCATATCACATTCACACTAGCTCGGAGAAAGAAGAACACCCCGACAAGAACTGGAACATTTCCTGCCAAGGCTCTCATACAAGAAAACATTTTATTTATGTAGACATGGTCCAGACAAAACAAAAGTCACCAAAAATCAAAGAGGTCATTGTTCCTATTTCCTAGCTTTTTATATTGTGTCCTATCTATACTAGCTTACATGTGTGCCTATCGATGCTACTACCCATACACTGGTGCTTCTATACATGGCATACATGGCATTTTCATCCTTACAAAAAATTATTGGCTTCACAAAAAAATCCCATCAACGATAATGATTTTTTCAAAGATATCATGTCCCATCACAAACCCGTTTTGTTCTCTATCAACAACCAGGACACACAGCTCTTTGATTCTTAAAGCCAAGGATTTTGCAATAATCTTATATGAAATGCTGAGCGTCATGATCGGTCACCAGCCACTAACCACTAACCTGCTTTGATGCTTGGGAAAACGCTTGACTACCCATATTAAGACAAGCTACCTCTCCTCACTGTTTCATTTGCCATTGCCACAAGATCATTGTACTTCCTATCCCATTGAACTGCCAATTTCATAATGGACAGATCCCAGGACTGACAGAGATTAAATCCTCAGCAGCAACACTCATACAACGTGCTAACTATAATAGAGCAAAAACATTCATTCTGCAAGAATTTCTTGTTGAATTTGAAACCTATGTCCCACGGTGTGGTCACCATACATGCAGTTGAAAACCACCACTTCACAGGCATGTGATCTGCTAGACTGGTATTCAACAAATACGCAGGACCTCATCCACCACCCCTCTCCCGAGGCATAGATTCGATCAATCAGACCAGCACAAAACTCGAATCCACTATGTCTGTTGCTCCACGTAAAACCTGCAACCCTTTTGCATCAATTTCTGTGCAATCTAGCAACTCCCAGATCAACACAAGGTCATCCCACTCCTCTTGCTCCCAACTAGAGACCTCCCTCCTTAAATGTCATAGGTCCGCCCCTCACTCGGTCATATTCCAATCTCCACCAAGCAACCAGTGCCCATACGCCAAACTCTCCCTTAATCCCTTGCAATAGAGAGCCCTATCTCCACCACCACTCGGGGCATAAACAAAAACAGCATTGAAACTAATGGAAGAGACCCCTATAGTGATAACCAAGAAATGGCCTAAAATGTCCCTAAGTATCCTAGGAAAGTTCCTTCGCACGGCACTGCGAAGGCACCACAATTGCACTACTGCCCTTCCTCTCTTCGGATAGTTCACAAAAGCACGAAACCCCAAAGAAGACAACTATCATGTTTCTCCTTACCACAGCAGCCACACCAGCCACGCATGTTCGATGACAACACTGAAATTAGCCTGCTGACTAGAATACGGCCACAAACCCATTTCCCCCTTGCTGTGATAGGGCCTTGTAAGCATTGCGGAAAAAGTGGAAAAAAAAATCTTTCCCACCTCCAATATTTCTCGCAGCATCATCCATCCTCTTAGGCGTGCTCTTCGCAACATGTGACCCATTCTAAACGACACCACTCTCACCCAAAGGTTTCTGATATGACTCTTCATGCATATGCTTACAATGATAAGCCTCAACATCCTCCCCATCACGCAGAAGCAAAGCAAGAACAAACTCACGAACTTGAGAGATCCCAACCGAAACTTTAGCCAACGACCGATCTCCATCCGTAGGCACCTGTCCCATCTTCCATTCCCCTTTGCCAGACACATGCTGGACCTCGGGCTGCTACACCGACGACTTAGAGACCACCTCCCTAGGGGGTGAATCCCTTCTAGGGATAGACCCTTTCAACGAACCACTCCCCATCTCCAGCTTGTTCCCGAGCATCTTCTTTGAACCATCAAGCACAACCATAGACTGTGTACCTCCCTCGGGAAACACCTCCTTTGCCTTTTCAGCAGTGCCCATTCCCTTGGAACCATCTGGTACAAACATATGCTCCTAACCACCCTCTTGGGCCACCTCCTTAGTAGCATGCAAGGCAACCTTTGCATCACGGCTCCTCTCACGACCAATCAAGGCAGTTCTTAGCATGTTAGAAATAAAAATACGGTTTGGAAAAACCTTGAACTTAACCTGTTGTATGTACACCGACCCTTCCCCCAATCAAAACTCCACCTGATCTGGCACCTCCCGAGCCATAGTATGCAGACTCTATTTGCCTCGACAGCAGAGCATGCAGAAGACAGAACCAGGAGCGAACACTCTAGCCAGGTATTCCAACACATCACTGAGCTAGAGAGGGAGGTTAGGAAACTCAACCCAAATAAGACATTCGTGATAGAGGGATTTTTCGATTCTAAACGAAAGGGAGAACAGACTAACCAGGACTACAGCACCCATGGACATGAAGGAATGCCCAACAAGTTCTTCTCACTACCATTCGGACATGCAACGCACCAAACAAAACCCTTCCCAAGCAATCTCGTTTCAAAATCATTCCCCCAAAATCACATTCAAACTCCAAAACTCCCTAAAAGATGGAGCTCACCCAATAAAGAATAGGTAAAACCCCCCATGCATGAGTTGCTCTTCAAGCCTAGCCTTGGCCATAGGGATTTCATAGCTAATCAGATGCTTGACACCAGCCTCCCTCCAATCTTTCGTCTCCAAATCTCGATTTCTCCTAGCAATATCTACATGAAAAAACAAACAAGCTTCGTCGTCCGGGATCAGTGAGAAACCGCTCCCCAACCTTTTCGCCACCACATCAACAAAAGGAGGCGGCTCATCCACCGTAGTGACTTCTCTCTCAAAGCCCACCGGGGCTTCCTTACCACATGCATGAAGGGACTGATCCACCTTCGGACCAACAATCAACCTCTCTTCTCGATCCAATGCCTCAAACATAGTACCACCACTCAAGACAACCTCAAGACTATCATCAATACAAAGGTGCTTGGTCCTTACTCCATTCCCCAGAGTGAGGACAGATGAGGCACGCATGAGCTCCACTTGCAAAGAACCAACCAAGCCTCCCACTCTCTCGCTCCCCAACCACTCTCCTAGATAACTACGCTCGACTTTTGTGCTCTCACACTCCAAACAATCTATTGCGCAAGATCCCTATTATTCTTGGGGGTAAGTGCTCTTACTTTCAAACTATTTAATTTTATGGACAAGAATGTTGAAGGACGATGTAGAGCTTCATCTTTAGAAATAAGTCAGGCACGTGTGACTTTTGTATAGCTCGAATGGCGAGAGGATAGAGCTTTGCGGGCAACAAGAGAAGCATGAGCAGTAGGAGCAGCTCCGTGGGCAGCTAGAAGCAGCGTGGACAGTTAGATGGCGGGCAAAGAGGATAGCTATGTGGGTAGCAGGAGAAGCTGCGTGGGCAGGTACAGCTTAGCTTCGTGGGCACCAACTGGAGCAGCAAAAGATGGAGGTGGAGATTAGGCTGGAAACTATCATCCCGTGAACTCAAGAACAAAATCCGCGCGCATGAATAATTTTCGTCACTTTTTGCAAAAGCTATATCTTTTCATGGAAAACTGCGTGCATTTATATCTTCTGGAATGTTGAACAGTTCACATAAATGGATTCACCTTCCATGGCAAAACTTCAAGGAAATGCTAGAAGAACCGCAGACCTCCCACAGGATGTAAGCTTAAGTAGGGAGCATGGATACCTTCCCAAGGCTACCTGTCATGTTCAACAAATCCTTTTCCACGAATATAGGATTGCACAGAAAGCATATCCTTTCTGTAACTCCACCACAAGCGGACACAGGAATATATGGACCAGCATAGAACATTCTCACCCAAACACAGAGGCTGCCTTCAGACATCATCTCCTCTGCTACAGCACTGGACTGCACAATTGCTGCATAGAAACTATTACAAACGCAACCTTTTTGACCCACATTGGACCTTCAAATGTGGGGACCAGGCCCAGGAGATACAGCGATCTCCGCAATGTTTCTGAGGCTTCAGTCCCATAGCAACAGAATCCTTGTCTCCACCTGCAATGAGTGGCACCCTCCTCCCAATCCTGGCAGTGCAGCTTTAAATCTGCCTCTTCAAGATCCTTGGCCACCAAAGCAGAAGTAAAGTAACTGCATAAGAAAGGAGCATTGGGCAGTGGGTCCAATATTCTCTCTTGGTGGCCTTGCTCCTGCTCTGCTGACACTATCTCACTCAGCTTCAGACATTGGACATTGATTTCCCATACTGGAAGATTCTTTGACCCTCAGATTGTCGTATCTTTCGGTGTATATTCCTGGATACTCAAATAGTTGCCTTGTGGGGTATTAATAAGACCAAAAGCTTTAGTTGGTCAATTTCTCAATGTATCAACATAAGCCCGTCCCCCTTGTCCTCACTAGAAAATGGCTGCAGTACTAGGCCATCCTGTGGCACATGTCCTTTACTCTTCAAGTACCAGCTCAAACTGTTCAGCTTTGCATGGACACCATGAATTTGTGGGTGGCTTCTATCTCCCACAACAAAATCGTGTACCTTATTATTGACCTCTATACAAGCCTTTCCTGGCTTTTTCGACACAGTTGCAAATCCTATCACCTCTCGAACTTTGTCTGCATCATTGGACATGCCAGCATCACCATAAATGCAGGACATAAGTACATGCGCAGATGCAGTTGTACAATCCATAGAATTGATGCGGTCAAAACATCGTCTTCCAAGCTCCATTCTGCCATACAATCTGCAATGATTAAGCAAAGAAATCCAACTGACAATGTCAGGTTGAAATGGCATGGTTTGAAGAAGATGTTCTGCTTCCTTCAAGCATCCTGCACGACCCAGCAGGTCTACTACGCAATTGTAATGCTCGAGCATTGGTGTGATTCCATATTCTTCTTTCATGGTATTGAAATGGTTGCAGCCTTCAACCACAAAACCCATGTGACTGCATGCAGAAAGAAGACACAGAAATGAAACCTCATTTGGTTTTAAGCCTTCCAGTTCCATATCTGCAAAAGCCTGCAGAGCCAGCTCATAGTCATTAGAAAGTGCATATCCTGCAATAATTGCATTCCATGTCTCCACACTATCCTTTGGCAGTTTGTCAAATACACTGAGAGCATCTTGAAGACTGCCACATTTCACATACATATCAATGAGTGAGTTGCCAATGAACATGTCTGACTCACAATCATATCTAACTATAATATTATGAATTAACTTGCCCTGAGTTGGGGCTACTGTTAAGGAGCACGCTTTCATTATGCTTAGAAATGTGGCCTGGTCAGGCTTCCAACCCTCCTGTTGCATTTGCTGAAAAAGTTGGAGAGCCACTTGAGCACTGCCATGCTGGACCTGTCCTGCAATCATTGCATTCCACGTCACTAAATCTGGCTTTGGCAACTTTTGAAAAACTTCAGATGCATCTTCAATATTCCCACTCTTGGAATACATGTCTACAAGGGTGTTACCAACAAATGTATCTAGCTCATCACCATTTTGAGCTATTAAAGCATGAATTAGTTTGCCTTCACTTAAAGCTGCCAGACTAGAACATGCTTTCAGCGCACCGACAAATGTGGCATTATCTGGCTTCATGCCTTCTTGTTGTGATTGCTTGAAAAGTTCAAGAGCAACAAGGCCAAGCTTGTTCTGAGCACATCCAGCGATCATTGCATTCCAAGTAGCAACGTTCGGCTTCCTGCCCTCGTGCTGCATTTGCTGGAAAAGTCTGAGAGCTTCCTTAGCATGCCCATGTTGGGAGTATCCTGCAATCATTGCACTCCAAGTCACCATATCATCTTTAGGCAAACTATTAAACACTCTGCGTGCATCCTTCAGACTGCCAGATTTGGCATACATGTCAACAAGTGTGTTACCAACAACCACATCTACATCAAAGCCCCTTTCAATGACTTGGGTATGAGAAAACCTGCCCTGACCCAATACTGCCATGTTGGAACATGCTTTTAAAACGTTCACAAATGTGACATTGTCTGGAACTTTTCCCTCTAGTTGCATTTGCTGGAAGAATAGGAAAGCCTTTTCTGACATGCCACACACCACATATCCTGTGATCATTGCATTCCACATCACGTCATCACGCTTTGGACATTTATCAAATACTTTGCGTGCATCCTCAACACTCCCACATTTGGAGTACATGTCAATTACACTGCTCCAAACAAAAGCATCTACGTTCAAATTACTTTCAATAATGTTGGCATGAATCAAGTTGCCCTGATACAAGGCTGCTAAGCTGGAACATGCTTTCAAGGCGTTGACAAATGTGTAATTGTCTGGTTTATTGCCCTTGTCTTCCATATGCTGAAAAAGCTGCAGAGCTGCCTGGCCATTCCCAAGCTGGATATATGCTGCGAGCATTGAATTCCATGCCACCACATCTGGTTTTGGCAAGTCATTAAATACTTGAAGTGCATCATCAACGCTACCACATTTTCCGTACATATCAACCAAAGTGTTGACCACATATGTATCCAACTCAAAGCCACTTTCGATTATATGAGAGTGAATCAGCTTGCCATAGGACAGAGATTCTACACTGGAACATGCTTTCAGAACAGCAACAAAAACATGTCCATCTGGCTTCACCCCCGATCGTAGCATCTTGCTATACAATTTAATGGCCCAGTCACCTTGTCCATGATTAACATGTGCTAAAATGATTGCACTCCATGTAAATACATTTTGTTCAGGCAATTTGTGAAACAGTAGGTTGGCTTCTGAAAAACTACCACATGAAGCAAACATGCGTATCAGGTAGCTACCCAGAAATGCATCCAGCTCTAATCCATTTTTTGCAATGACGGAATACACTTTCCGTCCTACGGTCAAGTCTTTCTTGTTAATGCACTTTTGCAAAAGAAGACAGAACCTCTTTGTGGAAGACGCATTTAATGCCAGCTTAATCATATGTTTTGCAGCTTGAATTGCCTACATCATTTTGTGAAACATTTAAAAGGTGTATGACTGAACTTATTTGGATATCAGTTTCTTTTCCAATCCACCCGGGCAATTCTAAACAAAAGCTTCAAAGTGCTATAGCAAACTTGGACTCATATCCGGATATCTCACGCAGTTCCAAAGCGAATATGCAAGACTGATCTTCAATCCAAGAAGCGTCTCATCTGACTTACCTCGTCAGTCTGAGGCGAGATTCAATTGCAGAGCGTGCATAAAGCAGTTCTTGTCGCCACAAGATCTCGACAAAATTTCGACTATCATAGTTGACTTCCGAGCCTCCAATCTGCAAGCATTGGTCTCTTGAATCGGGCAGAAGCCATTCTGTCTACCTGCACATGATCGCTGCGCACACCTTTGCAAGCTCTTTCGACTCTCATGAAATCGAAATGTTAGGGCCTTTACACAGAGTCTTGCCGAAATGCATAAGCCTCTTCTACAGGGGCGACCTGCCACATGCCAAAAACTCATTGAGTCCACCATTCACGCGGCCTCGACAGGTGGGCTTCAGCCTGGCACTTCGCCGAAATTCGTGACACGTAGGCAGGAGGAACCTCGCCGCCCGCATACTTGTGGCATGTATTGACCCCTACTCACCAAAAGGAAACAAGATGAATATGATTCATTGGGCCTAATGACTAGGCGAAATGCTTGTGTATATTATTGAATGTCGGACCAATGTGTGTAGTGTGTTCCTGCAAGTGGGTTTTCGTTGAATGAATTTGTCTAGATATGATCCAAGGTTGAACCGTGAATTGTAGTTGGTTCTGATAGTAGGTTGGTTACACACCGCCCACCCCGCCCAAGTGAGGATGGGCGATGGGCGAGGTGTGTTTACACACTAGCTCGACAAATCATAACAAAAAATGTGCGCATTTATTACAAAATAGCTGAAATTGGCATAGTGGTCAAGGCTTCATGAAATCCTATTCGTTGGTCTTAGGTTCAAAACCTGGTTTTGCGCTTGGGCGGGCTTTGGGTGGGGGAGGTTGCTTGCCCATCGTGATGGGCGACCCTTTTTTTGCACTACCAATTCTTTTTGCCACATCAATGCCACATGGGCATTCACCCCTTCCCTACGATGGGCGGGCGCCTGTGTGTAACTGCCCTTAGTTGTTTCATGTTGTATTTTCCTATGAGTATAAGTAGTTTGCCAGTTTTAACTTTGTAGTTGATGTTGAAGTCTCCTAAGATATACATGGGAATATTTGTATTGAAACTTTTTAGTATATGTTCTAGTGAGTGGATTAGAGTTTGTGTTTTTGTTGTGGGAGGCTTATATACATTTATTAGGGCTATCTTATGAGATTTTGGATGCTTGAAAACTCTTAGAAGGCATTGTAGTCCATTATTGGAATAATATTGTTAGCATGGCTCTCCTACAGACAATGCTTAAGGATCAAGTTGGGGCGAGTTTGAAATTCAAAAGCTCTATTTTTTATGACCCAACTTCCCTTTTAGACGTGGACACTTGGGAGGAGCTCTATTATTGGTGGCCTGAGTTGGTATTTCCATAACTATAAGCAAACTACCAGCAGTCGCTCCTCTGCTCATGGAGGAGGCTATGGAAGCTTCTTCCTTACAGCCTCTCGCATCCATCCCGATTGTTCCTGCGAGTGAGAGCTGCATGGATGGTAGCACGGGGCCAAGAGAAACTACAACACATCGCTAAGTTTAGGAGGAAGATGGTGGAGGGCGGATGAAGGGATGGAGGGACGGGGTTTTTGGTCGCTTCCAGTCCCCTTCTCCATTGCAGGGAACCAAAAAAACGTCCCCTTTTGCTTCCCTCCCTTCGCTTTCAAGCCGATTCGCCATTGCGCATTAGTTTTTGTCGGAGCTGTGCTTTTGACTGACTATCATAGATGGACTGCATCTGCAGCCTTTCAGAGTCATCCTTGTTTTGAAAGATGGCGACCTCAAGATTTATGGTGAGTAGTAATTTGTCTCTTTTGCTCGACTACACATCAATTTGACCCTCTGTTGCTCCGATTATGTGCTGTATAGTCCGATCGTTGTGTGTCTTGAGTTGTTGTCTTTAATATCTTAGCCACAGAGCTCCCATTTTTGTTAAGCACTCTCTGTATTTCATCATAAGCAATGCACAATGGAACATTCCAGCAAGCCGAAGAGGTTTTATTGAGTTTATTTTACGGCATGAACTTGGCAAGAAAACATGCACGTTTTTGTGCAATACGCAAGAATGCCTTATTTTTGTTAGAGCCCGTCCCCTGAGGTGAATGAAAGCGGAGTCTTTGGTGATGATAGATTTATGGTGCAATATTAATTAGCACTTTCTGAGGAAACTGAAATAGTTTTCTGAATCGTGAGATATGTTGTGACAAAGTACGAGGGTCAAGGCACACCCCTGTACGGGAAGACGCTGCAAGAGAAGGCGATGGTGGAGCAGTGGTTGGAAGTGGAATCGCAGAACTTCAACCCACCGATTTCGACACTGGTGAAGGAGCTGGTGTTCGCCAAGTTCAGGGGGCAAGCGACGGACGAGGAGGTAGTGAAGGCCAACTACGAGAAGCTGGAGAAGGTATTGGACATATACGAGGCGCATCTGGCAAGCAACGAGTATTTGGCAGGGGATTTCTTCTCCTAGAAAATCCACCAAAAAATTCCAGATCTCCTGCAAACTTGATCAAAGAAGCTGAAGGTCCCTATTTCTTTTTTTCATGAGGCACTTGAAGCAAAGATATCGGTATCCTAGTGGTGATTGCAGTCTCTTCAATCCAACACCCTCTCTCTCTCCCATGATCGTAAACAAGTACAAGCTGCAAGGAAACATCAAGAGCTACAACCCAGAGCCGAAACTATAAACCTTCTGCGGGAATTCTAGAATGTGTGAACAATGAAATACAAAAGGGAATGCAATCTCATACAAGTAGCAAAACATTTTTGAACCTTAGGCTAAGGGAACGAGGCTACAGTGTTGAGTTCCAGATTGTGAAGAGTGATTGTCACGTGCAACCAGGGTGGGGGATTACCCTTTGATTACATGGAGACGGGACCTAGTAGCACTTGGGATGACTTTTTGAGGAGAGCAGGTGAGAGCTACAATGGCAAGGACATATTAGAGTTGAGTAGACGAGGGACACCGCTATTGGAGGTTAGAATTGAGCAGACGAGGGACACTGCTGCTAAATCTACATGCGAAGGCAAAAATCTCCCCTCTCTCGGAAAGTCGATGCCAAGTCTTGCAAGTACATCTTGAGAAGTGTCAATGAGCTAGAGTATTATTACAAGTTGGGAGATAGAGCTCCATAGATCCTTGGGTAAAGAAAAAGCTGTGGTAGACATAGTTACTAAGCCTATGCTTGGAAAAAAAAAATTGCAATCCAAAGAGCCATTTGCCAGAAAAGCCGGTTCACCTTTTAAAAAAAACCATTTGTTAATTTGCTTGAAAACGGATGTTACCTGTTGAAAGGGCTTTATGCCTGCCAAACGGGATTTATGCTTGCCTAACGGGTTTATTGAGACTGTAAAAGAATAAGAAAAACTCAAATAAAGGAGGCTCAAAGCACTAAGGGTGTATAGAATTGTCATCATACAAGATCCGTAATGGGGTCGATTTGTTTTCATTGCCACACTGCATACATATCTTTCCAGTTAAAGGTGACCACACTTGAATAGGCCTTTGAAGGAACTTTGAAAGCCATGCAATGGCAAATCTATCTCCCCAAAGACCACCGCCTAATGTCGGAACACTCATTCATGTAAGGTATTCGTCGTGCGTTTTAACTCCTTGTTGTTGAAGCTCAAATCCAAATATGTGTTGAAATATTTTATTGCGTGTTGGTCATTGTTGTGCAAGTTCGAAACAAAATTTTAGAGTGTTGTAGTCCGTAGTTGTTCAAAGGTCATCCTGTTTTCCAACAGGTATGCGATTGCGTCTCAGGGGGGTCACTATGTATAAACCCTCAATATCACGTGCGTTCAAGGCATATTTCTAAAATCCCTTATCTGTAAATTTTTCATTAATAAAATGTACCCTTTTTCTATACAAATCTGTAAATTTTTTTGAAAATTGTTTTAAGTACTCCCTTATGTAAATTAACTTTTGTTAAATTTAGATATTAAAAACATCCTTCTGTTGAACTCACATGATAGGGTTACATATAATGAGTGACCCCCCTGAGGATTGCGTCAGATAAACAATCACTTGGTGTGCAACCATAATGCATGATACGGTTTAAGTTCTGTTTGTGCAAGGTGTTATCGACGACTGATTTGTTTAGGTCCATTGTTCTTGTTTTGAATGCTAGGCTCGCCTTTTTTTGCAGGGAGGATCGGGTCTTGATGGACCTTGTGTAATGTTTATTTTTTCTTTTCTCTTTATGAAACTTTCATTAAACGGTACGATCCAAGTTCTAGTTTAAGATTGTAGTTATGTGCTCCATGACATAAAAAGGAACTTTGAAATATAGAGATCTATCAGTGACAATAAGCGGGTCTCTCAAAGTTAAGTAGAGGCTCTCTGCTTTGAAGTAACCTTGCATTTTTTCAACTACATGGATGCAAAAATTTTCCTTGAATTTCTTTTCGACACAGCCTTAATTGTTGATAGAGCCTCATAAGCCGAATGCTAGTGCTTTTGTGCATACATGCACCCTTGTTTATTTAGTACGTTTAGTTCTAATTTGTAGTAAGTTGTAATTCCGACGCCCATTGTCTCCATAACATGTTTGAAGTTTGGAATGGTAGGGTCTTGATAAGTTTTGGAGTGTGTTTCTTGTAGGCAAAATATTTGGGAGGCGAGAATGTTTGTATTACTTAGAATATCATCTTTGTGTCTTTGGAATGTTTTTGTGTTTAATGACTGTAGAATTGGTAAGCTACATTATTCTCGTAGGTTTAGATAGGTGAATTTCCATTGTCGTGTGAAGAAAGCAAAAAAAGAATCTAAGTTTTTTATAAAATAATTGCTTGAAGTATAAAGTATTCAAAAGGGTGGTTATGTGTCACAATTCTTGAAATTGAGTAGTCTAAAGTTAAGGACTATTATAACATGACCCCATTTGGGTTTAGAAATTATCTGGGGGGGTCACTAATAAACATGTAACATAGCACTTTAGTGTATTGAGGGCTAGTTTTTAGTGGGGGGACTTACATGCTATTTATGTGCATGAGGGGATTTATAAGATAGCAACTTAGTGTAATTTATATATGTAGATTTATGAAAGAGTGTCACAATTTTAAGCTTGAAAATGTAAACACGTACAGGGGTTTCACCATTTACATGAGAACATGTAAAAATGCAAGAATAGGGGTAATTTTTAGTACATGCTTGCTTGCACATGCTTTATGGGTTTATGAAGAGTAATTCCCAGAGTGTAATTAAAAGGTAGAGGATGTTAAATTTTATTTTATTTTTTGCCAAAATAGACAATGTCTTCGCGCTCCCCATTATGGGAAACCTTGCTTTAAACTTAGTGCAAAAAATTGTACATAATTTCACAAAATAATATTCTGATGCAGACAATTTTTTTTAGATGGTGCAAAAAGGCATGATATTGATCTAAATCATGCCTTGTCATTTGATTTAATATGTAACATTATGCCATTTATATTTGACAATAAAAAGATGCAGGGACGTTAAAAACTCATCTTTTGGGCCAAAAAAGGATGTGAAATCCCTGTTTTGTCCCAAAAGACGACATTTTCACATCCCTGTATCTTTTGATTTACAAGTCCAAATGGGGTCATGTTACATATCAAATCAAATGGCAAGGTGTATTTCCGATGATTATCATGTCTTTGTGCACCATCTAGTAAAATTTAATGCACCAAAATATGAATTTGTGGTCAATTTGTTGCATTGGTAAGCTTAGAGGGAGGTAAGAATAAATCATTAGGGAAGGATATTTTTGCAGTAACAAAGCATTAGGGAAAAAGGGAACTCATTTTGGGGCCCTGTAAGAAATTCACTATTTTTTGATTTATTTCTCTCCTAAAAGACCTCAAAAATAGTAAAATACGGAAACGTGGCTCAGAATTGTCAGTAAGGACTATAGAACTGTCAATTCAAAAAGGAATAAGATAATCTTTTGTCTGACTAACACGATTTTGTATTAAATATCCTCTTAGATTTTTTTTTGTTTACTAAAGATTCCGCATCTCTTTGGCCGACGTGTGCAGGCCTTTCATAAAGAGTCCATCACTGAACTTAGTGATTGAAAATATTCACATGGATACCGCCACACTTCCACGATTCATGTTACAAAACGACTATGAGATTGAAAAACAAACTTCGCAACCTGGGAAGCACAAAAAATGGCCGATACTAGTGAGTCACTATCTGAGAAGAAGCGATTACACCATCTTCACATCGACTTAGAAGAACAATATGCTCCAGCACAAAAAAGACGAAAGGATACGGTGCTGAATGCTCAACAGCGGGAAAATATGAGAAGAGAAGGGCTTCAACATATTGACTTATGGTGTGATGGAAGCATATATCCAAAATGTCAAGTAAAAAACTCTACACCTCCATTTGTCAATCCCACCACATTACTGAGGTTTGCCGGCGATGGACAAAATGGACTTCTTGGTTATATTTCCGCGCAGTCTGCATTTGCGGAAACGTATAAAATGATGTACCTACAAGAAAAGGGGGCCAAGATGGAGGAGATAGCCATTCGTGCAAAATTGGAGCAGCAGTTGCAGAATGAAATTGAGGAGCATTCAAAGAGTAAAAAAGAGTTGACAAGAGCAAGAAAGAAGAGAACCGTGCTTGGAGACAGACTACGTAGCAGGAAGATTAAAAACATTGCAAATTTAAAGGCTGGGACTGGTGGATGCAAGCGACGAATTCAGGAAGCAAGGTTAGATTGAAATTTATCATTTTGTATACTCAAAAAGGCTCTCTTCCAGACTATATCTATTTCGTTGATTGTCGCAAAATAAGAATGGAGGTGCTGAATAATATAGTCATATTGTGTTGTTACTACAGGAAATTATTGGAGCCTGCAAAAGAAAATATGGACCCAAACCTTCTTCCTGTTAAACAAATGAAAGGATTGCTTTCTTGCGGTGTAGCAAAAGGTTTGATTGAGGAAAAAAAATACAAAACAGTCAAACGCAATGTTGTAGAGGACTTTGTATCCAATAATCAAGTTGATGGCACTATAATCCAAGAGGCTCTTGATGTTAGTGGAGTTAGCAGGAAGGGATATAGTTCGATTTTCCATGCGATATCCTCAACTTTGAAAGATCAAAGGATTAAACGAGTTTTACTGCCAAATCCAGCAACCGTGTGGAGGATAAGAGGTCATTTGAATGAAAGTATAGATGAATTTATTGGGCAATATATCCATATTGAAGAAATATTTCATGGTGTTAAAGGAACCACTGTGTATGATCCTTGGAACAATATATTTTTAGATCTGCAACAACTTCAAAAAAGAATGGTCGAGTTTTATGGAATAACATTTGAGGAGTGCAAAGGCATTTTAAAATTTGTTATCAAACTGGATGAGTGTGAGGTTGTAAAGGAAAAGAAAATGGAAAGAGTTACTATTACATTGATGAATGGAGCAATTGATACATCATTGACTGAAGCGAGTTCGAAGTATTTTAGTGTGCAGTCAGAGAAACACATATGGTGGTTAGGCTCGTTCCAAGTATGATCATGGGTTGTTTTATACTTGATTTTGGTCATTGTTTTCAAATCTGATATAGTAATACTTTTGTTTTCTATAATCTCGCAGGTGAAGACCGAAGACCATGAAACACTAGATTGGGTGTTTCACCACACGGAAATACCAAGAATAATCAAAAGACAAGTGCAAGGCGAGAATCTCCATGTTGCAGGAAAAGGTGATTTTCAAGTAGAGTGGCACATGGCCGGGGATCTTAAAACACTTAAGTGCATGTATAACATTAGTAAAGGAGGCAACTCAAAGTCTCCTTGTCTTTACTGCAAAGAATCAGCTCAAGTAGTGGATTCAAAATGGTGGAAGAGAGCACCTAATAGAGATAAAGTTGACCCTGACTTCAAGGCCATTCTGGACATTCCACTATGTAATGTTCACATCTGCACATTGCATGGTCTATGTCGAATTATTGAGAAATTGGTATTTTTATATATTGGATTTGCTTGGAAACTCCGTCCCGAAAAAAATAGAAAGGATGCTCTTCAAGCATTGGAAAAAGTGTTATCCGATATAGGTCTGCATGGAGGAGATGTTCAAATCACAAAGGATTTTAAAAAGTCTACCAATGGCAAGGAGGTACCAATCAAGCCCTCTATTGGTGGTGTTAAGGCAAGAAGATTCTTGTCTCGACCCAAACACAGTAAGCAAGTAAGGCAAGGTAGAGCAGTTTCAAAGATTAATTATGGATTGTGGAAGCAAGTCCATAATGCTGTGAAAGATCATGAGGCAGATGGGGAAGCACGAAATAGGAAGGCAGAGGTGTGGAGGTCTCTTGATCAACTCTTCATGTTCTGTGACAAAGTAACATGGACAAAGAGTGATTACAAGAACTTTGAGGAGGCAATTAAACATTTTGGAAAGTCAATGAAAGACGCGTGGACAGCCTGCAATATAACTCACTACATGGTAAGGTTATGTCTTTTTCTTTTACTTAAGTGTGATCCTCTTTTTTTTTATTACTTACTATGCATTCTTATGTCTTACAGCATATCATATACAACCACCTTCCCTATTTTGTCAAAAAGTATGGATGCCCAGCTATTTGGTCTACCCAAGGCATGGAGACGTCTCACTACATGGCACGTAATGCATTTTTTAGACACACACAACACTATGGAGGGAGTCAGAAGGCGAATAGTCTGAAGGAAGTCTTCCAATGGTTTTACCGAGGCATACTACAGAGGCTGCATGCTAAAAGAAAAGTTGCTAGCTCCAAAATCAAGCTTGCTTTTCTTCTAGCCCAAAAGCAAAGACGAAGACAAGCTCTAGACAATTCAATTGCAGCAGAGAGACATAGACAATGGAGGGAATCGAAGATATTTAGAAACCATAAATGGACAAGTAAACATGAATAGGACTCATTTGTAACTTATTGGTGTTATGTCCACATGTTTTCAAACTCATTCAATAGAAATTTTTTTAGTGGAACAAGTGACTCTTGGTGTTATGCATGAAAAGTATTTCAATGTGAAACATATGATCTGAACTTAATACAATTTGTTTACAATTTCAATATATTGTTCATTTAATATTTAACGACACCACTCTATGTAAATGTACAAATTATTTCATCATCAACTTATTAATCAGATATCAAAGACTTTATACAAATCAGTTCAAATTTAATATAATGTTTGTGCTATATTCGATGACTAAATCCTATTTCTCCCAGGGCCTGCCGATCGGAACTCTCTTTTTGATCTTGATTGGAGTCTTTTTCTTCTTTATTGGCTTGATGTCGACTGTCTCTTTATCCTTTTCTTCAGCTCTCTCCACCTGTTCCTCTTCTTGGACTGTGTGGCTTGATGCAATCATGGGTGGCTCTCGAAACCTTACGAGCTGGTGTTTTCCATAGCCCTCCAGATATTTGGGCTCCTTAACACCACATGCTAATGCATAAGAAATGTAAGACAAAAAGTAAGCGGCCCTAGAGGCCTGCTTATTCACATAATCTCCAAATATATCTATGGCAGACAACCTCTCTATCAAAATGATCTTTTCCTTTTGCCATGAAAGAGCATGTCCTCCTAAAGCCCTGGACAAACATTTTAGGAAGTAAACAATGGCTTCTCCATTGTTGCTCAACTGCCTATGGTAAATCAAGATCTTGGCACTGCCTAGATCATGAATATAATGAGCTAGGCCTGACATTTTGCGAAACCCAACCTGCCTGCTTCCACTTGATTTCTGGAGGAATGTGTCATCCTCAATTTGTAGCTGCAACATATCAAAGGATTGGAGTGAGACAATACACAACCTACAAAAACAAAGTTAAGCAGAAGTCAAAGTATATGATTTGAAGTACCTTCTCATTTTCATCAGCAACAAGCAGTTCATCTTTCCAAAGATTTATCCCTCTCCCTTCTTGTCCAGCCTCTTCTTTAGGCTTTTCTGTGTATAGTGCTGAGAGATTCATAGCTTCCTATGTGAGCTAGAAGGCAGCTTCATCTGGCTCTTGGAACCTTTCAGCCTCTTTGAAACAAAATGAAAGGGCCTCTATAGGATCAAACATTGTTTCCAAAGCCAGTAGTGAATGGTCATCCTCTATGCCAACCTCCTTGTCAAGCCTTGAAGCCTGGGCAATAAGGGAAATTGCATTGAGATGACCATAGCCCATAACGTGGCATCCACACATAAAGCATCAAGCCACATGGAATAACAAAGCATCATGCATCAAGCTACATCAAGCAAAGAAGCAATCATCATCAACATTAAGAAGCAACATCCTTGCCACCTTTAGCCTATATTCTTATAATCAAACCTGACCACCTAAGAGTAGCCATGTAAGCACCGAGGGGAGGTATTGACATGTAAAAGCCACACTTGACCACCTTAAGTAGCAATGCATGCACTAAGGGGAGGTGATGGAATGTAAACTCACATATGATCACCTTGCAGTAGCCCTACTTGCTGCTTCAGAGGTAATCAAAACGGTTTCCTTCTTCGAAGGGTGGGATGCTCCCCAAGCTTGGGGGGAGATTTGGCGCATCTGCTTGTTGATTCCTGTGGAAAAGCTCGTCCTGAATGGTTTATTCACAATCTCATTACAAAGGTTTCTAGGCCTTGGCTATGGTTGGTAATGTTTCGACCAAGGAATCCATTTGTACCTAATCAGCCTTTTGTGCCTCATTTCGAGCTTCAAATTGTAATTCTTTTTGGGCTTAAGATAAACTATCAACAAAGAATTGCAAGTTTATTTGGTGCTGAACGTTTGGCTCAAGTGTTGAATTCTCCCCACCCTCTTCTCCTACCTATTTTGGACTACCGAGAAACTTGGGATGTCCGAATTCTCGTCTTGGTGTGATGACATCTTGGATTATTCAATTTGATGGAGCTCCCTCAAATCAAACATACACTCTATATCATGGAGGAAAACATAATCCTTTCCACCAATCAACACACCTGGAAGCATGGGCACTGCATAGTTGCTGCTCTGAACATCAAAATCTTCAACTGGCTCTGCTCCCCTCAGAGTTTTTGTCCTCAGTTGAACAAGGTCAAGAGCAGCCACTTGCAGCCCCTCATCCTGAAGGTTGATATCTTCTTCTTGCTCTGCCATTTCTGTGACCAAAGAAACATCCTCCTTTTCAGAAGCTTCAGATGTGTCTTCTTCTTCTATTTCCTGCCCTTGTTCATCCAAAGACTCCTGACTGAAGACAATGTACATAAGAAATGCCATGCTCTCCTCCAGCACTCTGCACTTTCTGGTGTGCAAAGTACAGTTGAATTTATAGTGATCAGGCAGGCTGTCAAATCTTCTGTTCACATGGTACCTCAGCCTGTCATTGGAGACAATATGATTTAGGTGCACAAAAACCTTTTCTCTTCCCACAATTCTTCCTGCCTCTGTCAGTTCTTTGAAGGCATCCCAATAGTCTGAAAGAAAATCTTTGTGCTACTCCAGTACAGAGCTCATTGTGAACTCCATGTTGAAAATACTGTGGTATATATGGAAGTTACTCTGAGCCTTGCATTTGTGAAGAAACTCAAATAGGAGCAAATCTGGAGAACTGTCCTCTTCTGGTTCCATTTGTTTTTTGATGGAAGAATCAGCACTCTGCTCCAGCCTCTTCTTTTTGCCTGTTCAAAAACTTATATACTATGAATTCTATATGTTGACATATGCAATCAGTGAATGCATTGTATATCACCAGATAATTCCTTCATGACATCTCATGACTCACCTGGTGATTGCTGTGGTCTAATAATAGCAGCAGAAAAGTCCAGCTTCCTCTTGAAAGGTGGGGCCTGGGAGCCAGCTATTCCAAAACAAAAACATTTCTCATCATCAAGGAAGATTTCCACAGGGCTAAAGATAGCAAATTAATGAGGTAGAAGTGAGAAACAAATAATACACAGGAATTTGCAGCAAAATGCGATATGGGCTGTTTAGAGAATTATAAACCACTCTCCTCGCATTTTGTTGCAAATTCTCAAATTCTGTTCATGTGCATGTCAAATCAAGCACTTGGTTCATCTCAGTGATTCCTGGACACTATGATCTCATATGCAAGAGAAATAATGGAATGAGTGAAACTAATCATGAGGAATGTGTCAACAACAGGAATTTGCAGCAAAATGCGATATGGGCTGTTTAGAGAACTATAAACCACTCTCCTCACATTTTGTTGCAAATTCTCAAGTTCTGTTCATGTGCATGTCAAATCAAGCACTTGGTTCATATCAGTGATTCCTGGACACTATGATCTCATATGCAAGAGAAATAATGGAATGAGTGAAACTTTTCATGAGGAAGGAGTCAACAACAGGAATTTGCAGCAAAATGCGATATGGGCTGTTTAGAGAATTATAAACCACTCTCCTCGCATTTTGTTGCAAATTTCTTGTTTCTATTCATATCAACCTACAATCTAATTTCTGGGTGATTTACCACATTCTTGAACAGTATTAATTGAAAATGTAAGAAGAAGGATGGAGCTGAGTGAAGACATTGGGACATAAAAAATCCAATGGATGGAAGAACTAAATGTTGAAAAACATTGAAACCAAACTAGAATTCTGACCTTTTTTTTCCTTTTCCATGCTGATTGAGTTGCACTGGTAAATCTCCTGCTCTTTCTCTAGCTTGAACTTTGCACTCTAGGTAACCTGGAGATCTGGCAGTACTGTCTTCAGGCAGGTTGCAGTCTGGATGGAGTGTGCTGGGTAGGAAAGGATCAGAGAGAAGGAAATGGAAGATGCGAGGGTCGTGGCAGGGATGAAAGATTGGGATCCAGGGGAGGGAAAAGTGGTTGTGGTATTGATGATGAAATCATGAATGGCACAAGTTCCAAGGAATAAAGTGTACTTTCACACGTGCCAAATTTCAAACTCCAAGAGATCTGGGTCCCATCCACATGTGTGAAAAACGACTACATTCCACACGTGTGGGATTTAGTGATTCTTTAATTCTATTTGCACTTATTTGTGGTATCCTGTTTTGGACCTCTTGCCCTCCAGTCTCTGCTCTCTTGCCTCCCTACCTCCATACTCTGCAGCATCAGCATCTTGTCCAACAGCACAGGTTCATCCTCAGCACAGATTACTCCTCAGCAGCACAGCACATCCACATATAGATTCCAGGTCAGTAACAATGGGTTCTCCCCTTAGTCTCTGCAATCTTCTTGCCTAAAATAGAAAAAATACATCCTGCATGGAAATGCATAGACTCAAACCAAGACAGAGAAATCACTGTAGAAATGCAGATCTTCAAGTGTGATATTTGCATGTGATCTTCTTGCATAACCTCCATTCATACTGTATTTGGTTGGAGAAACATAGAAATCACTGTAGGAGTGCACCAGCAATTCATTTCAAAAATTTGCAGCAAAATGCGATGTGGACCTGTTTGAAATTCCAAACTGCTCATATCGCATTTTATTGCAAATTTCTCTATTTGGCTTCTTCCACCCCTGTGATTGCCTTTTCTTTGTTAGATGTCTGTGATCTCTTTCCAATCCTTTGTATGCAGTTTTTCAGAGTGATGGCAAGAACCAAGTCAACTGCAAGGAAAGTTGGCAAAGGACCAGGTCTTGCAGCAACAGCAGCTAGGGCAGGTACTCCAAAGGGAAGAGCTGCACATGGCAGGAAGGGTAAGCCAATGAGCTTGCTCAAGCAAAAGGCCAAAATATTGAATAAGGGTGCAGGTGTGCTAAGGGAGATAAGGAGGCAACAAAAAGCTATAGGCTTTGCAATACCCAAAGCACCCTTTCAAAGACTGGTGAGAGAAATTTGTGACAGTTGAAACCTTGGGTTCAGGTGGAATAGAACTGCCATTCTTTCCTTACAGGAAATGGCAGAGGATTACCTGGAGAAATATTTTGAGGATGCAATGCTTGTAGCAGCCCATGCTCACAGGGTGACTTTGATGGCCAAAGACTTCAACACTTTGTCCAGAGTGAGATGGAGGTATGACAAGCTGGTTCATCTTGTGGAATGGCAGGACATCAAAATGAGAGATATATTGCTAATTCCACCTACAAGGAAGGTGAAGGTTGATGAGGTAAAGGTTGTTGAGGTAACACACTCAAAGAACACCAGAGGGAAGGCTGCTTATGAGGACTCACTGAAGCAGCAAATAAAAGAAACAAAATCTGTTATAGATGTGGAGACTGGAAAGAAGGAGCTACACATACATAGAAGGTTGAAGGAGTTGGGCCCTGATGTAGTTGTACATATTGAGGATGAAGTTTCAGTCAATGATTTTGATTTGACAAAACAATGCTTAGCAGCATTGGCTAACAAGAATGAGTATTGCTCAGATACTATCATTCTTGCAATGCTCTAGTAAGTGTCTATAAATTTTACATTTTTTGCAAATCAATCCTCCTTGTAACTCCTTTATAACCTACCCTAATTATGTTCTGATCCTATGCAGCATGATGAGAAGCTGGCTTCACCCCTTTGTATAGCATACAGTCCATATTGTTGATCCAGCCATTTCTTCTAGATTAAGAGATGCAAAGGAGACTCCCATGAGTATTTCCAGCTAGTTCAAACACTGCAATTTTGAAGTAATTGATATTTTGCTACTTCCATACCATAGCAAGTATGTGGGTGACTACTTCTTTTAAGATTCTTCTTTAATATTGGGAACTCTTGTAGCCTTTCATTTTCTTATGCTTTTTTCCTTATGCAGTGACCACTGGAGTTTTGTGTCTATTGACATCCAGCAAAAGCAATGCTTTCTATTCAACTCTCTAAAAAACACACACACAGAGCTGAAATTGTAAGTGCTGTGTGTGCTTTTTGAACTTAAAACTTCATTATTTTGATACCATACTAACTAAATTATACATATTGCAGTTGTATTAGAAGGCTATTAGATGCATTGGATCATTGTCCTCCAAATGTCTCTCTTTTGGATTCAATAGAGCCAATAAGTCTAGAGGTAAAAAGTCTATTAAATGCTATGTCTTTGAACTTATTGAATAATTTTGTTTTGTGCTGATGCTCACAGTTTCTAACATTTTTTTCTAACTGTACAGACACCACAACAAAATGATTCAAGTAGCTGTGGATGGAGGGTGCTGATCAATGCAAAATATATACTTTCAAGCTACTTTGAGAAGGAACAGCCAGATTTGGTAAGGAAAAATACATTTCATTTAGCTTGAAGATAATTCATAATGATACAAAGTGTTCTAAATTATCCTCTGCCATTGCAGATGAAAGAGGATACCTTCAGCCCCAACTATGTACATAATTTTAGAGCTCATACAATTTGGAGGTTTTTGAGCTATGCCTCCCCCAAACCTATTGTACCAGCTACTGTGGAGCTGGGTGAAAGCTCTAAAGTACAAGAAGGTGTCATACACCTTGATCTTACAGATGAAGCACCTAATGCTGAGGACCAGAAGCCACAGGAGCAATCACAGAGTGTTGAGGAGGAGCAGACACAGGAGCAAAGACCTGCTGCTGATGTTGAGGAGAAGGTGAAGAAGCAGCAAAGAGAGGCTTCTGGGGCAGTGGAGGAGACAGGATGGAGCACGGACAGGATGGAGCAGCAGAGAGAAGATCCTCCAGAAAATGTAGATGAAACTGTACATAAATAGAAAATGGATGTTAGAAATATGTTCTACAGATTCAGCTAAACAGTTCTGTACAAAATCTTACTTGATTGAATACAAAACCTTTCTTTATGGAGTCTGTGTTATCTCAATTTTAAAATTTTCTATGTCTTTGCATTTAACTGAGCTCTCTCTTCTTCTGAGTAACTGCAAAAAAGCAATATGAATTAGAGTGGTAAATTAAACTAATAGCAATGCTTAATGAGACTAGGATAAATCAGATGGTGTACCTTTCTGTTGTTGTAGATAAATAAAAAGTCGTTTGAGATAGAACCTTCAGTCTCAAACAGAATGTCACTGCGCAATTGAGCTAGGGAGCAACATTCTCTTAATGAGATATTGGCTACCACATCACCATTCTCAACAACATCAATATCAATAAGTTTATTTTCTGCACCAAAAGACTCTTCATCTTGATCCATTGGGACAAGCTTTGTGCCTAGCATTCGACTGCGCTTGTAATAAAAAGAGAAAATAAAATTTTGTGATGCAACCATGTACTTCAGTTGCATAGAAGGTTGGACCACCTCACAAAACACTGAACTACATGTCTTCTTATCCCAACCTTTATCCAAAAATTGTGGCATGCATGCCGAATTTGTTGCTTTAACTGTGAACATTGTTTTTGAAACCTTTACTGGAAAGGTATTAAACAAGTCTACAAAAACTGTGAGAGGCATGCACAAAGAAATTTTTACTATCCTAGTGGCAATATTGGGCCTCAGAGCTTTCTGTACTTCTGTAAAAAGCTTCGCCCTATATGCCTCTGTAACACTAGAATGTGGGTGAGGCCAATCCACCGAATTCCACGCCGGAAGGTCTTGTTTTATTAATACACCATGTGTGTTAGCTTTGTCCAGCAACTGATAAAAATGATCAGTAAAAAATATACCCGATTGAGCTAGCTCTGTTGCACATCGACCTTGGTATTGTTGTTCTCCTATCGATCCATGCAGAACATCTATAAATCCCAGAATACAATCGATGTTTTGCCATGTCTCATACGATGAAGGATATAAATCTGAAATAAAACAACACAAGAATGTCAATAAGCTAAGAGAGAAAGCTTCATCTTAAAAATCCATACACCTCATCAAGAAAAAAACCACAATAGAAAAATATACAATTAGGCCTGTGTTGCGGAAGATTTTTTGGATAGTCTCGCAAGACAAGTTCTTTATGCATGTACACGTGCTGAATCAAAACTTCTTTCACGGATATCTTCCCTTTGGTGATTTTAAAATCTCGTACTCTTCCCTTCCACGATGCCAAGAAAATGTTTTTTGTTTGGGGTCTTTTTCTTTTGCTAGGTTGCATGAGCACCCATGCTCCTTTCGAAACACTAAACCTTTCCCAAGTTCCTTCCGTTTTGACTGTACTTGAATTCTCTACCGACGAAATAGAAGAAGCAGGTCGACGGGGTAAGGATGTTTGGTATAATTCTGCCTTCGTAGCATTATCATCCACAGAGCGTCTTCCACAAGAACGGCCATGGTTTTGGTTCACCATGGAGATTTTCTGAATCTGTAACAATAGCAAAGTAATGTAACTAAGATAACAATTTGAAGTTTCAAGAAAGAGAAAGTGGGCAAACAGACAGTTGACGAGAAACATCTTACTCTACGCCAAACAGGATCAAGGGAGCAGTTTTGGAAAAGAAAGGCTGTTGCACAATGAGGCAATGGTGTAGAATGGTAGACCTTTTGCACGAAAGGCGGCACAACATTTGAAAATTCAAAGGAAGGTGGAAGCAGGAAGGATCTTGTCAGATAAAATGTCAGTTTAGATTCTATCTTCTTGTCCAAAGATCTTCTGAGAATAAAAAACCAATCTCCTCATTAATGTAGCACGCTTGTACTTACATAAAGTATTGTTTCTTTTTTCTATTTTCTCTTATTTTCATGAATTTTCAACGTTACGTTGGCCTTCTATTGATTGGTTGAGAGCTTATTTTTCCAAACCGTAAAAGGCCCCAAAATGAGCTCCCTTTTTTCCTAATGAAACATGGGTTTTGTTCCAAGAGTGAACAGAGTTAAAAAAGCTAAGCATTTACATATGACCCATGCAAGGAGTCCTTGGAAACACCCCACTTGTGTGGAAGGTTGCATTGATTATCTCAATTACTCTAGTGGAAAGAGAGAACTTGATTGAAGTAGGGTTTGTATTTAATACAAACAATGACTTGGAAATTAAACCTACAAACTGTCTCATGGATGATGTGAAATTAGTGTTAGTGGCTTTAAAGTTATATGCATATTTAACCTTCTAGCATTCAGGAAACATATGGTATTTTGAATAAGTTATTAATTTTTGCTACTGAAATGGGGGATTTATAAAATTTTATTACTCGCTTTTTTTGGCTCGTTCGCTTTTTGTTGCTGGCTTTTTGGTAATCCTCGTATAGATCATTGAGTTCATGTTACGTGTTTTCGAACCTATTGTGGGATTGTTGAAATGTACCCATACTATGGCTCCTTTGTTGTCGATGTTAGAATCCATGAAAGTGGCATCTGCTCCATTAACTAAGCCATCTGCAATGTCCATATTTCCTACACAAAGTTCCACAATCATACCAACCTTTAGGCTTAGCTCTACATGGAGTCCTCCAGTACTTTTTGGGTCCACATTTTTCCTAAACAAAGTTCCACAATCATACCAACCTTTAGGAATAGCTCTGCATGGAGTCCTCCAATACTTTTTGGGTCTGTTGGTATGTTGATTGTTTTGCTACAAGTCTTATGCCTAATGTCTCTTGCTCTAGTTCAGAAGTTAGCATGTGAAAGACGTCGTCATTGTGTTTATCTTTTGCTACGTTTGTATAGTATAGGTGTGGCGTCTCATGTTTTGACTTTGGGGTATGATTGTATAGGTTGTTTAAATATTGAAGATCTGAAAGTGTTTGGGTGCCCAATCATATATGATTTAATATTGTGAGGAAGGTGTTATCATTTTGTCGCATTGTTTCTTCTAGTTCATAGTACATCACATGGTCTTTCCAAATGGATGGTACCATAGACAATGATGTAGATCTGTTAAAAAAGATCCATGCATCATTTGTTGGACTTGCTTGGCATAAGTGTCCACAAAGCAAAACATCCACACCACCAAATGGTTCCAAGTGGTTGTGTTTTATCTCACACATTCGCATATCTGTTGCGGTAAACGTATTCTGCTCAATGAGGGAAACCTCGTCGAAAACTATTAGCTCCAAATCTGCATATAGTGTTGAGAGAGTTTGTAGTATTTCAGTTGAGAGTGGCTTGTATGTGGAAGTCATGAGTGGCAAGTGGAGTGTGGAATGTATTATTGTTCCACCTACATTGAATGCGGCTTTGCTTGTGTATGCAAGTATTAGAATCCTTGGTAGAGTAACATCTGATGTGTTTTTATGATTGTAATGTCTTACCAATGCTTGGATCAATATAAGCAGAGTGAATGTTTTTCCTATGCTAGCATTACATGTTAGAAAAAGGCGCAATGGCACTACGCTGTTGGCTTAAACATTTCTTGAGCAGGATGTCATGTACTATTGGTCGTTTACATTGATTCAATCTCCCCATTGTGGAGTGATAATCCTCATTTGGTTGTGCTTTGTATGTGAGAGGACATTGTCAATGTATTGTTTTTTGTTTTACGTTGTATTCAGCTCGATGTTTAAGTCATACTCTTGATTTGTTGCAGTGTGTTTGTAGTTTTTAGATGTTTTTGAACTTGCCGTTGTGAAATTCGTAGATATAGTGCTGGTTGGTATTAGTTTGTTATATATGCTTCGTTTGTTTTCTATATTTTCTTGTTGTATTGATACAAGTCATGCCATGTGGGAAATTCTGTAGTTAGTGTATGCTCTTCATTTGAAAATGGCAAGTACAGTAGACATAACTCTCTGAAATGTTTCTCTAGATCCTTGTTTTTGTTGTTGTTGTTGAAACATTATTTTTTCATGTTTTCGTTTCTTGGTGGCATTTGCATTCCTTTTAATCACTTATGAATGATGCTAGGCAAACATCATTCATGCTAGTTTTTCATTGCAAATACTTTGTAACAATGTCTGCGAAGAAAATGTCATTGCTTTAAGGGTCCAACTTCTCTAAGTCTTGTCTTCATTTCCATAGGAATGTACGCTCATCAATGGGGTTGGTGTTAATGTAGGAGAACTCTTGTGTGGTGGAAATGAGAGGAAGGGACAAGCATAAGTACACAACTTGTTGAGCGCTTATGTGTTGTGTGTTTAAAATGGCATTCCCAACCTTGGGTAGATGCTCATTGGTTGGTAGGCTATGCTTGCATATGCTATGGAAAATGCTTTACGAACAATGTCAATTGTGTCTTTATCTCTTTGGTCATATATGACGTGCAATATGATCCTGCTTGATGTGGATTGAGAATGAATTGGAGGTCTGTATTAGCACCCCATAATTTGGAAATTGTTGGATTGAAGTTGTTAGTGAAGACATCCTTTGGTGAGCCTTTGGTTCACACCTCATGAATATTGTCGATTGGCTAATGTTTGATCGTAGAATTAGTATCTATTCTTCTTCAGTAATGTGAAGTTATTTGAGGTAATCACATCAAAAGTTTGTTGTTGTACTGTTGTGTTTTCCATAAGATTAGTGATACTTTTAATTTGGTCTTTCGAATTGCTTATGATTTCTCCCGTATGTAGTAGGTTCAACAACTTTGTTGTGTGCATGGGTGCACGAGGAAAACCAAAATGACCTTTTTTACCTCTTCTTTGGCAAGTCTTGTGATGTTTATGTCTTTGGATTTTTGAATTAGGCAAGGCAAGCTTTGATAAGTCAGAGCATATGTATTTGCCGATAAATTCTTCTATGTCTGAAGTACCATCGCAGTAGGTGCGTTTTTGATCCAAAGCAACCCATGGTCGTGTTGGTGGCTACCATGGTTTTGAAATTCTATGACAAAGGAGTAGTCCATCACCTTCCCTATGATCAATGGATCTTGTTTCAACAAGCATTTGATTGCTTGGAATCTATGGACATAATACTGAGCTGAAGTTATTGGATCTCTTCAAATCAAGTTTTGTATTTGTGCAAAGGAGTACCCTCTGAGGTATCTCTTGGCTCTTCCACAAAGACTTTCTAAGCCTTTCTAACAAGCATTGCAACAAAGGTTCCCATAGTCTTTCTACTTATGAAAAAGTAATAAAAAAAGTTTTCTTAGTTGTCTAACCATGGCAAATAGGTCTTTTTGCAACTTCATCTTGTAGTTGGATGATGTTCACATGGATGCGAAGTGATGTCCAATATTGGAATGGAGAAGGTTCTCAACGTTAGTGTTGTGCAGTGTGTCTTTTTCTCTTAATGTTCGTCCACGCAATTGCACTTTACACATATGCGAACCCAGGTTGAGGATAGTACTTGACGCACCAATACTCTCATGGTTTAAAAAAAGATGTTTTCTATGGAGAATGCAAAGCATTGATCACTGTTAGTGAATTCCCACTGTGCAATGTCTTGGTATGAAGTTCGATCCGATATATTGTATAAGCGTCCATGTCCATAAAATAGTTGAGGGAATGCTAACTCTTCACAATGTTTGTCCTTGAAGGTGCTTAAAGGTGAGAAGCCTTTTGAGGGTGCAATATTTATTGTTTTCTCTTCGAAGTCAATGACTTGTTGGCTATTGTAAATCTGATGTACTAGCATGTCATTGTCATCGTCCATGTTGTTGTTTCTTGATGAGTTCTCTTGTATTTGAATTTCTCCCAAAGACTCTATATTTTGAGCCCATTTGTGGTTTGATGTGACCTTTTGTTCCTTGTATAGGGAATTTGGAAGTAGCTCCTTCAATGCACGCATTATCAAAGTAGGTCTTACTAATCACTCATATAATAATGAGTGTACTCTAGCTTTCTTTTAATCCCAACCATGGCTGTTGCTCCATCTATAAGGAACCTCAGTAGTACGTATTGGGCTCTGTCAACATCAGCAAACACATTCACAATGCTTCCCTTGAGGCCGCATTGTCCATCAAAAATCAACTCACAAATTTGTGCAAAAGGGATTCGAACTGAAATAAGGCATGCTTCAATGTCATTAAGAAGACTAGTGTATTTCATTTTCTTTGGAAGTGGCATGTTGATATGGGAAAAAGTCGGTAAAATATTTCTCTTAATATATTTCAAACAAATGGAGCATAAGCACTTCTCTTTGGGAAGAACTTCGGCAGTAATGATATCACTTTGTATTAAAAATGGAGTCAACATTGGACTTAGTGTGTAGCTTGGACAAGAATGTTAACGTTTGACAACATTTGCAAGAATGTTGAAGAGTGTCCACAATTGGCACTAGAGTTACTTGCTTTTATGTTCCTTGTTTCTTGTTCCTTGCTTGAATCAAACATTGTTCTTTGCTTTGAGATGCAATTGTCTTCTCTTATATCACCTCCTTTGTTTTGTGTGCTTTTCTCAATACCATTGGTATGTCCTTTTCTCATCCTTTTGCCACATTTGCATCTTTCATTCTATATATCTTTCATGCAATTGTAAGGTGCATCTTTGTGTGTTTCAATGAATATGGTACCAACCTCTTTAGCACTTAACTGAAGGGTGTTACGAAGAATTAAACCAAGTTGACTTTCATGTTCTTTGGTCTAGGGGATGTATGCTCCTTTACATTGAATATGATGCAAAGGTGATATTTGCATTGGTATTGTAGTTTCATCAAATAAAAGTGTATGCACTAAAATATTATCATGAAAATGTGCATGAAAACTTTGTAGCATTTGTACTAGTTTTACAAATGTCTTTGAATGAACAATGCAAGTTTTTTATAAAGCTCGTCAAGCAACTATATAGTTAAGATCTTGAAGTAGAAATATTTGTTACCATTCTCTTAATCTCTTCAACACATGCAATTTGATTGTACGAGTCATTGTTAAGGTTTGAAAGAATTTTACAAGGGGAATTGACAAAGTTTGCATTTGTTTGAACACATTTAATAAGGATTTCTAGCAAAGCGGAATATGATTGCAATGGAATAAGCTCAATTGGACAATTTATAATGTTTGTGTTCTGTGGGTGTTGCTACAAGAAACCAACATTTGATGCAAGGTCAAATGCATTGAGATTTTCAAGAATTTACTTTTCAAATGAGATGTCCATTTTCTACACAAAAAGAAGAAATGAATATCAACACAATGTTTCAATGTCCAAGAACAATGATTTCTTTCAAAAAATCTCATGAATACCCTTGCTAAATTTTAAAAATGCCTTAGTACAATCAAGAGCTTCCCTCAAAGCCTATTACATGGCCAGAACTATTCATTGTGAAAGTACCACTACACTTGATGCAATGGAGCATTGAGCATACACGAAGAACATGTTCACTATGAAGTTCAAGGAAAGGAGCCTCTAAAGGTAGAATAGTTTCTACATGCGACCCACGCAAGTGGATGGCAATGTCTTCACTAAAACATTGAACTATCTTGCCCGTCAAGCAAGGTGTTTGAATAATTTCTTGTGTATGTAGCAAAAAGGTTGATGATCATGACTCACACGAGAGCCAGCATAGACAGCACATGAATACTCCACAAGCTACGAGTTTAGATTTGTGAATTGTAGAACTCGACTAACCTGCACATCAATTTATAAGTTATTGTAATACATAACAAATAATAGCAAACCATGAAGGGTAAGTTTAGGATTTACCATGCGGCCATATCCACCAAGACTTCCAACTTGGATAACAAACACTTGGGTGAGCTCTTCTTTCTTTGGACCGTCTGGGATGTTTGCCAAGATTGTGAAGTCAAAAACACACAATGTATTCCTTACTAACATGTAGGATACATTCTTCAATGTGCACATAACAATGCCTTCTTCATTTTGTATTCCTCTAGGCATGCAAACAAACTCTTGTGCACATGTTTGAAAATTCTAAGCATTATGAAGTTGTCATGCATAATGAATTGCAATTAATAGATTGTGTGTACCGCAGTTCGATCCTCATTTCTTGGTCCGTCAGCAATGATTAATTGATCTGCTGCTCCTCCATCCTTGTCAACTTTGATGATAACAAATGATATAGTGCCCATTGCCATATTGAGGTGCTTCAAGGACCTACAATTCTTTGTCTCGAAAGGGACATATTCGCAAGTTTGTGATCATTCAATAAAGTGATAGTTCCTTCAAATGGTTTGCCTTTGAGCACACTTGTTGTGGTGTTAAGATCAATAGAATAAGAACAAGTACCTCCTTCATCGAGGCTCTTTTTTATTATAGAAGGGCCTTTTATCCTATAGAAGCCATCTACTTCCAACTTGTCTTTATATTGATCTACATAGGAATGAGGGACAACAAATGTGATAGTGTCACAGTTGTGTCTATTTGTGAAGTCAGCTCAGAGAACAACAACATCCTCAAGTTCTTTAGCTTTGTAGGTCCCATATTTGGCCAAGAGTTTTCCCTCAAAAGCAAATCTAAGGCTGATGCAGTCAGTTTGCTGCCATATGTATAGTACCAGTAGTGAGGAAGAATCTTTTAGGTAGTGCTTACTTTCAATGACCATGGCTTGATTATTTCCCTCATTCTTTTGCTCAGGAAATTTGGCTGGGAAGTTGTCTTGTGATGAGTTGACTTCATCTTCACAAGCCTTCATAGGTGTCACGGACAATTTTCTCACTGCTCTGCGAATAATTGAGTGACATACATAAGTAATTGAATATTCTTTTGAAGTTGCAATTTCAATAATTATTAGCAAGACATATGTCCTTTGTTCAAAGTTTTTAAAACAACACTTAAACACAAGTCTTATTTACATAATTAAAGCATTTGGAAGGATTTATTATGTTGTATAGAGCTTATGTTCTACTTAAAGAAAATGACAAAGTATTACATTTCATAAATTCAGCTTTGCAAAGCCATGCAATCTTTACATTTAACATAGCAACACCTAATGTTAACTAGTGGTTTACTTAACTGATTTGCAACACGCTTTTTTAACGACCAAGTTTTCTAATACATGGAAATGAATGCAAGTTACATGATTGTTAAAGCAACTTACTCAAAAGAAAATATGATTGTTGGATTTATCAAATTAACATTTAAAGCAATAACAAACATTCTCAAGACTATTAAATTATAAAGTACAATTTGATAGAAGTCATTGTAAACATAATTAATTATATAACGGATTTGCTCTAGCAAAAACAATACAAAGGGTTAGACAAATACTTGTATTTCATCACAGTTATAAAGTATCGTGGAAATTTACCACAAATCCATATCATTACAAAATTTTAACATGCAAAAGGTAAAAACAAAGTTATGAAAACTTGTTAACTGTTGCCTAAAAAAGAAAACGAAAACCATTAGGAAATACTAAACTAGAAAACAAAAGTTTGAATGGGTGACATAAATTAGGACGGACTATACTTTGTCTACCACATAGTTGTACTTCATTGAGAAGGCCTATGTCTACCAAAATGAGGTGCATAATATGAATCTAATGAAGAAAATGGATGGCTATCCTACTGCTGCTAGTACAAATAAAAGGAAGAAATGTTATTTAGCTATCACGGCTGCCAAACTATACACGATTCTCAGAATCAGCACCAAGATATAGTTACAAGAAGCAAAGACAATTTGCTATAATTTTAGGGATCATCGATTGGCAAGATGAAAGTCTTATCTCACAATCGATGTAAGTGCAACAGTACGTGCAAAGCCTCTGGTTGGAATAGAAAATATCTACTGCAAATAAACATGCAAAAGAATAAGTGCACAGGGCAAACATGATGACCATAGTACACATGCAGACCCAAACAATAGACAAAGAGTCTATTTGCTACATTCTCACAATGCACAGCCTCAACACGCCATTGATCTCCCCCAAGCCAGAACCAAGCTTTCAACCTCTTGTGTTGGACTATCGATGTTGATGCTTCCCAGCTTCCATAAACTCTCCCAAGAAATATTTCAATTGATCGAACAAGCAACATACGGAATGGGATGTGAACCCAATAAATCGAGGCTATCTGTGCCTTCGCCTCTACTATTTGGTGAGAATATTGAACACTTCCTGAGTGGAAACATTTCTAATTTCACTGGACTCTTGGGAGGATCGAGACCCTTCTTTCGCCCTCTATGCCTACCCTTGCCAAATCGATTCAAAGCTCCCCTAAAGCAACCTTTCCTTTGTTCTCACATGTGCCTGCCTCATCTTGGCAACTGCCTCTCCAAATATAGCACTTACCTCGTCAGCGAATGTTTTCTTCTCCACCTGCACCACAAGGTCTACTATAGACACATTAGGAGGGGGCACCTATGATCTTGTCATCCATTGACATTAGGTAGCATCCTTCACTTCACCTATCAAGATGTTGGCATGATGTTGAGGGTGGCTTCTCTGGCCCTCCTCAAGTCCTTGTGTGTCTAGCATCTAGGAGATGCTAATCATTGGTGTAGAAGTGGGTTGCGGTTGATGACTCCTATGAGTGTGCATTCCATAAAACAAAAATGGGACAAAGATATTAGAGAAGCTATACTGTCATCGGATGGAAGCACATCGAAAGGGGTGATCAATAGGAAATTAGAGAAGCAGTCATGTTATCAAATGGAAGCACATTGAAAGGATGATCCACAAGAAGCCATTCACCCCTTTGCACATTAGCATCGATGCAATTTTCATCGTACTTATCATCTAAGACCTTTGCATATGTGGTGCAAGATGCCTTGTTAATGAGTGGTTCTTCAGATGGGCCTTTATAGATGACGCCAGGTTGTTTGTGGTGCAAGATGCATTGCTAATGGCAATTATTCAGAGCTATATTTCATCTCATTCACCCCCACGACACAGGTGGGAATGGCACCCTTTCTAGGAGCAACGCTCAAGACTTTTGTGGCTCTAGTAGTAGTGAGGTGCTTACCAACATCCTTGGCATCTACAAACAGTCATGTACCTTCAATGACCAATTCGATTTCCAAAAATCCGCATACAGAAGGAGTTGAGAGGATCATATGGGCACCAAAAAACCCCAACATTGAAATGAAGGAAATGTTGCATAGTTGATTCAAGGAGTGGCAATACTCAATTTGCTATTTTTCATACAAGAAAGCATTTATACAGAGCTCTTGTGTGTAGAGCATTGATGAGTGTGAAGGAAGGCTTTCATGGCCTAGATGAAAATTTGGTCAAGCATTAGCATTTGGCAGAGAAGGCTTCGATGGTGTGCATGACAATTTGACTGAGATAATAAAGAGAATTAAGTTAGTGGTAATAGACATAGGCCCCATCTATAGATATGGAGAAATTATCTGATCAATGAGGGTAGCAAGCTACGCTTTTTTAGGGTATGTCTTTTCTCTGAGCGTCTTGGTCTGAGCACATTTTTCTGAGCATGGCCTATATTGTGATTTGGTAGACAATTTTATCATAACATCACATACCATTTAGTCATAAAACTACCCCAAGAAGATACTATATACATTTCTACGCCACAAAGATGCCACTAACATCACACACCCTTTAGTCATAAAACTACCCCACAAAGATATTATATACATTTAATTACATTTCTTTCCAATAGTATTTAGGGCTTATAAGATCCCTTTATTCACAAAACTACTTTTCATGTCTACTTCATTTCAACACCCTCCACCTATATCATCCATCATTCATACTATCATGATAGATAGTGATTTATCGATGAAATGATTGCAAGTCACATGATGAAGAATTTAGGGTGCAAATTTGCATGCATCTATGCCGAAACATTTATTAGTTGCATCAAGGAGATACTTTAAGATTCAATTCACCATGATGATCATTTGTACTATTATGGATAAAATTGTCTAAGGAAAAAGGCATTAATATGTATGTGTGTTTGTATATGTGGCAATAGTATAATCAAATATGGTGTGCATAGGGCCCAAGGTTGAGGTGGCAGGGCATGACCATGTGCCACCCTTCCATGTAAGAGGACCCATAAGGTGTGTAGTACATAATCCATAATAGGAATATTATAAAATGCAAGGTGGCATGGCTCCTCCATGTGCCACCCCTCCACCTAGGATGCAATAATTGAGATATGGCTCAAAGTCCATGGGAGAAGCAATATAAAATGGGTGGAGATGGCTATTATATTGAGTTATTCCCTCCATATGGGATAGGCCCATGTGGGGGAGGTATAGAAGGACAAAGAGAGCTAGTTAAATAATGGGGAAAGTAGGATGAGGTGGCAAGATTCCTTGTGCCAACCCTCCACTTGTCCTCCTAGAGGTTTGAACCTATTATAAAATTGGAAAGAGGCCAAGGGAGTATCATAGACTTGAGATATGGGGCTTGATTTATGTGGAAAATTGAGGCAAAGGGTTGTCGCATACAATTGCGAGTGCGTACCCACCTAGCCCACATGGAAAACTTTTCCACACACGCCATGCATGTGGGAGGATACATTAATGTGGAGAGACCCCCTCTTTTGGCTATAAAAGGAAGGGGCAATTCCTTGATGGGACACGCTCATTCTTGTAAAGCCACCTAGCTAGTATTTTGATATTTCCCTCTCATCCCTTCTTTCCAATAAAGTATGGTTCACTTCCCTTGATGTCTACATCTCAACATTCCTCTTCCTATCATGTACTTGCTTCTCTTCCCACTCTCCCTTTCCCCTTGTGTCATAGTCTCCCTTTTCCTTCCCTCCATTTCTAATTCCTTATTCACCCCTATGACATCCCTTCGCCCTCGTGATCTCCTTTTCTCTATGGACTTTGAGCGTCGCCATACTTAGTCTCTAGCCTTTGTTCTCGGTTTCTTTTCCGGCTAAAAGTTTTGGTGTGACTGCTGGGATACGAATCTCCACGGCTGGTGGCAACTCTTCTATTCGTACGGGTTACATCAACAAAACTATACCATCTGTGCTCTTTCTAAGCTACTGCGCGTGCATTCGCTTCGTGCGTCTCTTGCGCTTCAGTTCTCTGGACTGCTGCGACTTCTGGTTGCGGACAGTTTTCTGCGCTTCAGTTCTCTGGACTGCTGCGATTTCTGGTTGCGGACAGTTTTCTGCGCTTCAGTTCTCTGGACTGCTACGATTTCTGGTTGCGGACAGTTTTCTGCGCGACAGTTCTCTGGACTGCCGCGACTTCTGGTTGTGGACAGTTTTCTGTGCGACAGTTCTCTGGACTGCCGCGACTTCTGGTTGCGGACAGTTTTCTGCGTGACAGTTCTCTAGACTGCTCTGGTCGCTGTTTCCTGAGCCCCTGCAAAAGAGTAACAGCAGATCCCGCGCCCCCCCCTATCTCTTCTCTTTCTCTTTCTCTTCTCCTTCTCCTCTCCTCTCCTCTCTTTTTATTAAAGAGTAGGATTGGAACCCAAGACCTCCCCCTTCACAAAAGAAAGTCTTATCATTGGGCCAACAAGTTGGAAGTGGTAAAAATGTAATGATTTTTGTTCATATATTGAAATTGCGGGAGCTGTAACTCTCTAACCATAAGGAGTTTGCTCTTGTTGTAAAAAGCAAAAATATTTCATTTTATGTTCTCTATCCACTTCTCTTGCTAGATCACCAATTCAGAACTTCTCCAAGCCCACTTCACGGACGCACGCCTCATGAGAAGGGTGGACATTTATGTCACTTCTCGACGCGTTTAAGGAATTGGTGCCTGTTCCTCCACACCTTACGGCTACCAATGCATGAGATGTATTCCTTGATCTTCATGTCGACCTTCAACGGCTGATTGTCCAGTCCATTATTGATGGTGATATCCGGCATGCTTTTTACGTTCGTGGGTCACTTTCCCATTTGTTGCAAAGGTCTTACCAATTGATATATTTCAATATTGGCAGTGTCTAATTGTCTACAATGATTCTGATTTGAGAGGCGCGTAGAGCTCAAGAAGGAGATCACTTTTCCTATTTGGAGCGCATGCAAATTCTTCATGGATTGGAAGTTATGGCTTGTTGAAAAGACCTTTGATGATGTGGTAGAGGGATTCACATGTTGCACTCACACTGTGCTTAGCAAGAAGCTATGTGCTTAGGTGGCACTTGGTGATGTGGCACAACTTTGACCAAACTAAAACTCAATCAACCTTCGACCAAGGCAGCTGGCGTGGGTGTGAAGCTCACTTCACCGGGTGGTGAGGAGTTTTGTTACAGCAAGTCTTCGCCCGCAAGTACTTGCAATCAAGCTGAGTACTCAGCGCTCATTTTTGGGCTACAAAAGGCACAAGAACATCAGGCCAAGCAATTGGAGGTGCAAGGAGATTCTCAACTAGTGTGTGAACAGGTTAGTGGAAGGTGGAAGGTGCGGAGCAAAGGCTTGGTTCCACGACATCAACAGGCCTTGGAACTCTGCAACCAGTTTGAAGAGGTAAAAATTCAGCATATCCCTCGAGCTCGAAATCTTGTTGCTGATTTCTTGGCACGTGAAGCTTGTATTTCCATCACGCATGATGCGAGTGGAAGCGCCTCCCCAACAAAGCCGCAAGCCACGAAGGAGGGTGATCGTTTGTAAGGAATGCAAAGGTTGTGGTCATCATGAAACTAAGTGTTGGGCCTACTTGATATGAGTTCACCGACTTCGGCAGACCATCAGGAGGGTTCTCAAGGACATTGCTCAGAAGAAGGATGCCAGACCGCACACCCCTTGAAGAAATAGAATGGCGACTACAAGAACTGGAAGAAGCTGAAGGTGATGTGCAAGCTCTCCAACTTTTGACATTTGTCATGGCATTCTTGTTTGCCTTGATGAACAACCTCATGCGACGCCGCACCTCTAACCCTCGCGTGTAATGATCAAAGTGATATCATGAGGATTGGTCCTTTTAAGATTGTCTATGTGCTATTCTATGCTGAAGATTCTTCTCGTGTAATATTTCACACTACTCCAGTCACACCCTACCCTGCCTATGTGTGCTTTTTGGATGTATCTTCACCCGATTTTCAGTTCAAGCTTCCTCTTACTATTGTTCGTCCATAGATAAGCCACTCTTTTCCATCTTCCAAGCATGGCTGACATTCCCGTGTTTTGTGGACGGGTAGAAGAAAATCCAAATGAGTATCTTGTGGCTTTCAAGCGCCGTTGTGTTTCTCTCAACTTTCTTACTGAAGACAGATGGCTATTGGTTCTCCCCACATTTCTAGAAGGTTTGGCTCAAGTGTGGTATGAGAAGCAAACCGAAGATGTTCGCCAAAGCTGGCCAAGGTTGACAGCAGCAATGATTGAGTATTTCAGCAAAGAAGAGGAGTCGGAGAATGTGTACCTGCAGGTGGCAAATTTGAAGCAGTCAGAAGGTGAGACGGCGTGTCGATATGTGGATCGAGCGGCCGTGCTCTTGGACCATTGATTGCCACACAGGAGGACAATGCCGGATTTCGAGTTGGAATGACTCAACATGTGCTGGGCTACCTTGTAGCAGGAGCAAGTGATGAATTCTGCCTCAAGCTTAAATGGGAGAATCCAGATACTATGGTGCTAGCACATGAGATTGCTCAAAAGTTTGACAAAGTTCAGTCTGACCCCGCTTCAAAGAAGACAATTGTCCCTCCGCATCCCCCTCCATTCCTGCAACAACAACCTGGGGGGTCTAACTCAGGGGCATACCCCCACCCCTCAGGGATGTATCCACCGCCTCCACCTCAGATGTATGGTCCTCCCTTAGATGCTTACCCTTAACAAGGTGGATATCCTCATCCTCCGCCTCGAAGATTTCCCCAGCCTCGCCCACGAGCCCCCCTCCTCTCTACTCCCGTGGCCCCTCCAACTAAAGAGGCCCCCCTGCAACAGAACCTGGAGTCAATGACCTAGCTAAGGCCCTGAATGATCTTCAGCTTGAGATGGTGGGTATCAGAAATCAAGCCAACCGCCCTCCAAGAGATCGTGCTAATGTTGTATGCTACGAGTGCCACCAGAAGGGTCATTATCGCCCAGAATGCCCCAATATTCCAAGGGTGAATCTTCTAAGTGAGTCGGGCACTGAGGATTCTGATGTGGAGATCCTTGATCTCGGGAAAAGAACTCGTGCTACTTCGGACCCCTCTCCAACCGGGCCACCCCAAGAAGAAGGTGTCCTTCTCAGAGCCCTCAGATGCTGAGATGGCAGACCCACCAACAGAGAAGACTAAAAGATCTCGCAGGAGTAAGTGGTCACCCTCGGATTTTCCCATCGGCTCAGGGCAAGAGGACTATTCGATCGTTCAAGACCTTGCTCATCGTTCTTTGAGCATCACACTCCCGCAACTAATAGCATTAAGCCCTAAGGTGAGACGTGAGCTGCAGCAAGGTCTCTCAACAAGGAAGAGCAAGAAAAAGGGAAAGGTACGAGAGGTATCTTCTATCTCTGAAGAAATTGATCGGCACCCACACACAGTAGATGTCATCATAGATAATTGCCGTGTCAAAAATGTGTGTGTTGATGGGGGAGCTGCATGTAATATCATGGTGCCCCGCATCATGAAGAAATTGAATTTAAAATGTACAAGGCGTTCCTCCACTGGAATCAAGGTAGCAGATGGTCGACGACTCGCCACCATGGGAGTCATTGAGGATTTGCCCATCACTGTCAACAGGCTGACCACCACTGTCAATTTCTATGTAGTGGACATTGAAGATACAGGCAGAAGTTACCCTGCCATACTCGGGAGACCATGGTTGAGAAAAAGTGATGCAGTCAGCTATTGGAAGACAGGACACATGTCTTTTGGTGCTTCCAAGGAGAAAATCCCTGTGCAACCTGGTGCCATGGAACCGGAAGAAGAAGAGGAGCATGACAATGATACTCTCTCATCTTCAGTGTCTGAGTCCATGGAAGAATCAGACGGGGGGGAGGAATTCTCAGAGGAGGAAGTTTACATGATGGGGGTGTCTCCAACCCTGCCACCTGCTGAAAAGATAACAGCTAGTCCTCAACAGCTCGAATCAATGCTTTCTCTAGACCTCACTCCAGGTGAGAAAGATGAGTTTCTTGAAATGTTCAAAGATTTCCCTGACCTCTTTGCAACTAGCTACCACCACCTTCGCCATGTGACTGCCATAGAGCACAAGATAGAGCTGAAGCCTGATGCAAAGCCTGTGGCTCAGAAGTATCGGAGATTAGGGCCCCTACAGACCGACGCTTTGCGCTCAGAGTTGCAGAAGCTTGTAGAGGCTGGGTTTATTGTTCCGGTTCACAATAGTGAATGGGTTTCACCAGTGGTAGTCATCCCAAAGAAAAACAACAAGTGGCGGGTCTGCATCGACTATAAGAAGCTCAATGCTACCACCAAGAGGGATCATCATCCTCTACCCTTTCAAGACCTCATTCTTGAGAAGGTAAGTGGACATGAGATGTATACTTTCTGTGATGGTTACTCTGGGTTTTATCAAATCAGAATTGCCGAGGAAGATGTGCTTAAAACCACATTTGCCACACCCTGGGGGACATTTGCATTCAAAGTAATGCCATTTGGCCTCACCAATGCTCCTGCCACCTTTCAAAGATTCATGCAGATGGTGTTTGCTCCTTATTTGGGGGATTTCTTGGGGGTATTTTTAGATGATTTCTATATATTCTCATCACGTAAGGAGCACATCATGAAGGTTAGATTGGCCTTCCAAAGGGTCAATGATGCAAATGGCAGTCTCAACCCTGAGAAATGCACCATTGGAGCCACTCAAGGGAGGTTATTGGGACATGTTGTCTCATCCGAGGGCATCAAGCCTGACCCCGAGAAGGTAGAAGCCATCCTCAAGCTCTCCCCACCTACAACCAAATGTCAGGTACGCTCATTTGTCAATCTAGCAGGATACTATCGCCGCTTCATTGATCAGTATGCTGCTTTGAAACGGCCCATGACTATGCTATTAAAAGATGGGGTTGATTTCTCTTGGAATGAGGATTGTGATCATGGGTTTGCATAAATCAAGAATGCTCTGGCTTCAGAACCCATTCTACGCAATCCAGACTCGTCAAAGACCTTCTATATCAATCCTGGGTTTGGAGAGCACACTCTGGCAGGTATTCTTCTCCAGCAAGGGGAGGATCGGTTCATGTATCCCGTTCGATTGGCTTCTCGACAATTGCTCGACACTGAGCGATGCTATTCAGAGGCCGACAAGCATGCCTTGTCTTTGGTGTTTTGCATTGAGAAATTTAAGCATTATGTGGCTGGACAGTCCTTCTTTATACTCACTGACACTGGTCTTGCAAAGTAGGTTCTTCAATCACCAAATCCCATGGGCCGGTTGGCCAAATGGTTGGCAGTTCTTCAAGAATATGATTTTTCTTTCAAAATTGTAAAAGGGGGTTGTTCCAACTTGAAGAATGCTTTGATTGATTTAGAGGAGTGCCTTGATGTTACCCTGGTAGCAGCCATATAAGTTGGGGATCCTTGGTATGGTGGTATATATAAGTTTTTGACCGCTTTCTCCTTTCCTTCAGAAAGTACAAGCTATGAGAGAAAGAAGATCCACAGAGATAGTAGGCGCTACACCCTCCTTGATGGGGTGTTGTACCGTCAAGGCATGGATGGGGTACTCAGACGAGCCATTGATGCAGATGAAGTGCCTAAGGTATTGAAGCATTATCATGATGGGTTTTGTGGAGGCCACTATGCCAGTGACTATACAGCTAAGAAGATTTTACATGCTGGATACTATTGGCCGACATTGTTCAAGGATGTCACTTTGTATTGCAAAACCTGTGAACCATGTCAATTCTTCGGTAGGAAGGATTTGCATCCCGGGCAACATCACCCAGTGATGTCCATCCATCCGTTTCAGAAGTGGGGAATAGATTTTGTCGGGCCCTTGCCCATGACTGCCCGCAAAAAGAAGTATCTTTTGGTAGCCACTCAGTATGTCACTAAGTGGGCTGAAGCTATCGCTCTCTCTGCTGCAAATGGCAAGGCAGCTTCAAGTTTCATATTTGAACGTATCTGCACAAGGTTTGGGACACCCATGGAGATAGTCTCTGACCATGGGAGTCCATTCTTAAATGAAGCAGTGGAGTTACTCATGGATCGCATGGGCATTGATCATCACACTTCTAGCATCTATTATCCAGCATCCATGGGTCAAACAGAGCGGACCAATGGCCTCCTCTGTAAAATCATAGGAAAAATGGCCGCAGGGAATAGGAGTCAATGGGATCAGAAGGTCACTGAAGCAGTGTGGGCTTACAACATCACTCATAAAACATCTACAGGTCACACCCCTTTTGAGTTGGTGTATGGTACTGAGGCAGTTTTACCACTTGAGATAGAGATTCCGGCCTTGAGATTGGCACAGGAACAGAGGATGACAGAAGATGAACATGTAGAGGCCAGATTGGTACAACTTGAGAAGTTAGATGAGACCCGACGCCTTGCACTACATCAAACAGAGATCCAAAAGAATCGACAAAAGGCCCGATTGGATGCTAAGATTCGCAAGGGATGGGTAAGACACTTTGCTGAGGGGGATGTTGTGCTATGCTTTGATAACAGATTGGACCACCAAATGGATAAGAAGTTTCTGCCACTGTGGGCTGGTCCATACAAAGTCATCAAAGAACGTAGCAATGGGTCTGTACAAGTTCAGGAGCTGCATGAACCATATGGCAAGAAGGTGATCAACAAGCGCTACCTCAAGCCTTTCTTTGTGCGTGATGGTCCCAGGCATGGAAATGCGGTGCATTCCCTGCCTGGGGGGGGGAACTGTTATGGATAAAATTGTCTAAGGAAAAAGGCATTAATATGTATGTGTGTTTGTATATGTGGCAATAGTATAATCAAATATGGTGTGCATAGGGCCCAAGGTTGAGGTGGCAGGGCATGACCATGTGCCACCCTTCCATGTAAGAGGACCCATAAGGTGTGTAGTACATAATCCATAATAGGAATATTATAAAATGCAAGGTGGCATGGCTCCTCCATGTGCCACCCCTCCACCTAGGATGCAATAATTGAGATATGGCTCAAAGTCCATGGGAGAAGCAATATAAAATGGGTGGAGATGGCTATTATATTGAGTTATTCCCTCCATATGGGATAGGCCCATGTGGGGGAGGTATAGAAGGACAAAGAGAGCTAGTTAAATAATGGGGAAAGTAGGATGAGGTGGCAAGATTCCTTGTGCCAACCCTCCACTTGTCCTCCTAGAGGTTTGAACCTATTATAAAATTGGAAAGAGGCCAAGGGAGTATCATAGACTTGAGATATGGGGCTTGATTTATGTGGAAAATTGAGGCAAAGGGTTGTCGCATACAATTGCGAGTGCGTACCCACCTAGCCCACATGGAAAACTTTTCCACACACGCCATGCATGTGGGAGGATACATTAATGTGGAGAGACCCCCTCTTTTGGCTATAAAAGGAAGGGGCAATTCCTTGATGGGACACGCTCATTCTTGTAAAGCCACCTAGCTAGTATTTTGATATTTCCCTCTCATCCCTTCTTTCCAATAAAGTATGGTTCACTTCCCTTGATGTCTACATCTCAACATTCCTCTTCCTATCATGTACTTGCTTCTCTTCCCACTCTCCCTTTCCCCTTGTGTCATAGTCTCCCTTTTCCTTCCCTCCATTTCTAATTCCTTATTCACCCCTATGACATCCCTTCGCCCTCGTGATCTCCTTTTCTCTATGGCCTTTGAGCGTCGCCATACTTAGTCTCTAGCCTTTGGTCTCGGTTTCTTTTCCGGCTAAAAGTACACAACTCATAGTTTTGACATGCAAACCGTAACTAAGATATGACATGATTGTCACATCTCTAGCAAATAGAAAAAGTTTTATGAAACCAACATGCTCAAAATTGAATATGCGATATTGAGATTAATATTCATGGTGGGTACTCACATGATGTACTAATAGTTCTTCAATATGATTACTACATCTCTAGCAAATGAAATAGGTGCAAGACACCACAAAAGTTATGCATGTTCAATACTAGGGCATCACAAGCAAAATGAATTGCTTGAAGGGAAAAACTCATGTCAAATCACTAGACTCAATCTTCTTTATTGATGTCATCCACATAGATACTGCGATGATGCCTTCTCTCTTTGATGGGGGCATTGAGTGCAATGTCATTACACATCATCTCAGCCATAGCACCTGCATAAGAAGGCAAAAAGCTAAAATAGATCAATCAATATCAATGCCTCATTGATAATAATATTCTCCAACAAATAGGTTTAAAAAGATAAAACACGAGAGTAACATACTTACTAGTCGTCTGGAAGATTAACAACCATTTCCACATCTTCGGAATCATTTAGAGTCCCATAGTTGCTTAACACATTTCCCTTTCCTTTCTGTCCATCCAAAAATGGTTGCAATATAGAATTGCAAATGTCCGGATCATTCTCAATAGACAAGCATGCTATCCCAAAATGCACGCATGCTTTTTGCATAGAACCAGTCCCAACACCTAAGTCCACCACATGTCTTGAAATTGGACACGAGAACTCCAAGAAGTACAACATCATGCATGGAGCCTTCTCCAATGCACCTCTCCATGGAATACTCTCTCCATGTTTTATAGTCTGCTCACTTGGTAAATAATGATGAAACAAACTACTTCCAAAAGCAATGCCCAATTTGGTACCAACCACGGAAGCATTTCCAGGATTACAAACACAAGACATACTAGCCCAATGAAGAAGGCATAAAACCACTAACATCCACCTAAAGACAAGAAAAGAATTAAACGTATACTTAGTATAAGCCATTTCATTATACAAGAGCATAAATTCTTTCAACAGTTCATTGTATGACAATTGTCTCACCTTATGATCAATACCACCAACTTTGATTGTACAATATGCATCCAAGCATTGCATGTACATTCGACATGCAAACTCCAATCGACTGATCCTAGCATAACGCTCAACCAAATGAAGAACATGAGGAGCACACATAACTAGGATCTAGCCAGAATCTGAAACAACTGTGGCTGCTACTAGCAAGGAGTAGCGTACATGGTCCTCTGCTAATAAATTCCAAGATGGAGATGTGGAATCCTCTACTCCAAGAGCTTCTAGTTGTGTAGGTAGATCAATAATGACAAAATCTGCAGCCCAAGCAACACTCTTACCATTTCTTCTTTTTCTTTCACCTCCAAGACCCACAAAGTATTCCTTCATGTCTATATAGGCTTGTGTGAAGTTTGAGATAGACAATTGCTTCCCAAACTCGACATAATCATAGCACCAAACCTTGCAATGTGAAGCATCACATGTGCCACTATGATTCAAAGTTAGAGAGGTCAATGGAATGCACAAAAAGTGGATAGACCTATCTTTCCATTTACATCCTTTCAAAATGGGTGTAGACTGGAGTACCTGCACATCTGTACCCACACCACATATGTAAATATAAAGTGATAACAACATATGTTAGACAAACAAATAACAGCTTGAAAAAAGATCAAGAGAAATTATTATTAGTACCAGGATTTTTTGGTGGCCTACCACCCTTCTTTAGTTCTATACTTGAATCTTTGTCCTTTTTAGTCATCTTCTCAAGTGTTTTTTGAACCTCAATGACTGCATCATCCTCATGGATTGAATTTGAGCTTGATGAACCCATCTCTCCCTTTTTATGCTGTGTGTATAGCTCTACCTCCTCCTCGATGCAACATCCTTTTTTCATATTGAGCCACCACGGGCAGTTCTTTCTCTCCCACTCAGAGAGCACTCGCTTCCCTTCTTTTTCTATCATGTTTGGAGAGTACATATAGAATTTTAAGTCCCGAATTTTTGTCCATACTCGACATATGGGCAACAATTTTTCAATTTTACCAATAGCTTTTAAGGATTGGAAGAATCTGCATACAATAAGAGTCTTAGTACAAAAGTGAAATACTTAAGGATGGATTTTTAATTGAAAAGGAAAAAACATGTATTGTTTACCTAAATACCAATCGTCGAGATGCCCTCGTCATCTCCATTTGTCCTGTTGCAGCTGTAGCAATAGTCATTGAATCCTTTAAATCTTCATAAAGTTCAAGTCTGTTCATTGCTTGTATTTCCCCAAAATACTCTCTCAACGTAGGATCTTGAGGAAGCACAAAGCTAGCTTGTTGACTAGCAACCAAGACCTGAGAGAGTAACCTCTCAGATTCACAAAGCAATTGATCCATCCATGCCTCTTTTGCCATCCACTTTATGAATTCTCTATCAGCTTTTGGCATCCCATAACTTATTCTCAAATTTGAATCGGACCCTAAGATTCTGAGGGTTGTTAGTTGTGTCTCCTTTGAGACTTTTGCAATGGAGATGTTATACAACTTTTCCAATGTGACAGTGGATGATTTATCATCAAATGGGAGGCTCCACACGATATTAAACCAATCTTCACCATTTGTTGGTTTGACAATAGACAGAATCTACATATAAACAATACATGCAATTGTCACACTCAATTGTATTTTTTGATCATACAATACATGCATATCCCATACCTTGATCATTTTGTAAACAAACATCATATGACCAATCTCAAAAAACACTTGAACACTTTAAAAAGTCAACTTTATGTTAAGAATCATTAAATTAACCATACCTTGATCATTTTTTGACCATACTTGAGATTCACATCCTTTCGAATACTTTTAAGTGCTTTCTCCATATCAACGACGCTCAAAGTTGGCTGTATAGTGGCTAAAATATATTCCAAAAAAATGAATGAGTACAATGAATTAGTTGGATATAATTCAAAAGACATCCATGACAAATGGTATGAAACTTACTGCAAATACCATTCTCCCTAGCATCAGAGATGTCAAAGGATACCAAGTACTTGATCCTTTACTGCTCTCATTTGCCCTATGCTTTTCAAGTGTCTTTTTTTCTTCCTCAAAAAATAGTGATAAGTACTCATTCTCATCACACGAACACATTGTCTTTGTGTTGTACAAATAATCCTTGAGATTTGTTTTAATAATTGTTGTTTCATTAAGGCTGAAAAATAAAAAATACATAGCTTCAAACATATTAAGAATTGTTCACAAAACCCTTAAAAGCTCAAAAAAAGGTAACACATATAAGCAAGAACTCGCACTTACAGATTGAACCTTTGAAGAGCAGCTATTAGCTTCATTTTTGTTTCTTTCTCTAGAGTAATAAAACTTGCTAAAACTTGAATATGCCATGCCTTTGATGTCTTGAATTTCTCTTCAATTAGAGACATCCATGCAACAGTACAGTGGTTCCCCTCCCACATAAAAAACATCTTTCGAGACAAAAATGACCATTCATCATCATCAAAAATCTATGCCTCAAATTCTGCATTTACATCCCTCCATCAAGAATCCCATGATTGTTCAATTTCATCTGTCACCTCTTGTGAAACACTATCCGGAAGTGTTGTAGATAAAATAGACATTCCTTTCTGTTGAATATATTTTTCTACCTCTAGAGCTTGCTTTAGGCTATCCATATCAATTCGTAGGCCTCTCACTCTTGTGTTTACAACACAATGACATAAAGGGATAAAGGGAGCAATCTTTCCAGGATTGATTGCAAGAGATTCAATAACATCCTTCCCCTGACCAATATCAAGCGCAGCAGGAAACTCTTACTCAAACTCCTCATCCAGTTGTTTATCCTCTTTCTTTCTCTTCTTAGAAGATTCCTCCACAATTATAGTAGTGTCTTCAAAGTCTTCAATCTCCTTATCCTCTTCAACTCCAATTTCAACCTCTTTTTGAATCTCTAAATTTGGTGTAGATTCCACTTGCAAACTTCTCTTGCTACTTGTCCTTCCACCTCTCGTGCCTCCTCATTCTTCTCTTCCACCTCTCCACCTCCTCTCAGAAGTTCTTATTTTTACCATCGTGCCAATGTGACAAAAATCGGTGAGAAGAACTTACGACGTGATGGAGAAAGCAAGGCAAGGCAAGAAGGAGCAAGGTGAGGGAGGGAGGGATACAAAGAGGGTACAGAGGCGAGGGAGGGAGGGACACAAAGAGGGTACAGAGGCGAGGGAGGGAGACAAGGCAAAGGGAGGGAGGGAGGCGAGTGAGGGAGGGAGCCACACAGAGGGACAAAGAGAGGGAGGGAGGGAGGTAGATGGTTGTTGGTAGCATATCACGACTGATGTAGGACAAGAAGATCAAATGGGAGCGGCTTCAGGGGCAAGAAACCAGTGACAAATTTACGCACCCTTCCAAAGCCTTTCTTAGAACTGCCTTTTTTGAGCTCAACATAAAATTGTCTTTACATTACTTTCTTTTTTTTCGTGAGAATGAAAATTGTATTAGATCAAGAGTACAATTTGGAAAACATTCGCAACCCCTTCTTTTTTCAATTATTCTCTATTGTGAAATTTTTACTTGGTTATCACAAATACCAGCAGCCCTGGAAGGTTGAACCAGCAGCATCTCCAGAATAAGCTTCCATAAATGCCAATCCTCCCTCAACCCTGCAAACCTACTCCTTCGTGCCCCTGCCAAATTCACAAAACCGTTTGCATCCTCTTTGTAATACACGAAAAGCTCTGCTTGCAACCATGACATCTAAAAGAAGATAGATCTGGGGGCACAACAACACGATATATTTTGCCAGGGTAGTGGTGTTCGAAGTACTCTTGTAGTGGTCTCGTGTTTGCTGCTAATGTCCTAGGAATCCCATGAATCATAAGTGTAAATGCAGCAATACAATCTATAGTTACCTCTCCATGAAATCGTGTGGATACAAGTCTTTCATCCAAAGCTCATATACACAGATGCATCACTCCCACCATTGCAACATGAACAAAAAATGGCCCCATAATAAGGAAGAACCCTTTTCTACATGTATAAATGTGGCCCGTTGCATGGGAGGGAGGCTGCATGCAGGAGGGAGGCGAGGCGGGCGAGGGAGGGAGGGAGGCGAGGTGAGGAAGGCAGAGCGAGGGAGGGAGGTAGAGCAAGAGGGAAGGAGCGAGGGAGCGAGGTGAGGGAGGGAGGCTACACGTAGGAGGGAGGCAGGCGAGGCGAGCAAGGGAGGAAGGGAGCGAGGGAGGGAGGCGAGTTGAGGGAGGCAGAGCGAGGGAGGGAGGGAGGGAGGGAGGTAGAGCAAGAGGGAAGGAGCAAGGGAGCGAGGCGAGGGAGGGAGGCTGCACGCGGGAGGGAGGCGAGGCGAGCGAGCAAGGGAGGGAGGTCAGGTGAGGGAGGCAGAGCGAGGGACGGAGGGAGGGAGGGAGAAAGAGCCAGAAGGAAGGAGCGAGGGAGCGAGGCGCGAGAGGCAGGCAACACACGGGAGGGAGGCGAGGCGAGCAAGGGACGGAGGGAGCGGCGAGGTGACAGAGGTAGAGCGAGGGAGAACTCATGAAAATGAAAGGCCCCTAGACCTCTTTCGTCGATGAAAGGGGTCTATTGGCCTTTCATTTTCATGAGTTTAATTAAGAAAATGAAAGGCCAATAGACCCCTTTCATCGACGAAAGGGGTCTATTGGCTTTTATATTTCTTAAGGGCTTTGGCTTTTATATTTCTTAAGGGCTTAAAAGGCCAATAGACCCCTTTCGTTGATGAAAGGGGTCTATTGGCTTTTATATTTCTTAAGGGCTTAAAAGGCCAATAGACCTCTTTCGTCGACGAAAGGGGTCTATTGGCCTTTATATTTCTTAAGGGATTTCATTTTCATGAGTTTAATTAAGAAAATGAAAGGCCAATAGACCCCTTTCGTCGACAAAAGGGGTCTATTGGCTTTTATATTTCTTAAGGGCTTTGGCTTTTATATTTCTTAAGGGCTTAAAACGCCAATAGACCCCTTTCGTCGACGAAAGGGGTCTATTGGCATTTCTTAAGGGCTTTGGCTTTTATATTTCTTGAAGGTTTAAAAGGCCAATAGACCCCTTTCATCGATGAAAGGGGTCTATTGGCTTTTATATTTCTTAAGGGCTTAAGGGCTCTCATGAAAATGAAAGGCCCATAGACCCCTTTTGTCGACGAAAGGGGTCTATTGGCCTTTCATTTTCATGAGGGCTCTTTATTAGCTAGCACTCCTTACCACACATGATGGGATGACATACAATCAATGCGTTTATTTTATTCACCATGACAGGACGACATACTAGCAATAGAAATGCTACCGCACTATGATGTTAATAAGAACAATGACTTATAATGATTATCATACGAATTCGATTGCTCATGAGAATGCAGCAATGATGAGTGATCATTTAATTAAACATTATTACTATGTGAGGTTGATAATTTTTCATAATTGTTTTTGAAAATTACTAATCAACCATTTCTTGTTCACCACAATTATAATTTATATCTATCTATCAACTTTAAAATACTTATATCAAATTGTCGAAATGAATATGTAGCAATTATGAAATGTCATTGCTAGCGAGAATGGCTTGCAATAACTCCCATATGTGTCAAAGAAAGGTTGGGGATTAAAAGGTCTAAGAGTCCATGGTATTATATTATTGTTGTTAACAAATGATGGCTAAAATTTACATCATGGTTCAGTACCATTGTCACACTTGTGCCGAATTTCACAAGACCTATCTTACAAAGTTGTGATATAAACAATGGGCAGTGTGTGCAAAGCATTTGTGAGCAACTTTTCTTGCGGCAAACTCTTGTTTCAAATGAGTTCTTGAAACGAACACTCTGCTCTTGATCTCACCCTTTAGACTTCATCTCATTGAGTTGCACAGCTTAACCATTCCATTCTTATGGAATCTGTCACAATTCAGAATGAGGATAGATCTTTGCATATGTTTCTTCGCACTTCCGTAGGTAGAGGAGTGTCGTCAGAGATGGTGCTTGCTAGCCATTTTCAATTCACACTTGGGTCCATATCTGTCCATCAGCACTTTGGTGATAATGGGTCTGATTTGACAATGGAGTTGCAATACGAAGTCCATGATGATGGATACAAAATGTTTCACCTTAATGCGCAGTTTGGTGATATTTTCACCGTGAAGGGAGAAAGATTCAAGCTTGATGACAATGAACTTCAAAAGACTCTAGTGCACGAAAACAAAAAAGATTTCTACTCTGTTTGCAACACAAATGATGAGGCAAGGAAACATGATTCAACTAGCAACATTGAGAATGACAAACAACATAGTGTCATTGAGATTATTATGCAACTACCTATAAAGAACAGATTGCGTAAGGCCTATGAGAAGGTTGAAATGCACGTCACTGTGGATGAGTTGCCTTCTACTTATGATGGTGATGTTTTCTTTGAGTTACTAGCTACTTCAGTGAAACATCGCACAAAAGGTACGGAGTCAAAATTTGATGGTCATGTTTGGAGTGATCCTATTACAACAAATATAGTATTTCCTGGTGTGGTTCGTAGAAAGGAATGTGGAGGTCACCTCCGTTGTATAAATGCAACTTGTGGTTATAAAACAAGAATTGGGATAGAGAATGAGACACAATGGGATGGGAGAGTGATTAGAGTGGCCCCAGCAAAGTGTCAATTGAATCATATGGCTCCTTATCATGTATACATTGTGGTCGTCCACCAATTTGCTTGGAGAGATGTTACTGTGAAATCTTACTTTGCATGCCAGAATGTAGAGATGGTGTGAATCTTACTCATGCAGTCATACACCATGGCCATCATAATCATCCCGTTGGAGATGGTTTGACTAGGAGAACAAAGGATGCCATTAAAACCAAAGTTTCTGAAATGGTGAGGGCTGGTGGTGCTGTATGCCCTAAAGGGATACAAAATATAATTGTCCAAGACATTATTATGGAAACTTTATTGTCTATGAAAGTGCAAGATGGGATTAAGATGTCAGATGTTAAGCTACAAGATTTGCTAAAACAATATGAACCTTTGCTCGACAAAAGAAGGTAATTACCATAATATTTGTTATTGCATTGGTTTATTAAATGATGTTATTACAATGAATATTGACCAACTTTATATCTGTGTATAGATTATCAAGATGGATTGAGGAGGGTCAACGTGACTCTCGACCTATGTCAGATGGGCTAGATGGAATTTTATACTTGAAAAGACATTGTAGATTATTTCCAAAGAGTAGTGTTTCCTAGACAATTGCAACATAGTTCATTTAGCATGTGTCATGTATTTAAAATTCTACCCAAGGTTCTAGTTCAAGGGTTGATTTGGTAAATAAAATGAGACCTAGAGGAGAACTGGGTCATTGTTGGGTGTTGTTTGACTTTGTGAAGCAAATGAAAGATTGGACTACCATGGCTTGCCATGTGTATAATCCTTTTATCCAAGAGTTGCAAACAATTGCAACTTGTGACTTCAAGGTGGAAGATACTGACACACAAATTCTATTTTGGGATACTCTCAACAAAGTAATGGTTTTAGAAGGGTTTGACAATGCAAATTTCAAAGGGTTCATGGCAGATGAGGCCCAAGCCAACTGGAGAGTTGTACGTGCCACTTTCAATGGTGGCCTTGACAATACAATGGAAGGGAAAGAGCGTTCTTGCCTTTTCCATTGGGAGCAAAGTCTTCATTCCCATGTAAAGGCATGTATAAAAGTTGGCAGCCAAGAGGAATTTAAAATCTGATATAGATGCTGGAAGGATGCCTCTACAGAGTAAGCTACAGAAGTCGAAATGAGAAGCCTAAGGGCATGGTGGAATGCAGGCCATGCAAGTGATTCAGACTTGCCATGGCTTGAAACTTGGTTTGCATGGTAGCATGCTAGGATTTCCCATTGGGGCCACTACATTATAGAGGTTGGTTTTGTATTTCTCTTGAATTTTTTTAAATCATGTTAATAATGTAATTTTGCCATAACAATATCTCTGCAATGCTTGGTTTGTAGAGTATGTTAGATAACGAGAAGTACTTGATACCTCAAACAAATCTAATAATGTAATTTTGCCATTACAATATCTCTGCAATGCTTGGTTTGCAGAGTATGTTAGATAACGAGAAGTACTTGATACCTTGAACAAATCTAGCAGAGTCTATTCATGGTAGTTAAAGGGCTAGATTGAACCATGTCAAATATGTTGGTCTCTACAATGCCTCTATTAGTGACCTCTCAAATGCAATTTTACAAAGCTCTAGATACACATCTTTTCTGAAGGGCCAGTTCATTGGAAGTGGACCGAGTCTAGAGACCTTAAAAAAAATATCTTCAAAATCTCGGATTGACATTAGTGCCAAAACAGTTGTTGATCTAACAAGTGATGTTGCAAAGGAAATGGGTGTTCATCTGAAGTATGTTTTAATGATGGAGATGACAAGGCTGTGCGAAGGAAAAGGCCAAAGTCAATGCCTTCAAATATCTATGAGGATGATAGTCATTGTCCTGAGTACAGTTATGCAAATAAGAAAAGATGCTCCATGTCTCCAAAATCTAAATTTGCAACAGAGAGTTTTGAGGATGATGATTCCAAGAGTGTACAAGAATATGAAGTGCATGATGCAAATTGGGCATTACGAAGAGTTCTTGTAACAAGTCCGTTGCTAGGCTTGGGTTGGACAAGGAGGAAAATGTAACAAGCTTGTCAACATAAAGGATCGTGAAAATTGACGTGGAGTTGTTGCACCATCATTCTTTGGGAGGATTCAAACACCAATTGGAGTGCACTCCCAAATGATTTGGTTTTGTGGAAATGATGTAACCCACACATGGAAGCCATCAACTAGCATTACAGGTATTCCAGGACCATCACCAAGAAGGTGGAAGGTTCATCAATCAGGAACATCCTTGACAAGTGTAGGGATTGCCAGGTTGACAAGCTCGGGGTTTGTCATATTAGGAGTGTCAACTCTGATGGTGGGTGCAAGTTGTGCTTCACCAATTCAAGTCCATGATGAAACAATAGTATTGCATGAAGATCGACCTCGGCGTCAAGATGGCAAAGCAATCAGATGGCGAAACAAAATCTCCAAAGAAATGGAAGATAGAATTCAGAGGTCATTGGTCATGAAATGCATTGTTAAGGACACAACAGTCATGAAGGCCATGGAGCATGTTGAGTTCATTATTTCTACAGAAGGATCAATGCAAAAAGGTATTGAATACAAGGTTGACATTTCCCCATTTCCTTCTTGCAACTGTGAAGACTTCATTGGACGATCATGCAAATTGGATGCTTATATTCCATGCAAACATATTTATTACATCTTCCTTTTCATACCTTGGATTGGATAGCAGAAATAATATGTTTGTTCACCAAGCCACCCTGAGTAAAAAAGAGATATTCCAGGCAGTGTCCTGCATGCCTTGAGGTTTAGTTTTTGGAGACTGTACTTTCATGATGGTCAACAGAAAATGGAAGGGCTATTATAATAATCCTTTTTCCATGAGGATTTTGAACCACAAAAATAGTATTTTTTTGAAGACTAAACCTTCATGATGTTGAATACAAAATGAAAAGATATCTATAATAATTCATTTTTCCATGAAGATTTTGAACCACAAGAACAATGTTTTTGGAGCCTTTTGCATTTCTCCTTGTGTAAATTTTTGGTTTGTTTCTCCACTTATTGGTAATTGTGGCAGGACACTTTGTAGGAAACTTATTTGAAATAACATGAACTCAACACAACTAGTAGCAAAATACCAAACTATGAGTGTAAAATATTGACTTAAAATTTGGCTATATTTGTTACATTTCCTTTTGTACCTTGGATTGGATATAAGAAATCCTTTTTTCCATAAGTAATTTGAACCACAAGGAAAGTGTACTAATTATTCTCCACTTGATAATTGTGGTAGGACATTTTGAAGGATGATTTTACATCACAAAAGTTTGAACATGTCTTCTATGTGATAAATCATGTCTTCATTTTCATTTGCATAGGTTTAAAACTTATTTGAAGACTTGTTTTTTGGTTATTAGTTGTTGTGGTTTATTAGTTTACAAGGATAACCACTTCTTTTATTGAGCAATATGGATCCTTCATTTACAAAATGGTTTCATAATCATGGCCTCATTTCATGAACTTCAAGAGTTAGAAAACTTGTTTAGTCAGAAATGAGGATATCCATTTCTTTTCTTAAGCAATATGACCCCTTTCTTTACAAAAGGGGTCCATACACTTTGATTGTTTTCATAAACTTTGACACAAAAAAACTACATTCTGATCCAATTTGCTCAAATGCTCAGATGGTTTTGCTCAAAAATTAGAAATCCCGGCTCAACTACAGGCATGTATTATGCCAACTAATTGCTCACCTTTTGACAAAATCTAATTATAGCTCTACTAAGCGTGAAGCTCTTGGCATGATCTTTAGTGGTCAAAAGTTGAGGCATTACTTGCTTGGCAATCCATTTGTATTTTATATGGATCATCAAGCCTTGCTTTATCTAATTACCAAAAAAGACATTCAAGGCTAATTTGTTCAGTGGATTCTTCTTCTCAGGAGTTTAATTTTAAAATCATCCATAATCCTAGAAAAACACATGAGGGTGCCGATAGTATATCTCAGTTGCCTGCACCTGATGATAGTGAGGGGGTAGACAATGAGTTGCCTGATGCTGAGCCCTTTGCAATTGATTTCTTTGAAAGCGAGTATGTCAAGGTGATTAATTACTTGTCTAAGGGGATATTTCCTGAGCATATGCCTCATGATAAACACATACAATTAGCCTTGAAGTCTTGGAAGTACATTTTAATTGGTGGTTAGCATTACTGACAATGCGCAAAGATGGAATCTTATGTAGATGGGTTCTTTCTCATGAACGAGCTACGTTGTTGCAAGAAGCTCATTTGGGTCCCTCTAGTGGCCATTTCCAAATTGAACTCACAGCTCAAAATGAAGAGTCCCACTAGTTTGAAATGTTGGCATCGCCACATCAGTGTTGCAAGTAGGATTATGGCAGGGTACTCTCTTTGCTGATGCCAGTAAGAAATCTACGCAATGTGATCGGTTGTTGTCCAACCAATACATTCCGTTGTAGCGTACTAAGCCTTGGGAGGCTTTTTAGTGATGGGAACTCAACTTCATTGGTCCTTTGAAATGTGCTTGGCACATAAGAAACAAGTATGTGGTTGTCGCAAAATGATAATGCCACTAAGTGGGTCAAAGCTAAGGATCTTTGAGACAAATCAACACAAATCACTACTCGATTCCTCTTTAAGAATATTATATGAAAACATGGATGCCCCATTCATATTGTCAGTGATCAAGGATCTCATTTCTTGAATGAGGATATGCAATTACTCAAGTTTGAGTTAAAAATCATGCATACAGTCTCCACTACCTATATTAAGCTCAAGGTAATGGTGAAGCTAGGTCAAGAAATAAGACTTCAAGTTCATTCTTACTAAGACAATGCAATCTCATAAAGGGTGATTGGGATGCTAGGTTGCATGCCGCATTGAGGTCCTATCATACTACCTACAAAGGGACCAATCATTTGACACCCTTTCAGATGGGCTTTGGTCTTGAAGCAACTGTTCCTTTGGAATTCATTGTGCCAAGTGTTCGCATCGCAGCCAAGCATCAACTAGGTGAGAACCTGAGGTAATCAAGGGACAATTGCATCAGTTAGCCCACCTAGATGAACTGTTTCTTTGAGCAGCATGGTCGCAATAAATCATTCAAAGGCGCAGAAAGATGTGGCATGATCAACATATTGTTGCTACTACTAGTGGAGAAAGGGATGCTTGTATTGCTCTATACTACTAAGCTAGTCCCATAAAAACAAATTTCTAACTTGGTTGGAAGAACAAACCTTATAGGTTAGCTGAGGTGTTCCCAAAATTTACAATGGAAGAAAGGTGAAACCATACTGAGCAACTGAGGATTCAAACTTAGTACCGATAAACTCAGAGAAACACTTGGCTATAGAAACTTTAGTATCCATGTGTATGCAATGCAGTCACCTAATAAGAGTCAAATTCTTAGATCGCATCCAAGGGAAGGAAATTACAAAGCAAGATGTAAATTAGGAAGACCAACCACATGACATTTACAAGTCCAATGACATTAAGGAGAGCTCATAATAAGGATAAATGGGGGTATTGGAAGAATAATACTACATTATCCTTGAAGAGACCACCATCTTTAGCTTCCTTCTATCATCTTCCCATTCCTATTGCTTATCCATAGTCCATGCTCCTTGCACTTTACAAGCTCCCTATCCTTCTTTACCAGAGTCTTATTACCATTGCTTGCTTGTTTTCTGATTCCACAGCTTCCACCATCGCATCCTGTTGCTACATCCACAACTCCTCTTCCATCTCTTTCAGTATTCCCTTGTTTTAGTGTTAAATGGAGGGACAACAGGCCTGCAAGCGTGCTACCTCTTGCATCTCATCACCCCACCCCATCATAGATTTTAGCTTTGAACAATTCTCATACTTTTAAAAAGCAACCGACTCTTCAAATTTGCAAAGGAAGGAGGCATTTGATGTAGATCTAGTGAAGGACCTTCTCGACTCCTACGATGTCAATCGCAACGGTGCTTGGGAGGATTCAAGACAAAGAAGATGAAGAAGAGCCTGTAGAACCACAATGGTAACAGCCATTCCTAAAGTGGGTAAAGCAGCTTTTGGATGGCAGAGAACCTCCAGCCATTGAGGAGGAACCATCCGAACACTGCCAATCCAAGAGATTAGAGGAGCAAAGAAGGGTGCAGGAACACTTGGTCAACTATGCTTTGATGACAAAAGTGATTCATGCTAATGAACCCAAGTGTCTTGAAGAGGCACAAGGCGATGATAGGTGGATGGAGGCTATGCAGTCAGAGTATGGCTCCATAATGAAGAACAACACTTGGGACCTTGTGGATCGACCACCAAAACGCAAGGTAATCAGAACCAAGTGGGTGTACAAGACCAAGTACAAGTCCAAAGGCACGTTGGATAAATACAAGGCTCAGCTCATGGCAAAAGGATTTGCACAGGTACATGGTTTTGATTATCAAGATACTTTTGCTCCCACAGCTCGACTGACCACAATTCACAGTGTTTTGGCTTTAGCTGCCCAGGGAAGTTGGCCCGTGTTTTAGATGGATGTGAAATCCACCGTTCTGAATCAAGATCTCAAGGAGGAGGTATACATGGAACAACCACCAGGTTTTGAGATCCTCGGCTCAAAAGGTAAAGTCTGCAAACTAAAGAAGCACTTTACAGGCTGAAACAGGCCCCATGAGCGTGGTACCAACGAATTGATGCCTACTTTCTACAAAACGGGTTCAGGAGGGGCCCATCTGATGCAAATTTGTATATCTTTAGAGGAGGAGGCAAGAGTATGATCGTGGTCCTTTATGTGGATGACCTTGTCATAACAAGGAACCATGAAGAGAAGATCTCACAGACGAAGCATTTGCTAGGAAGATAGTTTGAAATGATAGACCTCGGACTGATGCATTTCTGTTTGGGGATTGAAGTTTGGTGAAACAGATCTTCATTTCATAGCTGAAGTATGCTGGAGAGATACTGAAGGCATTTGGCATGGCTGAGTGCAAGACAGCAGTTGGTACCCCTATGGAGGTTAACGCGAAGCTCTCAAACGAAGATTCATCACCACTGGTGGACGAAGCGAAGTACAGAAGGCTTGTGGGTAGCTTGATTTACCTGTGCAACACATGGCCGAACATCAGTTTTGCAACTGGTGTACTAAGCAGCTTTTCCAATAAGCCCCGAGAGAACCATTGGAGGGCAGGGATGCGGGTGCTAAAATACATCAAAGGCACACTTGATTATGGCATCACTTATAACAAGGGCAACATCTTGACTAGATTCTATGACTCGGATTGGGCAAGAGACATGGACAGTAGGAGATCAGTGACAAGGTACTGTTTCTCACTTGGATCTGGAGTTGTGTCATGGGTCAGTAAGAAGCAACCCATAGTTGCTCTTTCTTCTACTGAGGCTGAGTACAAATCTGCATGCTCTGCTTCTTGCGAGGCAGTGTGGTTGAGGAGGATTTTGGGAGACATGGGTGCAAATGCAAGCCTACGTAGTTATCATGTGACAATCAGAGTTGCATGGCGATTGCAAAGAACCCAGTGTTCCACGCTTGCACAAAACACATTGAGATTCAATATCACTTTGTACACGAGCTCATCATGGATGGAGAGGTCGACTTGGTGTACTATCTGACTACAGAGAATACTGCAGACATCTTCACGAAGGCTCTTGGAAGAGACTTGCTGGAGAGGCATCTTCATCGACTTGGCATTGGGCCGAAAAATTAAGTTCACTTGCGGGTGGACATTGAGGGGGGGTGTTAGATATCAATGCTCCACTCTCATGTAACTATGCAGGAACTAGCTAACTCTACTTGTAAGCCCCCCATATGAGGAGAAGGCATTTGAGTAGCTCGGTTATCCGGTAGGTCCTGGTTTGGACACCAAATGGGGGCCATGTGTGGCCTGATGGCTGGACAGCTTCAGATAGAGTTGGCACACTACCAACTAGGCTACATGCAAGTGCGAGAAGGCATCCCTTGATTGACTGCACTGAGGGTAGATAGAGCATTTCCTAGGGTAGCCCCACTCTCGAGTTGCAGGGGCCGTTTGGAGCTCAGATGATCCCGGATGGCTCTGGGTCGAACGGTGACCATAGGTTAGTTGCTCTATTTTGTGCACCGGTTCTATCGTGTGGTCGGTGGCCTATTTCGAAACCGACCCCTAGTTGACCATTTTGGGCAGACTGGGTCGGTCACCCAATTGAGCCTAACCGACTACAACTGATGGCTATATAAGAGCAAGCCCGTGAAGCCCATTTCATCACTGGCTACAACAACCCTGATTCCTTAGCATCTAGCCTCCATCTTCTACTGTTTCCAACATGCCATCGAAGCTTCTTTCATAGGAGCGCACAGTTGGGAGGTAGCGCCATCTATTGTATCAGTTCTACAGTAATCAAATTTTTGATTCTCCATACTATCTTGTTTTCTCTCTTGCGTACGAGATCCTGTTATTTGTTGAGCACAGATGTTGTATTGTTTTCTTACAAAAACCAATGACAGGTCATGCAGAATGGATGTAGGATGCAAGGAAAATGGAAAGACCAGGATTTGTGGAGACTGGTGATGATACTGCACATCCTATTGTGCAGATTGGTAAAATTCCTTTGTCTATGCAGGATGGGAAAAAGAAATACCTGTCTGATGTATTTTTTGTCCCGAATATCACCAAGAACCTGGTTTCTATTGGTCAAATGTATGAGTATTCAATCCTCATGGATGCTTTGTTGAGGATATGAAAAATAGAGGTCACTTGATAGCAAAAGGGAAGAAGAAGGGCAGGATGTTTATGTTGGATCGGACATGCCTAAATTGAGTGCAACAATGTTTGCACATTGGACCGGTGTAGTTGCAGATATTGATAATTGGCATAAACGCATTGGTCATGTTAATGTACAGCGACTTAAATTAATGCAGGCCCAAAATATTGTTGCAAGATTGCCTAAGTTTAAGGTTGCAGAAATGCATAAGGTATGTGAATTTGGAAAACAAGCAAGGAAACCATTTCCTAGACATGTTCAAGAGAGTAAGAGGCCATTGGAATTAATCCACTCTAATGTGTGGACTACTAAAGCTGCATCTATTGGAGGCTGTCATTATTTTGTCACTTTTATTGAGGACTACAGCAGAAAAGTTTGGGTGTATTTTATGAAAAAGAAAAGTGAAGTGTTTGGGCATTTCAAAGCTTTTAAAGCTATGGTTGAGAAAGAAATCGGCCTACAAATAAAATGCCTAAGGTCAGATGGAGGGGGAGAGTACCTCTCAAATGAGTTTGCAAGGTTCCTACAGGAGCATGGCATAAAGCAGCAATATTCATGCAGTCATACCCCACAGCAAAATGGACTTGCAAAAGGGAAAAACAGGCATATTGGAGAGGTATCTCGTGCCATGCTCAACAAAAAAGACCTGCCATATTATTATTAGGCTGAAGTAGTTGCTACAGCAGTCTACATAATGAATAGGACTCCCACTGCAGCAATACATGGCATGATGCTAGAGGAGAGGTATACTGGTAGGAAACCATATATTTCTCATTTAAAAGTTTTTGGTTGCATTGCCTATGTTCATGTGCTAAATGAGTTGAGATCTAAGTTGGATCCAAAAGCTGAGAACTGCATCTTTATTGGTTATTCTCTGCAGCAGAAAGGGCATAGATGCTATAACCCTTCTACTCGTAAGTTTACAGTGAGCAGAGATGTTGTTTTTGATGAGATGAGCAGCTGGTATAAACTAGTAAATATGATTGACGATATAGATGCACAAAATGGTAATGCTGCACAGAATTCACAATAGCAATCACAAAATATTAGTGGACCTATAGTGTCCTCTAGTAGTGGTTCACATATTTTGCCATCGACAGGCAGATTGAGATCAAGAGGATTTCCTCAAAGCAATGCAAATAGTTGTATGCAAGTATCATGAAAAGGAAAAGAGGAAGTAGATTAGCCCATGGTTGATGTGAATGCATGTCACTCTTATGTGGATGGTGAATCCAGTGGCTCAGAACAGAGCCTTGATGATAAGTTGGGTATTCCTTCTATTGTTACACCTGGAGTAAGGAAGACAAAGGATGTTTTGAGAGCACCTGGTAGTGAGCCCATTTTGCATAGGTCTATTAGAGTTAAGTATCCTGTGGATAGGTTAAATATGATGGATTTACAGCCATTCACTATGCCTATATGGTCAAAGTGATACAAGAACTAGAACCCACTTCTTTTGAGTAAGCCATGGGAAAAGAAAAATGGGAGAAAGCCATGGATGAAGAAATGGATGCCTTGGAAGCAAATGCTATATGGGAATTGGTGCCTTTTCCTAAAGACAAGAATGCAATTGGCTGCAAGTGGGTTTATAAGGTGAAACACAATGCAGATGGTTCTGTGAAAAGATACAAGGCAAGATTAGTTGTCAAGGGATATGCACAGATATATGGCATTGATTATGAAGAAACATTCAATCCGGTTGCAAGGATGGCAACCATAAGAGTAGTCATTGCTATGGCTGCATCAAAGGGATGGTCTTTACATCAGATGGATGTAAAGAATGCTTTCTTGCATGGTGATTTGCAAGAAGAGGTCTATATGGAGCAGCCACCAGGTTATGTTCATGCTGTTCATCTTGAGTTTGTTTGCAAGTTGAAGAAAGCCTTGTATGGCTTGAAGCAAGCACTCAGAGCATGGTTTGACAAGATAGGATAGTATCTTGTCACTATTGGCTTTCAGATTTCCAAGGCAGATTTCTCACTTTATGTGAGAAAAACAGAGAAAGGCATTATGCTGCTTGTCATTTATGTTGATGATTTGATCATCACAGGTGATAGTGATGAAGATATCCTTCATGTGAAAATGCTATTGAAGCAGAAGTTTGAGATGAAGGATTGTTGGGGTAAAGGATAGTGTGCCCACCCACTTGTATAGTGCCCATGTATACTCATATATATATGATAGAGGAATAAGCTGGAGTAGCTTTTGCTCCACCACTTTTGCTGTCTCCTCTTATCCCTTCCTGAGTGCTCCTCTCTTCCCCCACAACTGGTATCAGAGCCAAGGAGAGCTTGTTGAGAGCTTGGTGAGTGTGGCCAGCAAGGTTAGAGAGGAGCAGCTCGGTGGGAGCTTCATCGATCGAATTGGAACTACAGTGAAGGCGAAGAAGCGGACGGTCTGATAGAGAGCTCTTGCAAGAACCTTGAGCTACCTCTGCGATGGTAGATCAAAACAACAGAGCTTAGCCTTCCCCTCACAAACAGCAGCATCTCCATCCTCCAACCTGCATGTTCAATCCTCCCAATAGCCCATTAGTAGCGACGTCTCCAATTCTACGTCTAGCCACAGCTCCTGGCTTTCACCCTTGCAGCAGCTCTTCCCTCAATGGCAGGGTCATGGGAAGGATAAACCCATCCTCACACCGGAGGAACAAGGCGAGGCAGAGTAGCGAGCGCTTGTGTTGGCCCTGGCGAGTAGAAAGCCTATGACCGTTCTAGAATTTTACTATCCTAGGTGCAGTCTGTGCCATTCACTACTCAAAATGGTGATGGAGGTAGTGGCCCAAAATGGTGAGTGGTTGAATATTGTGATGGCAGACGTGGAGAAGACGGGGCAGCCATAGCTATGCTGGTCTGAGCTCAAGAGCTCGAGGAGAAGAGCTTGAGGAGAGAGTTCAGTGGAGCTTGTGGATTGCATGTTTGATGCAGTTGTATGCTTGGGAGATAGCCGGTGTTGCATTTGAGGTCTTGGAGCTGAGCATTGGCTGATTTTGGTCTCTTTGCATGACATTTTGCAGAAGTATGCCTTGTGGACATTGTGTGGGATATGTGCTTGTGCACTATAGTTGAGCTTTGTTAGCTCATGTTTTCCCGTGCATTTGAGTCCTGTTGGACATAATTTGCTGCATCTTGTCCATGCTGGACATTAGACAGCGTCAGTTTCTTTCAGTTGGTCTTGGCTTGGCTCGGGGACAGGTGTAGGTCTCCCCGAGTGACAGTAGGCTAATAGAGACAGAGAATCATATCCAATGGATACAATACTTTGCACATGTCTCAAACTAGGTGGTATTGACTTGTGTGCAAAGTGGCACCCCCATCCGATAAGTACTTGTTTGAATAACACACCTAGGACCATGTTTTTTCATGGTTGTGCATGACACTAAGGCAAAAACGATGTTTAATTCGTCATCAACCATACAAAGCATATCCAATGGGCAAAATACTTTGCACGCCTCAACCTAGGTGGGATTGACTTGCATGCAAAGTTGGGCACCCATACAATAAGTACTTGTTTGAATAACACACCTAGGATCGTGTTTTTTGAAGGTTGTGCATGACGCTTAGGCAAAAACGGTGTTTAATGCTTGATCGGCCATAGAAAGCATATCCGATGGGCACAATATTTTGCATGCACGTCAACCTAGGTGGTATTGAGTTGCATGCAATGTGGCACACCCATCCAATAAGTACTTGTTCGGATAACACACCTAGGAGCATGTTTTCTAATGGATGTGCATCAACTGAGGCAAAAATGGTGTACAATGCTTGATCGACAATGGAAAGCCTATCCAATTGGCACAATACTTTGCACGCATCTCAACCTAGGTGGTATTTCCTTAGGTGCAAAGTGGCGCCCCCCTCTGATAAGTACTTATTTGGATAACACACCTAGGAGTTTGTGAAGTTAGTAGTTTTAAAAAAGGCGTGATTCAATGGATAGCCGATTTTGAGTAACAATTGACATTATAAAATTATTTGTGAGGTTAATAGTTTTGAAAAACGCATGTTTATTATGAAAATAATTGAGTCTAATTATAATGAAAACAATTGCACTTAGTAGGATATTTATTAATCAAAAGAAAGAGAAGGGTGACATTAGAAAACTATTTGGGAGGTTTGTAGTTTCAAAAAGAGCATGTCTATTATGAAAAAATTTGAGTATAATTACTTTGAAAACAATTACGCTTAGTATGAAAGAAAGAGAAGGGTGAAAGGAAAGGAAAAGGAAAAAGACTAGTGAAAAGAAAGAACAAGAAAAAAGGAAAAAGAAGGGTACAAAAGGAAAATCTTAATTTGCCCTAAAAAAGTATAAAAAGGACTTCTTTCCTTCATTCATTCTTATCTCAATCAATTGGAGCAAGAAGGAGCAATAGGAAGAATCAAGGAGAGTCTACATCCTATCTACAAAACCTTCAGCCAGCGTAGCTAGGTATGACGAATTTATATTCATGTTTCCTTTTCTTAAATATTTAAGAAATAAAAATTGAGAGAGAAGAGAGAGGGGAAAATAATCTTTTTGAAAAGGAGAGGGAGGCCATGGCTGACGGAAGAAGCAGGGATGGTAGGAAAAGAGAAGAGAGGCGATGGAAGAGAGGAGGGAAAGGAAGAGAAGAGTAGGGGGAGGGAGGGCGATGGAAATGGGAAGGGAGAGACGTACGGAAGAGGATGGAAAGGACGTATGGAAGGAAGAGATGTATGGAAGATGGACGAAGGGAGTGGAGAGGACGAAGGGAGTGGAGAGGATGCGATGGAAGGGGGGATGCGACGGAAGAGGACGAAGGGAGTGGAGAGGATGCGACGGAAGGGGGGATGCGACGGAAGGATGGATTACATCTCCCTTTCTTTATTCCCTCACGGCTGCGACCGCCAAGGAATAAGGGGAAGGGGATTACCCTTACCCTTAACGGACGACGGGGAGCAATGGATGGCAGGGACGGGCGAATGGGCGATGGACGATGGGGAGCGACAGATGGCGGGTGGGGAGTGACGGATGATGGACGGGTGAACGGGCAACGGAGATGGACAAGCGAATGGGCGACGGATGAATGGTGATGACGAGACGAATGAGCAACACATGACAAACATTTAAGCGAGTAGACTAGTAGTTGTGAACGGGTGAGCAATGGACATGAGCAATGCATGTCAGACATTCAACGACGGCGGGCAGAGGAGGGAGAGAATGAGGTGGGAAGAAGTTGGGATTGGTGAGGAAGGTAAAAGAAAAAAGAGTGTCATACTACTACAAAATACAAGAAAGAAAGAGTTTCCGAAAGAGAGATCTTACCAGTGTACTATTATCGGTAAGAAAGACCTTGGGAAAGAGAATGTCATGCATGTTCAGTGAGGACAGATGAAAGAAAATAGGATGGAAGAATGTTTAGGAGAATGTCAACTTTTTTGTTTAGGAAAATGTCGGCTCTTTTGTTTGTATTTTAAATTCAATCCTCCGGCACTTTTTTTTTGCACTTCAAATTTAAATCTCCCGCACAAATTATCTCCTAAACTATTTAGAAATTAGAATCCTTCTCATTTTGGTTCTCACTTTCCTCTCCTCTTCTCCTCCTAATCGATGTTTTCCTCTCCTAATCTACATCCCTCTTGATCTCAATGCTTGATGTTGATGGCGTTCGCGTCTTTACTCGATGTAGCTTGATGCATGATGCTTTGTTCTTCCATGTTCCTTAATGCTTTATGTGTGGATGCCATGCTTTGTGCTATGGTCATCTCATGCGCTTGTGCTTTTGGCATGATTATTGCATTCATGCGTTGCTTTTCCATTTGTTGCAAAGGTCTTACCATGAGTGTTTTTACTTCAATGGCAATGTCTAATTGCTAACAATGATTCTGATCTAACAAGAGCATAGAGCTCAAAAAGGCAATCACTTTTTCTTTTTGGAACGTGTCCAAATTCTTTATGGATTGCAAGTTATGGCTTGTTGAAGTTTCTGTGAAAAAGAGGGCCTTTGATGATGTTGCATAGGGATTCACATGCTGAATTCCAAACTGTGCTTGGCAGGGGCTATGTGCTTAGGTGACACTTGGTGATGTGGCAATTAAGCAACCCTACCTAAACTTAGTGTGGGGAGTTAACTTAACCATTATCTTAACCAAGGTTTAACTTGACCATACCCTTACCCAACCTTATTTGCCATGTGTCTTATCAAGGGACTGCCATGTGGCCTAATGTTCAACTTTAGAGAAGGAAAAAAGAAAGCTTTGAAGCTCTACAACATGGTGACGATAGCGACGTAGTTTGCGGCTTGTGGTCGGTGGATTTGTCTGCTGGTGCTGTTGCGCCTTTTGCTTTGGAGGCGAAGCTTGTATTTGATGGAGAGATTTCACAGTGATCGAATTGATCATCGACGAAACTCTGAATTTTCTCGGTGATTTTGTTTCGGCGTTGTCTCGTTCAGCTCCTTTCGAATTGAGAATAGAGGCTTGAATTTACGAGGGATCACATCCATTAATCAAGTTGCTGAGGCACTAGATTATCTGCATCCTATGCTAGATGCTTGAGGCTTGTAGGCCACAGAGGGCTGCTAGAAGGTTCGTTGAGTTACTTTGGTGGAGGCTATTGGTCTGTTGTTGGCATTGGATGCTTGCCTACAGCAGTCAATGGAGGGAGCTACTCTAGAGGCAAGGCGTTGGTCTATAGAATCGGTCGTGAGGAGCTTCGGCTGCTGGAGAGATGCAGCAGAATAGGAGTCGGCCATCTCTAAGTTTGTTGGAATGGACGAGTCACCCACTATGTAGATGTCAAGCCCGAGGCTCCATGTGCTCCTTCGATGGGCCTGCGCTAAGTCCTCATAGCTTCTGAGGATTGCTGAGGAGACTGGAACTCACTAGAGGTTGGAGGCCATAGTGGTGCTGGTGGCGAGGCATTGACTATCACCAAGTGATGATGTAACACCTAGCCGTGGGAGGTCATCTGCTAGAGAGTTCTGTGTATCAGGCATGGAAGCTACCTTGTGGTAGTCGGATGGGTAGTTGTAGAGGTCATTTGAGCTCGTGGTGGTTGAAGCGCAGGTTGTAGAGCTCGTCTTTGCTTGTTGAGTAAGTTAAAGCCCAAAATTCATAGTTGTTGAATCGCCTTGCAGTAAAGGGTCATAAGCTTGCGGATCAGAGGTGCCTGGAGGACAAGAATACCAATAGAGAGACTCAAGAGCTCTCACATGAAAATGAGCTTTGGAAACTAACATTTGGGAAGAGAGCCAAGAAATGTCTCTCTTTAATATGAAACCTGGCAACTCAAACACTTAGAAATCACTCAAAGAAATCTCTCTCTCCCTAAGAACAAGATGAGTGTGCCACTCACTCTAAACTACCTAGGCTTGTGGGCAACCTATGCTCTAATACCATGAAAAAGATCCAATATATGATCACCACTAAGCCTAGTGCACACAACATCAGCAAAAGAACTAAGGAGGCTCAAAGCACACTAAATAAGACATGAGAGGGAGATAGCAAGTCGATATCTCTTGCAATGTGTCTACTCAACAATACATGATAGGCCTCTTATATACAGAGTGCCCTTTGAATAGTCAACACTTGTGTGATCCTCTCATCCACATCTCTCCTTGTGGATATCCTCAATCCACATCTCCACATCATGTAGTCCACATCATAGGGTGGCTACTTTAATACATTTCTTATCACATACCTTTGCCCTTTAATCTATGTGTTCATGGCACCATATCTCAACACCTTCCATAAGTCAGACCCTTTAGCAATGCACGGTCCTTTTTCGAAGAGGGTTGCTCCTACCAGAAGATTTTTCTAGTGTTTACATCTCGTGATCTTTACCCGGGAGATATTCTTAATGATCAGGGCCATATATTGAAAAGCTTTAAGGATCCATTGAGCCATAAACCTAGCCTCTGATTTTTCTATGTCTATAATGACAAAACCTCCAATAGGATTTGGGAGGGTATAGACTTTCCACCTTACTTTGGCCCAATTCCCCTCCCTAGAGAAAGGTTCCAAAAAGGTGGTTTACTTGGTCAAAGCCTTTCTTTCATGGGGACCAATAAGAGAAAAAATATTAGAAAAGTATAGATATCGTGGTTAAGTACAAACTTTCTTGTAGAAAGAGGTGGTTGGAGTCCCTGCCATTGTTGCACTTTGGATATGATTTTATCAATTACCCAATCCCATCCATCCTTGTTTGAGCACCTGAAGCCTATTGGAATTTTGAGAAGATTGAAAATTTATCCTTCCTTTATGAACTCCGAGGCTAAATCTTGTTCCCGTTCGGACCCGCCGACCCAAGTCCCACAATCACTAAGGAATCCAAATCCACGACCATATCCAAGAGCACTAAATCCATCTCCTCTGACAGTTCCAATACAACAACTTCAAGGTGAGGAAGTGGATTCACAATTCGAGTATAAAGCTAAGTACCCAGTGTACTATGTGGAAGGAGCAAAAGGTTTAATACCTATCTATGCGAATCAAGTTTGGCCCAACACATATCAATCAGTACTACGATTGTGGAGAGAATCATCGGATTGCAGAGTGCCCTCATCATGGTAGCCCCACTACTTTCCAACCACTCTACAGAGATTGTGGCATTGACCATGCCTGTATGGATTGTCCCATGAAAAATAAGGTCCCACAACAAAATGAGGCTAAGCCTGACGTCCCAATTGGCATTATTGGGGTGGATCATCAAAGTCTAGGCCCGGTAAGCATATTATCACAACCTGTGAATGTAATTACACGCCAGCAAAAAGAGGCCACCAAGGGCCCTAATATTCCAATTTAATCCAGAAGTGACCTCTTCAAAAGAAATCACAAGTGCATATACCTCTTCCAACCAAGCTCATCCACATCAGCTATTGTCGATCCTCAAATAAAAGAAGCTCCATACTCTAATGTAGAAGTGGAGAAGGCTCGATTTTAGGCACCTCAACAATGGGTACAAAAAGAACAAGCTCATTTTGAAGCTGAGAATCAAGCACAAGATCCAATCCCTCGCTTGGCCCCACCAAGTATCAACACAGTCCTTGAGCCTTTGTTCCAACAACAAGATCCACAACATAATGTACCACCACACCAACTTGAAGGTGCCGCACTCTTTAGCATTCTAAGTTGCTCGGTGTCCATTCCCATCGGAATCCTCTTACAAAATTGTCCCAATCTCTGGGAGAGTTTCAAAGGATGGATTGAACTAGAAAAATCCCCCTCCACCTATGTAAGACATAGAAGATATTCTTGTGTGGATGGGTGAGAGAGATGACATATGCAACATCACCATGCCTTTGATCCATAGAGCATATGAGTAAGTCCAAGCCATAGTGGATGGTGGAGCGGGTCTGAATGTCCTATCCAAGGAGGTCTATGATGAATGGGGTCTCCCACCAATGCAAAAGGGCAATTTCAACATACGCCTTGCAGATGATTCACGTGCAAAGCCCTTGGGAATAGTGAATGAAGTGTCAACAAATGTAGTAGGAGTCTGCTTTTCTCTTTAATTTACAATCTTGGATCTCCCCAAGAAATCTTCTAAAATCTTGATTATACATCCTTGGTTGAGTGAAGCATCAATCCTCCATGATTGGGAAACTAATAGATTGACAATCCAAACTCATGACACTACAGTAAGAGTCAATGTGGGGACAGGAGCAATAAAACCTACTGAGACTGCCTAGCATGGTCAAATAAGCAAATGAAGGGAATTTCACCAAAAGTGGCAGTACACACGATACCTATTAGGGAAGTGCCCACCCTAAGGTATGTGGACCTTATCGAACAAATCCAAAAAGTCCATCACACATTATATAGCGTTTTCCCCCTAGTGTTATGCACTACCATAAAAGAACATGGACCTAGGTGTATTATTTTCTAACAAGTACTTATCGGATGGGGGCACGACTTTGCCTACAAGTAAATACCACCTAGGTTGAGGCATGTGCAAAGTATTATGTCCATTGGATATGATTTGCATGGTCGAGCACACATTATACACCTTTTTCCCCCTACTGTTATGCACCAACGTCAAAAAACATGCTCCCAGGTATGTTATTTAAACAAGTACTTATGGAATGGTCACACCACTTTTCATGCACAAAAATACCACTTGGGTTGAGGCCCATTCAAAGTATTATTCCCATCGGATATGATTTGCATTATTGACCAAGCATTAAACGCCGTTTTTGCGTTAGTGTCATGCACAAGCATCAAAAAACACTGTCCTAGGTGTGGTATTCGAACAAGTACTTATCGGATCGGTGTGCCACATTTCACGCAGCTTAGTGCCACCTAGATTGAGATGCATGAAAAATATTATGCCCATCGGATATGCTTTGAATGGTTGATTATGCACTGTGCACCGTTTTCCCCCTAAAGTTATGCACAACCATCCAAAAACGAGCTCCCAGGTATGTTATGCGAACAAGTACTTATGGGATGGGTGTGCCACTTTGCATGCAAGTAAATACCACCTAGGTTGAGGCATGTACAAAGTATTCTGTGCATCTGATAGGGTTTGCATTGCAGATCAAGCATTAAACACCATTTTTGCCTCAGTGTGATGCACATCCGTTAAAAAACACGCTCTTAGGTGTGTTGTCCAAACAAGTACTTATCGGATGGGTGCTCCACATGCAACTCAATACCACCTAGGTTGAGGTGCATGCAGAGTATTGTGCCCATTGTATATGCCTTGCATGGTTGATCACGCATTATACACCGTTTTTTCCCTAGTGTTATACACAATCGTCAAAAAACACGCTCCTAGGTGTGTTATTCGAACAAGTACTTATCGATGTGGGCGTCACTTTGCATGCAAGTAAATACCATCTAGGTTGAGGTGCATGCAAAGTATTATGTCCATCGGATATGATTTGCATGGTCAATCACACATTATACACCATTTCCTCCTAGGGTTATGCACCACCATCAAAAAATGCCCTCCCAGGTGTGTTATCCAAACAAGTACTTATGAGATGGCCATGCCACTTTGCATGTAGGTCAATACCACCTATGTAGAGGCTAGTGCAAAGTATTGTGCCCATCGGATATGATTTGCATGGTCGACCAAGCATTAAACTCATGCACAAGCATAAAAAAACACTGTCCTAAGTATGTTATTCCAACAAGTACTTATTGGATTGGCACGCCACATTGCATGCAACTCATTATCACCTAGGTTGTGTGTAAAGAGTGCAAATTATTGTGTCCATAGGATATGACTTGCATGATCGATCACGCATTATACACCGTTTTCCTCCTAGTGTTATGCACCATCGTCAAAAAACGCACTCTCAGGTGTGTTATCTGAACAAGTACTAATGGGATGGACGTACCACTTTGCATGCAGGTTAATATCACCTATGTAGAGGCCCATGCAAAGTATTGTGCCCATCGGATATGATTTTCATTGTTGACCAAGTATTAAACTTCGTTTTTGCCTTAGTGTTATGCGCAAGCATAAAAAAACACTATCCTAGGTGTGTTATTCCAACAAGTACTTATCGGATTGACGCGCCACATTGCATGCAACTCAATACCACCTAGGTTGAGGTGCCTACAAATTATTGTTCCCATTGTATATGCTTTGCATGGTCAATCAAACATGTACCATTTTCTCCCTAGTGTTATGCACAATCGTCAAAAAATGCACTCTTAGGTGTGTTATGCGAACAAGTACTTATGGGATGGGCATGCAACTTTGCATGCAAGTAAATACCACCTAGGTTGAGGTGTGTACAAATTATTATGCCCATCAGATAGGCTTTGCATTGTCAATCAAGCATTAAACATTGTTTTTGCCTCAGTGTGATGCACATCCATAAAAAAACATGCTCCTAGGTGTGTTATCCAGGGATGTTTTTATCGAAGCTATGCTTATATATTGATATCAACTCTTGGCAAAAGTTTTCAAGCTAATTTTTGTAGTTTCACAATACTGGTAGAATGTAGTACTTTTTTATATATTTATTTTGAATTTTGAAGGAAAAAATGTAAATCTTGGTGAAATTTTGAATTTTTTTGCATAAAAGTTTCAAACCCTGGCGAATGTTTCAAACAATTGTTTTATTAGGGCATACAAACTTTTGACGCCAATATAAAGTTTGGCTTCTTAATGAAACTATCTTGAAAGAATCAACCATGGTGTTATCCGAACAAGTACTTATCGGATGGGTGCACCACATTGCATGCAACTCAATACCACCTAGGTTGAGGTGCATGCAGAGTACTGTGCCCATTGGATATGATTTGCATGGTCGATCATGCTTGTGCATAACACTGTTTTCCCCCTAGTGTTATGCACAAGCGTCAAAAAACGTGCTCCCAGGTGTGTTATGCGAGCAAGTACTTATGGGATGGGTGTGCCACAACTCAATACCACCTAGTTTGAGGTGCATGCAAAGTATTGTGCCCATTGGATATGCTTTGCATGGTCAATCATGCATTATGTACCATTTTCCCCCTTGTGTTATGCACAACCATCAAAAAATGCACTCCAAGATGTCTTATGCGAACAAGTACTTATGGGATGGGCACACCACTTTTCATGCAAGTAAATACCTCCTAGTTGAGGTGGGTGCAAAGTATCATGCCCATCGGATAGGCTTTGCATTGTCGATCAAGCATTAAACATTGTTTTTGCCTCAGTGTGATGCGCATTCGTAAAAAAACATGCTCCTAGGTTTGTCATTTGAACAAGTACTTATCGGATGAGCGTGTCACATTGCATGCAGCTCAATACCACCTAGTTCGAGGTGCTTTTAAAGTATTGTACCCATCAGATATGCTTTAGATGGTTGATCACACATTATACACCGTTTTTCCCCTAGTGTTATGCACAACCATCAAAAAATGTGCTCCCAGGTGTGTTATTTGAACAAGTTTTTATGGGATGGGTGCGCCACTTTTCATGCAACTCAATACCACCTAGGTTGAGGTGCGTGCAAAGTATTGTGCCCATCCGATCTGCTTTGCATGGTGGATCAAGCATTAAACACTATTTTTGCCTCAGTGTGATGCACATTCATCAAAAACACGCTCCTAGGTGTGTTATCCAAACAAGTACTTATCGGATGGGCACATCACATTGCATGCAACTCAATAGTAAATTCTTTATAATATCATTTATCATTCTAAATCGTATAATCACAATTTGAAATTAGAGATTCTATTAGCTAAATGCTAAACATGAATCCATTATTGGAAACCCATATCCTTGTATCACCATCAAAATTTAATAAAATAAAGTAAAAGTAAAACAAAAGAGAGTAATTATAAAAAGCTACAACTACCAGTGTGGGAGATATTTTGCAAATGATATCATTTGCAAATAAGAACATAGCGGAAGGTCAAGTTTTGGGGTTTGAACATTGGGATCAGTGGCCATTTGCAAAGATGAGGATTGTGAAAGTTACTAATGATGGTATGGATGATAACGCAACATCATTGGATGGTCCCTATTATGAGGAAGGAAAAGATTTGAGATGGATCATGCAATTTTTGAAGTTTAAAAAGGGACATGTGGTTTTCAATGATAAAGATAAGGTATACTACAATTTTAAAGGACTTAAAGAATATGCCTACAAGCTAAGCTTTGTCCCTTCACACTTGGATGATTTTAATGGACTCAAATATAGAAGTGACATCTTATTAGGAGTGGATGAGTTCATTGATACTGAGAAAGATACAAAATTCAGAAGCAAGGCATGCTCTGGAGTGGATAAATTCTTGCATATTGAGAAAGGCAAAGGCATCAAAAGTGTTGTCTCTTCAGAATTAGATGATTTCAATGCAATCATCTATAGAAGTGGCATCTTATCAGGAGTGGATGAGTTTAGTGGTACTGTAAAGGCAAAAGAGCGATGTCTTATCTGGAGTCGATGAATTCATGCACATCGAGAAAGATAAAGATATCATCGATGAGTTCAGTGTTATTGTGAAGGAAAAAGACTTCAGAAGTGATGTCTTATCTCGAGTTGATGAATTCATGCACGTCGAGAAAGATAAAGATATCATTGTTGTTGTCTCCTCAAACTTGGATGATTTCAATGCACTTAACTATAGAAGTGATGTCTTGTTGGGAGTGGATGAGTTCATTGGTACCAATAAAGCAAAATGTTTCAGAATTGATGTCTCATCTGGAGTGGATGAATTCATACACATTGTCAAGGAGTGCAAAGAGTTCGAAAGTGTTGGCTTATCAAACATGGACGACATGGATATTGACTCAAATGGTCCGAAGATTACTTCAAAGACAATCAAGTTGTAACATCAGTTATGAAGGCAATTCATAGTGTACATGTAAAAAAAGGTCACCTACCAGCAAATTTGAGAATACAAGTAGACGATTATAGACGAGAGAATAAAAATGTACTCTTTTTTGCATTTTGCTCAATGCTAATCGCGCATCGAATCTTCAATGAGATTGAAGTTGGGTTTTCGTTGGTTGAACACACACATGAGGATATCGATCAGGTTTTTAGCACAGTCTCAAGAGAGCTAAAACACAATGACGTGGAGACAATGGATGACTTGATAAGAAAATGTGGGAGGTAAGTTAGTGGCCGCAAGGAAGGATGTATGATTGGAAGAGCTTTATTCTACCTTTCATACAAAAAGGTGGTGATGCCCTAATTGGCTATATCGCTCCACACTACTTTTGCTTTTTCTTAAAGGATAAAAAACCAGTGATGCAGTGGAAACACTATTCTCATGATACAACATGGGAACCCGAAGAACCTTACTGTCTCTTAACTTCAATCCCGAGCAAAGAAATGTATCTAGTATGGGCTCCTATAAAAGAATTCAATGAGAAATCTAAAGGTGAAATAGAAGGCTTAAAATCTTTTCTTACATACAAAGAGGAAATGCTTTGTAGATTTCCTGATTGGAAGCCCTCTTGGAAGGAACACACTCTTGTTGTAATTAAGAAGACCTATCGATTGATAAAGGATCTTGAGAAAATGTGAGCAAATGATGCTAAGGCAAAATGGCCTTTATTTTGACCAAATGTTGGTAACGACTTGCACCCATAATTTGATGTCTTTGAAAATGAGTTTGATTTGCTACTCCCACGTCCATATTATGGACCAAGGAAGAGAGAGTTTATGCCAGAAATAGACATAGACATCCACTGTTTTGTTGCAATTTGACCATCGGATGATGAGCATGAGAATGTTAAGTTTTGGGTTGCAAAAGTAGTGAATGTGAGCATGGATGACGACAAAAAAGTTGCAACATTTACAACACTATGGTATGATCCAAGGGGTAGGAATGAGAACCAGGATAACAATACATTGTATATTGGCTATTTGAAAAGGGAATGGGTCCCAAACCATGAAGCAGTTTCAGGGTTTTCCATCGAGACAGTCATAGTATCTTGGAAATCAAGGACAAAGAAGACAAGGAATCACATGGGATATGATGTATAAGAAAAAATAAGACTACCACTACCCATTATTTTGCATATTACAGAGTTTTAGAAGATGCTTGCTAAGGAGGAAGTAGAAGGAGATAGCGTAAATGAAGAATGCCCATGACAATACCATTCAAGCATCAATAAAGACTCTAGATGATAGACGAGATTGAACGAGGATGGCATCCAAGCAACAAGTGATGGTAAATCGGACATTCAAACAAACAAGTTGCCCATTTGTACGTAGCACTTTGTAAAGGCAAAATTGAGTTATTGAAAAGACTGCATGTCAGACTCCTTTGTACAAAGACTCATGGAGAGTAATATTTCTTGTAAACATTTGACAATGTAAAATTGCAAGCATAGCTATTACTATTTTTGGAGCACATTTAAAGAGTCTTCCATCCCTCATGAGTCCAAAATTAATGAAATAAGTGTTAAACACTAAAATATTATACCTTAAAATTAAAGGGTACCTAGGATCCCGACCCATCATAGATGGGTCATGCTACTTGCCAAGGCAAGAGAGGATTGCCACATGGTACAACCTTTGAGCGACACGCAAGTTGTTGAATATAAGAATATATAGATAGATAGATATATAAGAAATATGACAATCTGTTGTTTATCTAGATGGTATGGGATGCCACATCTCTTCTATGTGTTCCTTTACTGCAAAGTCCTTGAGCTAAGAGCACATCATTTGATCCATTGGATGTATTCAATTTACTACCCTCCCTCTTATTCATTGAGAGAGGACCTTTGGATTAATATATATTTTCATTGATATAATTTCATTCTTCCAGACAAAAAAGGACAAATGGGTGGAGAAACGGACAATGCTCAGAGGGGCTAAGCTAAGGAGATTATATAGCTAGTTGACCTTGATGTTGACTTTGGTTTCAATTATTCTAGCAAACAACTTGGGGATTCCAAGAGAAGAGAGGCCAGACTAGACAAAACATGTGGCTCTTAAGCACTCTATGATTCTATGGTAAAGTTGTATGATGTATCTTAATGTCCACATTTTCATTGATGCTTTCTAACCTTGGATTCAATGTCATGTTGGCTACATGAATTGATTGAACACACATTGGGAAAACCTATTTAGCATACATGCACAAATTAAAGGACGAAAAGTCAAACCAATCAAGTCTTAAGAATCATCATGAGGCTAGGGCCATACACTCCACCCTCCTTTCCCTCTAGCCAATTAATGATTTTTTCTTTTTTTCAAGTTGGGGAGACCCATTCACATAGCAACACGAATATTAAATAGCTTAATGTCCAAATAGATGAACCCTATAACTATTATCATTCTCATAAATGTTGAAAGTTTAACCCTATAATTATTATCTTTCTCATAAATGTTGAAAGTTAAGTACTTGATTGTGTAAGTCTTTTTTAAGTACTTGATTGTGCAAGTCTGTTTTGGTGCTTAAGTGTATAGATCTAGGCTAATCTTCCAATAATATATTTGATATATTGGTGAAAGATTTCATGTGCACGCGTGCATGCGTGTGTGTGGGGCGGCAGGGTAGGGGGAATTTTCATGGAATTAATTTATAATTTTATAATATTAATGGCTAAACTTAGCTATTTTTAAAGATTTAGTTTTAAATCATGGCGCATGTATTGAGCTTTTATTTTTATAGGAGCATATTAACTTTCACCTGCCTTATAAAACTCACTTATGAACGAAGCTAACGTGAAAAAATCATCTCTGGTATATTCTTAAGCCTTTTTCACATTGATCATGAAAGCTAGGCAAAGAAGAGCTTACAGGGCATTTCCATGTTAGGATTTTGAGTCTGTATTTCTACAGGGAGGCAAATAATAGAAGTCGTTCGTGAAATTCGCCTTCTTCATCGGTTGTAAGGGAGCCATCTACTTTCACGGCTACCATCAAGGATTTTGGTGAAGTTAGGGGTGAAAATAGGTGGAGAGAGACATTCGAGCCAATCTGTTGCAACGAACCTCAGCGTGTTTTGCTGCTACAAGCATCCCGAAATGTCGACGCGAGATGTTCCCACGAACACATTGCGTAGCCTTCTGCCTATGTCTTTGTTCTCGTCGTGGGAATGGGTCTTGGGTGGGTCCCTATTCTGAGGGTGGACACACACTATCGCCACCCAGAAGCATGTATTAAAATGCATCTCAACGGTGGGCAACCAAGCGGTGGATGGGTAATCTAGAGAAAATCGATTCTAGATCAGTAGAATGGCCAAAAATGGCGGCAGCATCAAGTATTGTTCAATGGAAACATAGTTTGAAAATCTGCAAAGAATAAAATAAATGAAGTCCGAAATTGCCTTGTCCAAAGGATCAGTTAATTATTGGAGTGGCATCTAGTCTTGATTAAGGCTATAGGGCCGAGCGAGGGTGTAAACGAGCTGAAGCGAGGGACAAGGAGAGGGGTGAGGTGTGAAGCAAGAGACTTGAGAGGGTAGTTGAATGTCCGGGTGGCGTGAAAGGTAGTTGAAAGAGACAGAATGTCCGGGTGCTGTGAAACGTAGATGAAGGAGAGGACATGCCGGCTGATCACCATCTTCATCACTCCATAGCCGCCTTACTATGTGTCTTGTGGGTGCTTCTCATCCCATCTCCATGCCCTCCAAGCTTTCAGACCTCCCCTTGCCCCTCCGCTTGCCTCCTGAGCCCTCCCCCCCCTTCCCCTAAGCTTGTTTAATCCCTCGCCCAATCCCACCATCATGTCTCCCCCTCAGCCCTCCCTTCTCGATTCTCGCAAGACCACGCCCTTAGGCTGGGAGGGCGCAAAGTTTCCCCTCTCCAAAATCGACCTTGCAAAAGTTGCGGGGGATTTTAATCGGAAATCGAAGCAGAACGGCGGCCCAGGATCAGTCAAGAATTCGCCAAGGCGACAGAAGGGGTCTCTAACGATAAATAGCCCACGATCCCATGGCCAAGGTGCCGCTAAGATCTCTGGGAACATGCGGCTTGTTAGTAAGACGAGCAAAGGTTGGAGCTGGTTGTCGATTAACTTCAGGGAGAGCAAATCGAATAAGTTGGCTAGACCGAGAAAAGGAGAGCTTGCACCGGAGTTGGTGAAAGCAATCTGGGGAGCACACAATATGAGGGCCTGCCAAGATCCGCTTGAGATTTTACGAAGTTCGGCTCGTAAAAAAGTGTCTATAGATCCAGAATTGGAAGTGAAAAAGGTGCTTATCATATTGTGCTAACGTTCATTCTACTTTCCCAAATGCATTTTGTAATATGTAGACGTGATCATATACTCTGTGTGATTTTCTCATCAGATCCGCGCTAGGAAAAGGCAACAGAGCAGTAAAGTTAAAACAGCTGAGAACCTTATGGACGTTTTACTTCAAAATTGGACATATTTTGAGCATGCTCATGCGGAGATGCCCTCGGTAAGCCACCAAGAATGCCAAACTAACTTTTAAAGGCAGAGAATTTCGCTATCCTGAGTACCAGCTTACAGCAAACCTGCGTTCCTGTGCAGACGGAAAAGCGTGTTCATGCAAAGTACTGTGAAAATGAATTTGGTCACTTTCTTCTTTCTGGTGGCCAACAAATTCATGGACAATTCAACTTGAATTTGCACTTTCTCATTAAAGAGCTTCGCCAACTTACGACTAAGCTTCGAAGCCAGATTCTCCCAACGTATTATCAGGCAAGGCCTCTACACAAAGTAGACGCTGACCAAACTATACGCATATTAGCACTCGACATAACCTCTTTTGAACTGCACATGCAGAAGCCATTCAATCAACTCATTTCAATGCTGGGATCATTTGCAGGAATTGCCATCCTGGAAATCACCTAGGTTGGAGGAGACTTCAGAACTGGAGATACCAGCAATGCCTTCCATGCCACAGCTTTATCCCATCGAGGGGCTTGCTCCAATCCCATCTGAGCGGGATGAACATATACCAAATGATCTGCCAGCTCCTGTATACAAACCACCCGCCACAAAAGAATACCCTTCTCTAGTTTTGCCTGAACCTTTGAAGGCACCTCCTCTTAAACTGCCCAATATGCCTGTTTTTACGGAAGATGAATCCACTATCAACTATGATGCGTATAAAGAGGAAACACTGCCTGTTTTTGTTTTTCCATATCAAGAGCCATTGCCAGTATGGGTAGAACCTCATTTGGCGGAGCTTCCTCAAGAACCAGAATATTTAGTGCCGGAAATTATACCTCCACCCGCTCTGGAACCCATTCCTTCATTCCGCCTGCCTCTGCTGGATCCAAGGCCTTGTGAAAAGTCTTATTATGAGCTTGGGAAGGATCAAAGAGGTATCTGTGATGGTTTATGCAGCAAGCATGGACACAAGCACCACTTTACACCAGGACAACAGAGGAGGGAACCATGCTTTGCTAAGCCACCTTCATTGTTGCCCATTCCCTCTCCTCCATTCCCTGAAGCTGAAACCATCAACCTTGATACTAAAGATTCTCAGATGTTGACTTTGGCGGCAATTCAGACTAGAGACCCTAACCACTTTCCTGCTGAGCTAGATTCGATCAGTCATGCCCTCCATCTACCAATCATGCCTGAACCACCCTTTGAGCCACCTCCTGATGAGCCCATCCCACCATATCTACCCCCAGTACAAAAAGAAGAGCCCATTTATGTGCCACCTCCCCCTCTTCACCTTCCCCCATGGAGGGAGCCAAAGCCACCACCTCCTGTTGGATGGCTTGCTGGACAGCGCCCAGTGTTTTTGATTGACTGCAGTGCCGCAATGGGAGGAGAACGCATGGAAGCTGTACAAAAATGTCTAAGACAGCTGTTCAGCCCAGGAGGCCAGGTAATCTCAGACCTTGGAAAACGATAACAAACAATGAGATTGTGTGAATATATGTAAAATTTCAATGAGTTCTCAGTGCCCTTAAGTAAAGGAAACAAAAAGATGATGAGAAGTTTATCTTTTCATAAAAATTTATCTCGGAGAGTCTAGAAAAATGGTCTCTCAACCATTACAGCAATACATGGATTTCGTAATTGGAACTCAGCTAATAGTTGTGCTTGTATACTATGAGACCATACACCTTGTTTCATATCAAAAGAAGTGCTTTTGTTTAACCATTATTTGATACTGGGGTCCACTGGAAGAAACTTTTTAGAATAGCGTTTCTTTCTTTAGGTTTCTTCTTGTGTGATCACTTTGAAATACTCTGGCTTGTAAGTTTGGGCACGTATGTCACTTTGGATCACTGACACTTTCACAGGAAGCAGTCCATTTTCTTGTCGAGGAACTAAGCACCAGTGAGATACATCTCACTTCATTTATCCCTTTCAGTAGAGGATGCCATATCTAGGGATAACAAAGCTGTTATTTCCCTACTCCATTTCTGCTCTCGGTTATATCATGAAATTACCTGGGCTACAAAATATTATAATAATCCAAGAATAGACATAGTATGTAAGAGAGACTATAAAATGATGGGTGCAAATACAAGATCAGGTGATACTTTAAGCCGAAGGTGGGCCAACAAGTACCCAAATCATGCAGACTTAACTCAGAAGAATTCTGAACTGACTTGACACTGTAAGCTTTCAGATTCTTCGACAAGAAATATATTTCTGATTTTCATACATTGACTCTCTCTGTCAGCAGCCTTGATGATGTGTGGGCAGTCCAATACTCAGGATGGGTCATGAACCCACCATTAAGCGCAATCAACCCACCAGCATATCAGAACAAGGATAAAGGCTCATCTGGATAATTTGAGTACAGGGACCACTTTAGTCTCCTTTAACTAATGTGGCTGCCACACAATGCTCTAATCCCAATATGAGAAGGAATGAACCAGAGCGACAATGCGCTGTTGACAAGAGCTAATGAAATGCCTCACAATTGCCTTCAGACTAAAATTTGGATTGACGAATATGTCGAAGAAAACTGCCTCCAAGGCTATTGTAAGACCCTCTAACCACAATCTTCATGATTTTGGTTCAGTGATACACAATTGTCTGTAAAAGGGTGGTAGATTGACAGTATCTCATATTGCTTTTGTTAGAGCCCTTACGTCATGTTATTCGTGGAAATGTCTGCACAAAAGCTTGTGGCCCTCACAAGAAGCTTATGTAAGCTCATCTTGGTGCCCTTTAAGATCAGGAAAACTGCTGAAATGAGAGAAAATTTAGGCCAACATGGAAGCCGAGTTTCTGTATGTGTTACATTGGAGAATCCATAAAATAATCTTATGCACCTGATGATGGAGTGTCCTTCGACATCACGAGCTGTTACCATTCTTTGCCGAAGCTGAAAAGTGATTTTTTTACTGCATTGAAATGCCCGTGCGATTATTGGCACCGCTCTGTTTATTTCCCAGAGAGAGGAACCACTTATGTTATGTTTGCAAAACTCCTTGCAATGATCAGGTGTCCACGGGTGTGGCTGTTTGCAATATGTGTCTCTGGGTTCCCGCTCAATGCCTAAAGCAACCCTGGAGCAGGTGCTAAAGCCAATGTGGCAGACTATAGAACTCGTGGATTCTTTTATCTTTGAAAATGTAAAATATGCATGCAAGCAAGCTTGCAAAAATGCGTGCAATGCTGTGAGTTTCTTTTGCAACCTCCTTCGCTTGTTCCAAGATCAAGCACAAGGTGTAAACAATGCCCAATTAGGCGTCCCTATAGGCAGGTCTATTGTCCACAACATGGGTTGATCACTAGAGTACAAAATGCAACCCAGATGTGCAAGGCTCTAGGACCGTCTCCCAAACATCGATGGGTGCAGCAATGTGAGATATCTTCTGATGCAAAACCGGATTTCCACACTTGGGAAGGAACTAGGCGCTCTTCGAGCCATGCTACGATGCCCCAGCTGAGCCCTTCTATGCAATACTGGCATATACCCATTATCTCTGCCCACAATAGGTAATAGAACTTGTAGCGGGACGGGTGAGAGTCGATTAAGGTAAAGTGAGAGGGCGAAAATCAATACAAGGGCGGTGGCAGATAGTCGACAACGTCCGTGTCCAGAAGGTTCTTGGTTGCCAGGTGAGTATATAGAGGGGAGTGAGGGGGGTGTGGTTGAGCAAACAAGAAGAGCGGCTGAGAGAACGGGGGAGATCGATGGAAGGGAGAGAACCTACGAGAAGAAGGGAGAAAAATGAAAGCGGAAGGGCAAGGCGGCAGAGCATAGGACTCGTAGCTTTGTCAATTTGCCACAAATAGAGGCACCAAAGACTAAGGGGCTTAGCACATGGGAAGAAATAGGTTGGGAATATTTCTATTGTATTCCCATCCCACAATGTGCTAACAAAACAAGGTGAATGATATTTAATCATTCATAAGGCTTGCCCAAGATCAAAATAGCAAAAAAAAAGAAATGATGTGGAGGAAGACTCGGGAGATAAAGGGGAGAGAGAGAGAGAGAGAGAGAGAGAGGATAGGGGAGGCGTTTTTTTGGGGGGGGAGAAAAGGTGGAGATGGTGTGTAGGAAGACTTGAGGAAATAAAGAAGGGGGGGAAGAGAGGGAGAGAGAGAGAGAGAGAGAGAGAGAAAGAGAGAGTCAACCACTTTAAAGTCTGCATTCAAGTCCAATGAAAAAAAGTCAATATATTGTCCAATAGGAAAAATGCACTTCCAAAATTTTTAAAAATGCCTAATTTTTGCTTTGCCCAATTTGAAGCATTGTTAAGGCTACCCAGAGGGCAAGCCAAAAAGAACTAAGGATGGGTTTAGGTGTAAGAGGACACATGGCATCATTTCATGTATTTAGGAGGTGGGGACAACGTGCCCATGTTTTGGAATCCCTAAAAAAGGGGAAGCCATTCTAGTTGCCAGGGTCTAGAGGCCATGGTCTAGGATGGGAGAAAAAGTGGCTACTCCCATTCTAAATCCATCCTAGACCATTTGGTCTAGAATGGGAGTAATGATAACAAAAAGATTCTCATCCTAAACCGATACTAGTCCCATCCATGTGCTAAGGCCCTAATTACTGTACTTATCTTTTGCACCTATTCCCTAAATCATAAATGGGTTGCTAGAATTCAAAATTTCAGAGCTATCAATGTACGAGCGATTCGTAGTCCAAATCAATTGCATGCCATTCGTAATTCCGAAGAAATTATAATCAAAGTGCTTGCCCCCTCTATCCCCCTCCATGGACCTCCACTCTTGGCTGGCTTGATTTCTTTTGCCATGTCAGGCGATGCCGAGAGAGTTCCTAGGAACACCCTGAATGGAATTATCCACCTTCTATGTATGGGTCACAACACCATTGTGTGGGGGTTAAAGGTCATTGTGCCTTTACCCCGGTTATGTACAATACTCAAACACATATATAAATAAATGAAAAAGAAGATTAGGGTGTTCTGCACCCATCAAAAACTTGTGTGGCTCTCTGTTTCTCTCTCTCCCTCTTTCGTTATGCTTCCGTTGAGAGCACTCTCAACTGGTATCAGAGCTTGGGTGATCTAGCTGAGCATGCGTGAATGCCTGGAAGCTCAACAGCTCTGTGGGAGAAAGGACAAGCTCAGTGGGAAGCTTTGTGGGTGATTTTACTTGCATCCGAGTGCCCAAAGACCTTAAAGGAACCTTTGGAAAAGTCACTTTGGTTTTGCGAAGTGGTTTTGAGAGCCTGTTACGTGTTTTCAAAGAAAAAGTCTTTTTTTTAGCTTTTCCTTGTTCCGTTCGACGACAGAGACTCCGTAGAGGCAACCATTGCCTGCTTTTAGTGTCCATTTCACTTCACGAACATGGAAACACCTTCATTCTTGAATTTGGGATCATTTTGTTGGATTTCTGACTCAATGTGTCGGTTTCAACGTTTTTCTGCCCGGGTGTTGGAACTTAAGTTTGGAGCAACCATTTGTAGATCTGTTAGTTCCGATGGACTCAGGAGGTCCTAAAACTTCTATGTTGCTCATCATTCGCACTCCGGTGGAGTTTACAAACAGTTCAGTTTCCAAAAATGTTTTTCAGTCTGTGTATTGGACCCAGTGATTGGGACCACGGTTTCCAAAACCGTTTGTCCCATTGCGTTTCGGACACCTAAAAACCTCTACCTATCAGTTCTTGCGCGATTCAGTGGAGTATTTTCAGAGTTATAGATCTTTGTGTATTTGATTTCGTCTCTCTGTTATGCATTTTTCATTCTAAGGTTTTAAAACCTTAGATTTATGCTATGCTTCTGTGGATGATGATGACATGGTTGCAGTCACTTTGAATGGACTTGGTCCTAAATATAAGTCTTTCAACACTTCCATTTCGGTGAGGCCACATATGCCAGATTTCATGAACTGGTTGCTTTTTTGATACATGAAGAAGTGAAGCTTGGGCTAAATACTGGTGCTAGTAGATCCAGAAATAGAGATGTTGTCTTTTACTCTAATCAGAGAGGTAGAGGTGGTAGAGGCAAGAGTGCCTCTCATGGTAGAGGTGATGTCAAATATACATCACAGGCTCAAGCCCATAATTGGAGCAATCAAAATCAACCTCGTAGAGGAGGAGGATCTCTCCAAGGCAGGGGGAGATCTAGATTGCGAGGTAGAGGGGCTTGGCAGCCACTTCACCATGTGGATCAGCCCAATAAGGATAAGGTATGCCATTACTGTGGGAAGATTGGCCATATTGCAAGCGAATCAGAGAGGAAGGGCAAATCAGCAAGGTCATTTTGCTTCTTCAAGTCATACACATGATACACCCATAGACCAGTTGTTTGCTATGACATATGTACAAGATCATAAGCCTACTGATGGTGGCTTTAAGGATGTGTGGTACATAGATTCAGGAGCATCTAACCATATGACACCACATGGTGAGTGGTTTGAACAAAGATGACTTCTGAGCTGCATGGATCTGTTTGCACCGGTGATGATACTCAGCATGGCATTACCCATACGGGTGTTGTATCTTTGGCTATGCATGATGGCCAGACTAAGAAATTGATTGATGTAGTGCATGTGCCTTCTATCACAAAGAATTTGTTGTCTGTTGGGTAAATGGCTGAGCAAAACTTGCAGGTGCAGTTTAATAAGCATGGCTGTTTCATTGAAGGATTTGATAATGGCTGTAAACTTATTGCAAAAGGGAAAAGACAAGGAAGAATGCTCATTTTAGATGCAGGCATACTGGAATTGAAGGCTGCCATGTTCACCCATGGTACGAGTGTTGTTTAGGACTTGGAAATTTGGCACAAACGCATTGGTCATATTAATATTCAGAAGGTGAAAAATATGCAGCATAAAGGCTTTGTTGTTGGCCTACCAAAGTTCAAGTATAATGCTTTGGAGCATGTATGTCCTACATGCCAATTTAGAAAGCAATCCAGGTTGCCATTTACTAGGCATATACGGGAAAGTAATAGGCCCTTGCAGTTGATTCACACTCATGTCTGGGATCCAGCTCAGACTACCTCGATGGGAGGTTCATCATATTATGTCACATTTATTGATGATTTTCACCCGTATACATGGTTGTATTTTTTGAAACATAAGGATGAGGTCCTGCCTGCTTTCAAGCATTTCAAGCAACATGTTGAAAAGGAGTTTGGGTCATATATCACATGCTTGAGATCAGATAATGGAGGTGAATATCTGTCAAATGAATTTGATGACTTCTTGGCCTATCATGGGATTAGACGGGAGCTTACATGCCCATATACACCAAGCAGAATGGAGTGGCTGAATGTAAGAATGGGGTGATTGGTTCATGTGGTAGAGCCATGTTGAATGAAAAGAACTTACTCACTTGCAACTGCAGTGTATGTGCTGAATCGCACTCCTACTAGTGGCATTCATATGCTCACACCATATGAGAATTGTATCGATAGAAGCCTGATGTCAGTCATTTAAAAGTGTTTGGTAGCTTGGCATATGTGCATATACTGGATGAAAAGAGAAAATTAGATCCGAAGGCTGAAAGATGTGTGTTTATTGGCTATGCACAGAACCGGAAGGGTTACAAATGCTACAACCCATTGATCAAGAAGACTATGGTGAGTCAGGATGTTGTTTTTGATGAGCTGGAATCTTGGTATGGCAAGCCGAAAGTGGATGTTCCAAATGATGCATCTGCAGGTCATGCATATGATAAAAATCAGCAAATTAGTACATCCATATCTGGGCCTACATCCATTGGTTCTACTATAGTAAATCCTTGGTCTGGCAGGTTATGCAATTCCACTAACACTGCTATGTTAGTGAGGGGGAGAGATAAAGGGAAAGCCAAGGTTGTTGAGGTGCTTTCGCTAGCTGAAAATGATGTCCTTGGGCCATCAAATTGTGGCTATGATTCGTCATGTAGTGACAGTTTGGATAGTGAGCTGGGTATACCATCTCTGTCTACATCTGGAGTTAAGGGAAGCAGGTACATACCTCCTCATGAACGAGAAGAGTCAGGCACTTCAGTGAGAAGATCACAGAGAGTCAGGTATCCTGTTGACAGGTTAACTTATAGTGGTTATGCTACTCGGCATTATGCATATATGACAAAAGTTATGGGACATACTGAGCCATCTATCTTTGGCGAGGCTATGCAACATGGTCATTGGCAGAATGCCATGGATGAGGAGATGGATGCCCTTGCCACTAATCAGGCTTGGGATTTGGTGGAGTTGCCTGAAGGCAAGAATCCTATTGGTTGCAAATGGGTCTACAAAGTAAAATGCAAGTCTGATGGATCAGTGGAAAGGTATAAAGCAAGGCTGGTTGCCAAAGGGTATAAACAGCAGTATGGGCTAGATTATGAGGAAACTTTCAGCCTTGTTGCCAAGATGGCAACTGTGAGAACTATCATAGCATTGGCTGTTGCAAATGGCTGGAAATTGTCGCAAATGGATGTCAAGAAAGCTTTCCTAAATGGTGACTTGTTGGAGGAAGTCTATATGGTTCAGCCGGAGGGTTATGTGCACCCTGACTATCCCAACTATGTTTGTAGGTTGAAGAAAGCTCTCTATGGGCTGAAGCAAGCACCTAGAGCATGGAATGAAAGGATTAGTAGTTGGGAAGGCTGATCATTCACTGTTCACAAAGAAGACAATTGCTGGATATGTTGTGATCGTGATCTATGTTGATGATCTGATTCTGACTGGTAGTGATGATGATGGCATTGCTGAAATTAAGAGCAAGCTGGAAATGGAGTTTGATATAAAGGATCTAGGGGATTTGAAGTTCTTTCTTGGCATAGAGGTGTTGAGAACGCCAGATGATGGCATTTGGCTTATGCAGAGGCAGTATGCCTTAAATATGCTAGAGAGGTTTGGCATGAAGGATTGCAAACCAATGGATATCCCCTTGGATCAAAACTTGAAGATGATGGCTGATCTGGAGCTGAGATTGATGACATTACCATGTATAGGCAGATGGTTGGCAGCTTGATATATTTGACAATCACTAGGCCTGATTTGGCATATGCTATGGGACTCATTAGTCAATTTATGCAGAAGCCACGGAAGCCTCACTTGGATGCAGTGAGGAGGATTGTGCGGTATGTCAAGGCTACATATGAACATGGGCTCTTTTATGCATATGGCAAGGAAATAGAGCTGGCTGGATACACAGATGTAGATTGGGCAGGATGTGCATATGATAGGAGATCCACTAGTGGCTATGCATTCAGCCTTGGAAGTGCTATGGTTAGCTAGAGTAGCAAAAAGCAACCCACAGTGGCATTGTCTAGTACAGAAGCTGAGTATAGAGGTGCAGCATTGGCTGCATGTGAGATTTCTTGGCTTCAGAAGTTGTTGCGGGATTTGGGATTGCATGTGGATAAGCCAATCAAACTTTACTGAGATAACATGAGTAGTGTCCAGTTGGCAAGTAATCCCGTATATCATGCTAGAACAAAGCATATTGAGGTACACTACCATTTCATCAGAGAGATGGTGTTGATGAGGCAAGTTGACCTCATTCATGTTCGAACTGAAGATCAGGTTGCAAATATCTTTACCAAGTCCTTGGGTAAAGATAAGTTCACATTCTTTCGAGAGCTTCTTGGTGTCTTACTCCCTACTTGAGCTTGAGGGGGAGTGTTGGAAGACAAGCTCGGGTATGCTATCCCACAAATATGTTACGGATAGCTAGATATGCCTATCAGCACTATGATTGGTGTGTTAGTAGTTAGTAGTAGTCAGAACATGGTTCATACCCATGGTTAGTTCTTATCAGTCCAGTTAGGTCTTATCTTGTGGTTTTAGTTCTTTTTAGTGTGTTCACTTGGTGGATGTACTGTCTTTTTCCTTCTAGTATGGAATAGACTATGTGTTGGAGGCTGCTCGCCCTCCTAGTGTTCTTCCTCATACCTGGGTATTCTCGCTTCCGCTACACTATCTTCTTTGACACCCACACTTTCCTAGTTACATCACATAGTATTCATGTCTGCCTAGTGATCGTGTAAGCATGGGACCATATACGTCTGAATGCACCAAATCAAGCTTTTCTAGCTCTGTATTTTCCCTTATTTTATGGGGGGCTGATTTAGTTTGCTTCCCATAGAGACAATGCTCATAAAATTATAAATTAAAAAAACTCAAACGCGGTACATAACCCAAACAACATAAGAGTTTCATTCCATTCTGGCTCATGTGTCCCAACCGGCAATGCCACAAAGAAGTACTTGGTTGCTCGATTATTGCAACAACATGATCAGACATCCCTGATACATGTAGGGGATACAATGTCCCACACCTAGCACCTCTTGCCAAAACCATAGAGCCCTTCTAAAATTTTTAACTCTGAAAAGCCAAAGGTGGTCTAAAAACCAGATGAAAATAGAATATTAAAGAATAGTCTGTAAATGTAGTCGAGAGAAGTGTAGGTTTGTTACATTCCCTCCATCACCAAATAGTTGTCCTTAGGTGGCAACAACTACACAGGGTCATTCAACTATTAAGCTTCCTCGTAAATCTAAATAAGATGAGAATACTCATCCAAATGACTACAATCAAGACACTTAGGACAAATAGTGAGATAATGCAAGAATTTCAATAGATACTTAACACTCATAGCATCCACCACTGATGGTAAAGGATCCACAACCTCATCCTTATCCAAAGACTTTGTTGCTATTCATCCGTGAGAGTGGATGGTACTGATCCCTCATAATGCATAAAATGGTTGACATGGAAAATCTTATGGATCCTTCATGCATCACTTTTGTGTGGTGTTTCTCTTACACTCTTTAGTTGGAATGATATGTTAGATAGTTGGATTTCTTTAATGGAAGTGGTGAGCTAGAGGCATTCGGGAATTTTTGCTATGATGTAGAGAAATTCTTTGGCACAACAAAGCTTACTTGTGATGAGGACCAAGTGTTCCATAGCTCCACCTTTCTCATGAAAGATGCCGATATGTGGTGGTGGCACTATATGATGTGGTCAATATTCAAAACTATTTCATACTTTCTTCATAGTCTATAATGGAAATAGCCCTTAGCATTGAATAAAATGTGAAGGCTATCAAATCCCTTTGAGTCAATAAAATGAATGCTTGAAAATGTGAACATTATTTTATCGAGTTTAAGGCTTCCATGCAATGATGAAAATGCTTGAGGTTAACAAAACGAATGATAGAATTTATTTCTCTCTTTCAAGAATAGGATGAAGCCTTGGGCTCATGATGAGCTAGTGATACAACATGCCTACATACTCCAATTATCAATAGGCATTAGAAGCGACCAATACGTTGACAAATTGGTAGGAGATTGGGAGAGAAGGCTTTGAGTGGAATGTTCCACACTGTGTAGACCTGAGCAAGATCATGATAATGATCATGGAAGAAAAACACCACAATATTCCTTCTTTTGTAGACACAAGAGAATGAGACCACATGGCAACAAAGCCATATGCCCCACATAAGAAATCCCTTTAGTAGATGTCAAGGAAAAAGGTAAAGCAATGGCTCAAAACACTGGTGGATCTAGTTGGACTAATGCAAGCACTAGTGGGGTCAAAAATATTTCATGCTTTAGATGTTTAGGTCCCCATTATGTTAGGGACTACCCAATGAACAATCATTAGAGCCAATAATGGAGAACTAGCACACCCTTGCAAAAAATGACATCACTATTGCAACTTTGAAGTGTTGTAGCTGAAGATTAGCAAACACTATATGTCATAGCCATCGTAAATGGAAGGACTACAAGAGTTATGGTGGACATGGGGGCCACACATAATTTTTTACCCCAATAAATGTTAACAACCTAGGCCTATGCATGGAATTGGATATTGAAATGGCCATGAACATTGAAGATAGTAAATTCTTGGAGTGGTAGTGGCACAAATAGCATAGAATGTAATGGTCATTATGCGTGAGGCAGGGTGCATTATAGAATTTAGTGTCATGCCTCTTAATGATTCAGTGAATATGGGCTAGACATGGCTATGGGAAAACAATGCACTTAATTGCACGAGCAGAGGCCTAGTTGAGGGGATGGAAGATCTCCTTATGGTGTGTGTGTTTGTGTGTGTTGAGAGAGGGATGAGAGAATGTCAAAGAAAGAGACCACGCTACAAGCCTATATGATAGGATTAGTTTACTAAATGCACCTTGAAAATGATTTAACTAGGAGAGCTAAACCTTTGACATCACCTATGATGTCATGTCCACATCCTACAATGACCCTTATCCACACCAAGAGACAAGATCCTATCCACATATATACACACAAACATACGACTTTAAGCCCCCTTTTGGAGTGAAGGTGGTGACCTTGGACAACCTTCAATATGCTCTCAAAATGTACCATGTCTCTCTACTATACATGTTCCCCAATGCCAACTGAGAGGCTAAAGTTTGGGCATCATGCAAAGGAACAACTAGGCACACAAAGAATACCCCACACTAAACATAGTTAAACATAGGAAATGGAGACTTTTAAAGGAATTGCAAATAGAGATAAAAGGCATACATGATTATTAAAATCATTTTGGGGGACATCTTGGGCAGAGAACCCATGACTCACACATGAAAACTAAAAATATAGATAATCTTTGGAAGTTTAATAACTTCCTAGGCATTTGTCAATAAGCATGTTCTTTTCCATCGACACTTTCATGCTACCATTGCTTGTGATTTGCAAATATTCTGTTGATGTATATTTTGCATTGATGATAAGACAATGGAGACCCAAAATACTATTGAAGATGACAATGCAAAAGCCCATGAAGACCTCAATGTAAAACGTTTCGATAAAGCACCCATGTTCAAGGCGTTCAAGGCATTTAACATACCCTTGTGAAAACCCCTTTAAAAACTAAAGTTTAATCTTAAGTTTAAAATGTTATGCTAAGGGTCACCTTGTCCACCAATGGTAAGTGTTCCAAATGGCACAAGCTCTGAGGACTGGATGAATGGCTATAGTGACTGGTCGCATAGGTGGAAAGCAAGGAGATGTTGCTAAAGATCAGCTACATCATATTAAGCAAGAAAAAAATCATTTTGTAGCATCTCATACCTTCAAAAATATCAAAGTATAGGATCTCCTCTTGTCCATACAATAGCATAGCTTTTGCACAATAGCTCCTCAAAGAGCTCATCACAAAACATAGATTACTACACAATCAATTATCAATAGTGCAGTGGAAAAATCCTTTCTACTCATTGAAAATTAGGCTCTATAGAGTTCAACAAGGCTATACTTTTCTTGGAATAGCCTTTTCATATATGTAGATCATCATTTGAAAACTAGGCTCTGCAGATTTCAATAAAGCTCTACTTGGCTTGGGAAGAGTCATTTGATATATGCAGATTAGAATTTGGCCCAGAATTTCATTAGAATAGGCATGAAGATGGACTTCTTGAACTATCAACATGGTGCTCAATATCCAGATTCAAGGTTATGGAACCTAAAATGACCTCTATTTTTAAGTTGGTTTTTCCTCCTCGCATCACCTAGGAATGCTCAATTACAATTGTAGATTAAAAATTTAACACATCAAGGCCAAGGTTCCTAATCAAGTTTTACCCCTATAACTACTACTATTGCACCACAACATCCTCTTCCTTGATATCTAAGATCATTTTGTCCCTAATACAGATTTAGGTTTGGAAAAGGTAAAGTTTTGGCACTCTGTATCAAAAACTTGAATGGAGGGGCAACCTTACTTAGGAAACATTAGTGCACCAATAGCTCAAGTTATGGAATGGCCCCCCCTCCTTTGGCAAGAAGATACTCCTCCTCATTGGCTGTGCATTGCCATTTAAATAGCAGCATAATTTCAACCACTTTAAGGCATTGAACTATGGAGGAATGCAAAGAGGGATTGAAGACCTAGGTGGTAACCTCATTACTTTGATACCATTTGTTAACTTGGGGCTATACAAGCAAAGGCCTAGCTAAGGAGAATGGAATGTCTCCATGGTGTGTGTGTGTGTGTGTGTGTTCAAAGAGGGATTAGAGAGAGTGCTTAAGAAAGAGACCACCCTGCAAGGATGAATTATAAGATTTTAATTTTGTGGATACACTGAGAACACCTAATATAGCCATAAGGGTTGAAAATGTGACATCACCTAGAATGTCATTCCAACTCCTACAATGGCCCTTGTATACCCCAAGAGATAAGATTCTATCCACACACACATACACATGGTTACATTAATACAGATACCCACATGGTTACATTAGTACATGTCTACACATGGTTACCATAATACAGGTATACACATAATGAGGACACACATCTATATGAATTTGAAACCAACCGTTGGCATTATAAAGTGGAGCATCATATTTTTTTTCTAGACGCATGTGGTGAATCCCTTATAGTATTCCCTTATAGACACTACGTTCAACTCTTATTAGTCATTCAGATCAAGAAGGCAAAGAAAATATGTCTAAAAATGATTTAAAAAAGGCAAGAAAGGTCCCTAGGTTTAACGTCAAACCATCACTTCCTAAGCCTTCCTTGACAAAAAATTGATTAGCAATAATGATAGATAAACTTGACTTTAGGGTTATCACAATAAATAAGAAATCTTTACAACTACACCACCATTCAATCTGTATTTTGAGGCAGGGCATCTTAATTCATGTGCAAATACAATGTATGCTCTATATAACTTGTGTGAATTCTTTTTTTGGGTGGGCAGAGGGGGTTTCTACATAAATTTCCCTTTTTTTCTATATACGCCTGTTATAAAAAATAATATACCACAAACTATATTTTAGGACATAAAGCTATTAAGGAATATAGCATGATAACAGTCAATATTAAATGTGCCAGCCAAATTTTGGACCAATATTGTCAAAAGAAACCGAAGATATGGTGGACTAAAAGTCTCTCTACTTTTGTGATATCTTGAATTAGGTTGAAGTTGCAGCTACCCATTTTGATATCATAATGTACTCATTTGATGCTTGGAGCTATGGGGAAATAGAAAACTCCTACATATACAAACAAGCATCAGGATCAAGATATTCAAGGCCTTTAGAGGTGATCTTGTTCTCTTTAGAAGTTAATTACTTTCCAACAAACAAAATTTTCATTTCTCCATTGCATGTAGTTCATCGACGTGGCTTAATTTCATGGCCCCTCGACAGATACATTTCATGAACTTTGAATGAATAGAATAGAATAGATAAGACTTGAATTGAAAAGATTTTGGAAGCTGTGCAATTTATATATAAGTTGTAGCTGTCATTTATGTTTTTGTTCTTGTTTGCTAATAATGTGTGTTTATTAACTTTTCTAACCTGGCTATCTAGGCTACAATGAGATTGGAGTTGGTGTTGCATGTAACAGTCAACTTTAATGGTTTCTTTAATGAATAATGTCTAGTAGCCTATATAGATACATTTAAATCTCAACTTATTATCAATTTTGCAACTAAGGACAACGATAATGATTGCTCATATCGACTTCTCCCAAGGAGAGGACCTCCCTAAATTGCAAGTATTTAACCATTAAAAACTTTCTAAGATGTTTTATTCCATTGAATAATCATGCATGTTATGTAAAGAGCATGCATATAAAATACCTTTTCATTAAACTAAATCAAGCATTTTATCATAAATGAACTCATCTTAGAAAATCTTCTACCCCTCAATCTTAAAAATAGATCCAAAGGTAATAAGATACCTTAGTGATCCCTTAGGAATGTTCATTGGATTCCTAGCATCATTGATTCAAGGAGGCAAACCACCACAAGGGACTTCTAAGTTTATACATCACAAATGACTCCAGAAGTAGAAACAATCCCCAAATATCCCCTCAACAAGGACCTAGGGAGCCTCTATATTATCTCAATATGGAGCCTTACACTCCGTGGAACCTTTCTATGCTAAAGGTTCACAATTTTCATACATGCAATTAGCAAGAGTCTTCTTTCAAGCCACTATAACCATTGTAGTCAACTATATCTAGAGCATAATAAGATGAAATGAAAATGGAATAATTAAATGTATGTATTCCATTTTCTCTAGGGCTCATCCTCAAATACAAAATGGTAGCTCCATCATGACACACTACAGGTTTCCACGTGGCATAATGCTAGATACTCTCAAAGTAATTATGTCCTAATAGTTCATCTACACATAAAGATGCCCTGTGTAATTCACCACATATATATGTACTATCGTAAAAAAAGATACTTTGTGAAATGTGTTGTATCAAGAATTTGGTGCACATATAGATGGGCTAAACAATTGCAAAAGTAGAACCGCCAACCTAGGGCCACTTAGGTAAGATGATAACAGGGAGGAGCATTCACTAAGCATGATTACACTACAAGAGTTGAATTCCTTAACTATTGCATGCTTGGTGGGAGGTATTTACCTAAGCAAAGGGAAATTTGATCACCCATAGCTTATCATGGGCTTGCCTTGTGTGTGAGGATGAATCTTGAAATAATTCATTGCGTTGAGATCTTGGGGCAAATGAATTGAGTAGCAAAGAGCTGATGGAGGAATTTCTTGCAAAGCAAGGACAGAGTCAGCTTCATGTGTTAGTGCTAAATCATCCTCAAGGGATATAAATAGAGCATCGGAATATTTAAATTTTGATTGCATGGAAAATACTTGATGTCAACAAATTCAAGAAGGTTCTCCCAATGTTATGTGCCCAATGCTATGAGCTAGAGCGTATGAACGTTAGGCTTGAATCGTATCAATTGTGACAGTGATAGACTTAGAAATATGGTGGGTGGGTGGGGGAGGTGGCGATTGTTGTCACAAAGAAACATTCTTGGTAGTAGAATTTGTTGACTCAAGTGTCATTGCATGGGGTGGTAGCACATCATCATCAACTCCCTACGTAGTGAGAACTATAGTGGCCATCACAAGGCCACAATCATTCATGTGTAAATGAATTTGTAACCATTGTTTCTGGAATATAGCATTTCAAGATGAATAATGACATATAGTAAAGTTCTAAATAACCACCATGCTTTTACTCCATAAGGGTAGCCATATCAAATGAGGTCAAGTTTATGACATTTCCTCTTAGGCATGTAGGTGTGCCACGGAACTAGAGACTTGAAGGTGGGAGAGGTTTGGATGATTACTTGTTTAAATTTGTAATGTGTTGCCTTTTGGATTTTAGCCAAATGGGTTATAGATGTGGAAACTACTTTATCCCAAAAGTGATTTTAAGAGAGGACCAACGATGAGCATCGTTTGTGACCATTCCACCAAGGTTTGTATCTTACATCTAATGACTCCATTTTGCTCAAGTTACGGCATTGTAAGTTGTTGAAGGAGAATGCCACCATTGTCGATCAACAACTATTTGGATATAGATAGATAGATAGATAGATAGATAGATAAATAGACGGATAGACATATAGAAAGATGGATAGATGGACAAATACATAGATAGACAGACATCAATTAGATATATAGATAGATAGGTAGGTAGGTAGGTGGGTAGGTAGGTAGGTAGGTAGACAGACCGATGGACGGACGGACGGACAGACGGACGGATGGACGGATGGATACACACACACACACACACACACACGCGCACGCACGCACGCACACACACACACACACGGGCACATACATGCACACACACAAAACAGATACATGGAAGAGATACAAATATAATCTCACTAAAAAGATATGCATATAAAAATGCTTGCTACCCACATTATCCTACATCAGTGAAATCAATATTAGAATAATGAATCCTACTTGTATTAATCAAGTACGTCCAACTACATCTTAGGTAATGTCTAAGTTGGGTTTGAATAAGAATGATCACATTCCTTAGTTAGTTACTATAACTACTTACCTCTTGGTCTATATGGTATGTACAAATCATGATAAATGTAGCTTTTTTGTTTCCTTCACATAATTATGTTCACTTTGTATGCATTCTATTTGTACAAGGGTCAAATATCCTTATGTGATCCTCAGACAACTCATGCCTCAAAGAGGCCCTTTGATGAAGGATCTTAGAGTGAAACAATCAACATTCTATTGCACTGTAGCATCGCTCGTCTACATGATGCACCTCTTTCTAGCATCATGGCATCTTCCAAAGCTAATGTCAAATGAATTTATTGAATGAAAAATGCTCACTAATGCCAATTATTGAATCTAGTCAATAAAGATGGGAATGCTTTTGATTCGGTATGAATTCTAGAAAATCACCAAATGTAGTTTTGTTTTTGTTCTAAGACTCATTCCAATAGACTCTAGAAAATCACCAAATGCAATTTTGTTTTTGTTCTAAGACTCGTTCCAATAGACTCCTTCACTATGGTGATATCCAAATTCAATTGGTACATCCCCTCCAAAATTCTAAGGGAGCCTTTTTACTCATCCCTATGATCATGTTGATGTTCCTATGCAATTGAATGCTCATAGATACTTGCTCCATATCGATTGTCTGATGTAGACTCGGTTTTAAAATTCTTGGACTGTTGGATACATCCAGTGCTGGTCTCTAAATTCCTCCACCCCAACAAGTGACGATGCTCGTATCCTCCCTTTCATGGAGAGCTTTTTAAGGAGATGTGCTGCCAATCACGCTTTCATCACAGAAGAAATAATAAGCTCTAAAAGTGGACACAGCAGTGAAATAGAGGAGCACAACAAGATGGAAGGAGGTGCAGACTCTGATACCGAGAGGAATCCTCCACCTGGTGGGTGTTTGTGGATGTTCATCCATGACATATGGTGGTGGATGAAAGAATTGTTAATGTGGCAGACACAATTCTTGGTGGGTCTAGTTCTACTTGAGCCTGTAAATTAATTTGCGCAAGGATCATTGCTGTGTGCCTTGAGAGAATTCATAAGGGCTGACCTTTAAACTTTGTGATACTTAGCAAAAGGGGGTCATTTAATATCAATAGCTGCTTCCACGTATTTGCACTACCACCATGACTACGACTTCCAACGCTTCTTCAAGCTCGTTCTGGTTACATTGGCTATGACAATCAACTGAAGGCCATCGGTTCTATCAAAATCCTTATACAAGCTAAAATATTGGTTATCAATGTCTACTTGGTTCCAAACTTGAGAAACAATATCCTTTCAGTTGTACAACTACATCTCAAGGCATGAGAATTGAGGTTTTTAGAGATCATTGTAGTCAAGGTCATGCACAAAGGAAAATCCATCTCCTTGCAATTCCCTCAGTCAATAGATTTTACCCACTTGTGCAGTGATTTATCTTGAATCTCATGACCCAGTCACTTTCCTCCTCTGTTGTTTCATTTTCTGCCTCATGTTTTCCACTTTGAATTTTGTATTGCTAGTATGACTCAGGGCTCTATAAAGATTGGACCACAACTTGTCTTTTACGTGTATAAGAGATTCCATCAACTTGATAGCCTTGTCACCTTACAAGTAGTTTTACAATAAGAACCAAAAATGTATGTGCTCAGTCTTTTCGATTCTCCTAGCCAAGATAAGCGTCCTCTGTGTTGGAGGCGTAGGTGTATGTCTCAACATGTCCTCAAGTAAAATTCCTGCTTCTCAGTCTTAATCATCTGTTGTGCCCCAAACAGAATTCATATTATCTTGTGCTTCTGATTCACTGCTGCATGCAACGTGAGTGTCTGCCCTTCTGTTGTACCTATTTCAGGCAATAAATTGGCATATGCCCAAAGAATCGCAACTATGACAGTCTGCACTTACTCGGCATCGGGTCCAGTTTGCCTTTTTATCTTTACATCCCAAGATGGACAATGATTAGTCTTGATGGAAATTCAGGATGCACTGGACTTCAGTGCCAAATTTGCTTGATTTCTTCATCCCACTGGATGGCAAACTGTACAGCTCTGGCAGATTCCATGAATATGCTGACATAAGGCACACATGCTAGCAGATCTTTAGTTTGCATGGTCTGATGCAAGTGTACATATATAGATTAGATTTCCTGTAGAATTTCATTTCATAAATTCAATGTTTTTTTAAAGTCGCTCCAATGATTCAATAATACTTAGAGCCATCAACTTGTTATTACTTTTCTGCAGCCGATGAGAGTGATGACTCCAGCAACCCTTGAAGCGGCTTTGGGTTGGGTGAAAAGGTGGCGTCCTGCAGGGACAACTAATCTTTGGAAAGCTATAGACTTAGCTACCAGTCGCACTTTGGCGGATTGCATCTACCTTTTCAGTGAAGGGAGGTCTGACAAACCAGTTCTTGTAAGTATCTGTTGATGTTTACAGGAAAGAACTACATACAATAATACTTTTTAATAAACTGATGCTATTGTAAGAAACGTAGAAGCTATCATTGATTAAATAGGCTAGACGCAAAATCAACTTATAAGAAACTGGTCCTAAACACCGAAAGGGGGGATCTACTCATCTACTTCCTACAAAACATTAGTATATACAACGACCAAGGAGCTGGTCCTCCAATCCTTTGGTATGATAAGTTTTGATTACCCTTACTAGCCTCCCTCTAGTCATGGACGCTGCCTACAGCTGCACAAGGAGGATCAGAGCCATCTATGAGTTGTCAGACCTAAAGTCACTTTACACGCAGAAAAGCAAGATGGAGCATCAGAAAGCAGCAAGAGGAGCCACAGGATCTGACGTAGTCCAACATCCCTCCCCAAATATTGAAGACTATTTTGGAATAGCCTTTCCAAGATGTCGAAGAGTTTTTTTTTTTGGCGGGTGAAAGTATCTCATATTTATGTTTATGTTTATAAAGTAATTAAACAAAGGATAAAAGATCAGCCCTCGAGGGGGGCGTTGTCTACATCATCTAGCTATCTAGCTACATCATCTTGGCAAAGTTTCTGGCAGTGAGCCTGAGACCCCGCCCAATTACGAAGAGAGAATGGCGAGCTTCCTTGCAGACATGCCTAGGAAGGTGCTAGGCCATGAAGCAGTTATGCTACAAAGACCTTTCTCTGAAGAAGAAATTAGGTACATCGTCGTGCAGATGCCCAGGGACAAAGCCCCGGGTCCGGATGGTATGCCTGCTGAATTTTTGCAGGTTTACTGGGACACATGCAAAAAGCAGCTGATGAGCTTAATCAAGTGGTGCTGCAACACAGGAAAGCTCCCGAGCAGCGTCAACACCGGGGTTATCAAGCTAATCCCCAAGGGGTGCAACAGGACAAAGCTCAGCCAACGGAGGCCTCTATCTCTCCTGAACACGTCTTACAAGATCATTGCCAAAGCAATGGCAAACAGAATAAATTTATCCTGGCCAGGTTGATACACTCCAAACAATTTGGATTTGTTACATGGACTTTGCTCTTAGCCAGAATGAGAGGATGGTTATGCTGAATCCAAAAAGCTTACGACAGAGTTAGCTGAACTCTATAACTCATACTATGCTAGCTCTTGGGTATGGCAGAGGTTTTTGCAGGCTGGTTAATATGCTGTTCTCAAATGCTTGGGCAAGGATCTCTATCAATGGGTACCACTTCCAGAGATTTTCGCTTATGAGATCCATAAGGCAGGGGTGCCCTCTGGCACCCCTATTGTTTGACTGGAATTAAACCTGACTGGCCCACTTCTCAAGTCTATAGGCTTCGGAGGGATGCGCTGGAAGAACGGGAAACCCTTCAGAAAAGCTAGACTAATGGAATGTGGGGGGAGAACGGCTAACCCTGCCTTGCTGGTAGCTCAATCTCAGTGAAAGTTCCACGCACCTCGGGACAGACTTGACACATGGTCCATGAGATTCAGGAGGATTTGGAGATCCACCCCGTCTTTAAAACTTTATGCTATGGAGGGTTCTTTTGGGGAAGTGGAACCCAAGGGTCCCTCCGGAGTCCGGTTCGCCCCTTCCGCAATCAGTGCAAGGAAACTCATATGCACTTATTTTGGGACTGTTCCTTCTCCAGGAAAGTTTGGAATGAGGCTCAGGTCTGCACAGATACATATCAGGGTTAGGAGATCGGGGTAGCCTCAATGACGCAGCCTACGAAGTCTGGCAGGTGATGAGAGGGGCAATCATTACTAACTTGTGGAAATTCAGAAATGATGTGGCATTTTCGAGGCCTCACTATGGCAATGGCCTCACTACTACAATTTTGGATGATGCCAAGAATACCTTGCTGTTCTTTGGGAAAAAGAATGAGACGTTCAGGAAAGATGTCGAAGAGTTAACAAGTGTTCGTTAGAGGTTTTAGTCGAAGACTCATCACAGACTATGCAAATGATGTACCAGTTAAAGGGCCTTATCTGAGACAGAAAGTTTTAAAGATATCGACACAGCAGCAATGCTATGGTGGCCGATCTGATCTATCGTTTGTGATTGAGGAGGCCAGTGATTTGTTGAAGATAAAGACACAGCAGCAATGCTATGGTGGCCGACCTGATCGATCGTATGTGCTTATTCAGTCTTCTTCACGCTTGTCTTCACCTTCAACGCAATACTTTGTCTTCCTGATCGTAACTCTTACATAAGAGGGTTTTTCTCAAGCATCAAAACTAAAATCCCCTCCCACTTGCAAAGAGCAACTGCAATGGAAAAGGTTACAATCTGCGCCACTCCAAAAGAGCCTAAAGACTTGTGCAGAGAATACAATACTTTACATCCCCCGTTGGAGATGGTCCTGCCAAACGAGGTGCGCATTCTACATCTGCAGCACTTTGCAACAGATTGTCCGACCAAAAAAGGTAATGAACATTCAAAATCTGATTCTCAAGATTTTCGTGAATGTTAGGGAATCCCCTCTGGAGCCGGTTGCCGCAGCTTTTGAACGGAAATCGGCGACGGGAGCCGATTTCCGGCCGTCAGCGGTGGCGACTTGGGGAGCCGGTAGCATCAATCTCACGCGTGGCGTAAATCTAATGGTGGAATATTTTTGATCAGAGGGTGCACGTCCACCGTTGCGCTAGCTGTCACAACACCGTCGCGGTTGCATCTATAGATCTAAGGACTGTAAGGCGACGCTTCTCGCAAGCCCTTAGTTCCTTTAGATCATTGGATGTGGACTGTTGAAGAAGTAGTCACGTCAGATGGTTCTAACGATCGTAATTAGGCAGTGATCGCGAGCCGTCCATTATGCATGTGGGGATATGTTAACCAGTTAATTTTACCGATTGTTGATGGCGAATTGGAGCACGGATGATGTGCAAGAACGAGGCTACATGAATTGAACGCACGCAGCGGTTTCCAATTCCCGAGCTTAGCCAAAGTTTTTCCGGATTACATTAAAGATTACAAAACTCACAAGGCCTAATCAATTCCAACGATCTAAAGATACTCCGCGAAAGATACTTCGGTTGCTGAGAGGAATTCTATGCCTTCTGTTGTAAGGGCCTCTGCAGCGTCAGGGCCCATGAAGGAGAAATCTCCCTCAGCCTCCCCTCTTGCTAAGAGAGCCAAGGACGACCAAGGGACGCGAATCTCCGAGAGCCATGAGTCGGACGACGACGAAATGGAGGTTTTTGAGGGCAATGCCTTCAATCGTCAAGGGGTGTCACGGACGAGATATCCAACGGTCTGGGTAAGCTTGCTCTGGGTACGCCGAAGGATGCTGTGGTCTTCAAGGCCTCTGTCTCAGGAAGTGCAATCATCCGCGAGTACGCAGAGCTTAGGGAGAAAGGTGTCTTTGTTTATTTTAAGGGCAAAACATACAAGGAGGCGGACCTTGAGCGATGGAGAGCGAGCCTCGCAATGCGGAGGTTCGGTATCTCCTCAGTTTCATATGTTGGAAAGGGCTTCTATTTGCTCCGTCTTCAAACTGACGAAATGGTCGAAGAGATCCTTGACAAAGGCAGCATCCCGTTCTACGGCTTAGTGGGCTACGCTGTTGCATATCATGCCAAGTTCGACCCAATAACGGAGTTGCAAAACGTTTGCCCTGTGTGGATTTCTTTCCCCGGCTTACCCTTCATGCTCAAGCCGGTTGTCCACGAAGTTGCAAACGAGTTGGGGCAAGTCATTTTCGCTCCCCCGCCAAAAGCTGTTGAGACGAATCCTACCCCCAGAGCTTGTATTCTGTGGGACATTTCCCAGAGGCCACCCGAGGTTGTCGAACTCGACTCAGGGGATTTCGAACCCATTCGTATCAGAGTCCGCTTCAATCCATTCCCCAATGCCTATTTTGCATGCAGAGAGATTGGGCACTTTGCAAGACAGTGTCCCCAAAGGGGAGTGCAGAAGAATTCGACCTAGAAAGAGCCCCAGGTTGAGGCCATGCAAGTCGAACCGCAACAGGAGCCAGAATCTAGTGTTCCAGCCAAAGAAACTCTTCCCGCTTCTGAAGGTATTCTGGAAGATTGCATCAAGGCTAGAGCCCCCCAACGCCCGACTCCTAAGGGATCACCCTCTCTTGCGCAGAAGGCACCGCTGTTGGGGGAATCCTCCAAGGCAAATCGGATGGTGCTCCCACAGCGTCTCGATCTCTCTGAGGATGAAATCCACAACTTCAACAGAAGGATCCCGCAGAAGGAGATCCAACCCGAAAAAGGAGGAGGGAGGAAGGGGAAATCGAACAGAAAGAATATGTTCGATGTGCTGGCTAGCCCAAACCTCCCTTGTAATCATGCAGGTTAAACTTGTGACGTGGAATGTCCATGGGTTGGGCCTTCGAGCTAAGAGATGGATACTAGCCGAGAGGATTCGTGGCTGGAAGGCTAATGTGGTCTGTCTTCAAGAGTTGAAGCTGGGAGAGAAGGATGTTTTTTTCTTAGCTGCTTTTTTTAAGGAGTTCGATGTTTTCTCAACTTGCAGGAAAAGAGGATCAGGAGGCTCAGCTATCCTCTGTCGAAAGGAGCTTAGAGCCTCGCACTGCTTGGTGCATGATGAGGGTTCAGCAGTAGGGGTAGTCCTCGATGTCGAGGGAGAACCTCTTTCTATTATCTTGGTGTATGTTCCTACAGACGTTGGGTAGGCGAATCAATTTTGGGATTGGATGGGAGACCAAGACCTCAGTGCCAGACTGGTGACAGTCGGTGACTTCAATCACTTTGAAGCTAGGAGCAACTACTGGTCCATGATGCAAGAGCAGCATGGTTTTGTAGAAGCTCGTCAGCTTGGCCTGCTGGACAGGAGACCCACATGGTTTAGAGCAGGCAACTTGCAGTCAGCTGTGCTTGACTTGTGCTGGTTCAATTGGGGTGCTTCTTGGGTCTTCCCCCCTTGGAAAGGTGAGGTAGACCGCTCGCAGACCTTCTCTGATCATATGCCTTGCATTGTTTCTTTTGTCATTAGGTCACAGCCAGTTAGGAAGGGTCGTTAATCCTTCAAACTCAATGCGTCTTTATTGAATGAAGACAACTGTAGGGCATTGGAATCCGCCTAGAGACAGGGAGTCAGAGGGACAAAAGATCCAATCAGAGCCTTTGACAAAGGGATTTCTGCTGTTGTTAAGGTAGCGCGGAGTCTGGGTAAGCTGCAGGCGGCTCGTAAGCGGAATCTGGACTTCAGCTCAAGAGAGAAACTCAAAAGTCTGAGGGAGAAAGATGCTTTGGAGGAACAGGACATTAGGGAGATGCAGCAGTGTGAAGCTGTGCTTAGACAATTCGAATTCCACAAAGCAGAGGGTGCCAGAGTGAGGTCGTCTGCCAGATGGATGGCACAAGGAGATGCACCTTCCACCTTCTTCAAGACAAAAAGGACAGATAAGACTCGGGACAATATTTGTAGAATCTGCGACTCTCTAGACAATTGGATCACTGAACAGGACAGTATCAGCTAGCACTTTACCTCATCTCTAGAGGCAATCCTCGGAGCCAGGGAAGTGCAATCAGAAGCTAAGACAGAGGCCCGGCAGCTCCTTCTGGATTGCGTGGACAAAAGAATAGAGGTGAGAGATTTAGCTAAGTTGTGTGAGCCCTTCACTCTCGAGGAAGCGGACGCACTGATTCTTCATATGAAGAGAAACAAATCCCCAGGCCCTGATGGACTAACAGTCGAATTTTACCAGGCGTTATGGGGTACTCTCAAAGGCGACTTTGTGAGAAAGGCCAACGAGAGTTGGGTTAGGGAATCCTCCTCTCCAAAAGTCAATAAAGGACTTATTAGACTCATTCCCAAGAGATTTCCTGAGATTTCCTGCTGAAAGATTCGGTGACTGGAGGCCTCTGTCAGTATTAAACATCTCCTACAAAATCATATCGCCACAAGAATCACACACCTGATACCCGAAGTGGTCTCTAACCAACAATATGGATTTGTCAAGGGTAGGCACATCCATGATAATGTTCTGAATGTCATTGCTGCTCTGGAGCACGCCTGGTCGCAAAAGGAAGAGATTATCCAGCTCAACATTGATTTCGATAAAGCTTATGACCAGGTGGAATGGGGCTACATCCTGGCAGTCATGCAAACAATGGGATAAAGGCACTTTTAGCTAATGCCACAGCTACCATCTGCATCAATGGAGCTGAGGTAGGGTCTTTTGACCTTAGGAGATCTATCAGGCAGGGATGTCCCTTGGCACCGTTGGTGTTTGCCCTGATTATAGAACCTCTGCCCGCTATGTTCTGCAAGCTAATTACAAGCTAATTACAAGGGGTTCCCTGGATCCCATGAGACTTCCTGGTTCCAACACCTTTTTTCGCTCAGCTATTTGCCGACAACTCCAACTCGATCTGCAAGGCTGATCCAGAGCAACTGAAGCTAGTCCTCGGGTTGTTTGAAATTCATTGTATTGCCTCAGGCTCGAGAATCCAATGGGACAAATCCCAAGCTCTGTTTGTCTCAAGAAGAGACCCAACTGAGTGGATGAAAGCTACAGGGTTGAAATGGGTTCCTAAGGGGCAGGTCATTCAGCATCTGGGAATCCCTATAGGAGCTGGAATCTCAGTCAGACAACGTTTCTTGTGGTGGTGGCCCAAGTTTAAGGCCAAAATTGACGCATGGGCAAAGGTTCCGCTAAGTCTATTGGGCAGATGCACGGTGGTCAAACATATACTGGCACCGGCTTCGTTCTACATTCTCTCTATTTGTGCATTCTATAAAAGCCATATCCTTCTGATCGAAAAGAGCCTGAGGGCCTTCATATGGAAGAGAACCAAATGGAAAGGGATTTCCTGGTCAATCCTGTGCACGCCAAAAAAATTGGGTGGCTTCGGAGTCCCTGACCTGAAGTGAAGAGCAGTCTCATTCCTGATGAAACTGTGGGTTCAATTCTTGGACTACAGGGAACCCTGGACTGAATTTCTTGAATTTGCTGTTCGCAATGCTAAGGTGACTCACTTCAGCACTCTGGATATGTGGACTAAAGTCTTCTCGATCGCCCCCCTATGTCTAAAAGGGAGTTTCTTCAACAGACTTATGGCAGCTTGGAAGGAAGGGCTAGTATTACTCTCTTGGAGAGGGCTCCCTGCAGGTCTAGAGGACTTCTCCCTGAAGCTATCCATTTGGTGGCAAGCGGCCTGGCCTGGTGGTGGCAAATTCGCATTAGGCAAGGAGAGGATGGCAGGATAGATCGCTGCCAAAGGATTACACTCTTGGGAAGACCGTTGGGATGCACAGACAAGCAGCTGGCTGTCCCCTTACCAGATTGAAGCAGATTTTGCTCCTGTCCCAGGAAGAAATGGGTATCATCATGGGCATTTTGCTCAGGATTCCCCCAGATTGGCCCACCAATCTCCACCCGTCGGAACACTCTGTTACAGAGGAGTGGGTGTGGGGCTCCGATATCCCCCTGACTAAACTGTCACCTAAGATGTTAGACAAGCTCCTTGCATACAAGGAGGGATGGCATCTAAAATTTAATGACCGGTGGCTTAGAAAAGATTCTGAGGCCACGTGGAGTAGCAGATTTGCGAGGCTGTGGAAATCAACTCCCGATAACAAGATTAACTACTTCCTGTGGAGAATATGTGGAGGGTACTTCCCCATTGGCAGTCATGTCCGGTGGCTCCACGTGGATGATAGATGCAAGCTGTGCAAATGTTCAGTAGAAACACTTACCTTTTCTGGGGATGCCCCTGGGTCCAGAACCTGTGGGGAATCCTGAGAGGGTAGTGTGCCTCAACCTTGGGCATGCAATTTATTTCTAAAGGAGCAGCTGTCTTTGGCGCGGATCTTGGTCCAGATAGAGCTACGCTGTGGGAGGTGATCAGATATGCCACACTCCACAGAGTCTGGTCCGCTCGCTATGAGGCATCCATTAACAGTTCGGCTATCTTCTCTCTTCCTTGTAAACAAGGAGTAGTTGACATACAAGCAGTAGTTGACATAGGTGTCCAAGTGAAATGGCTTGTAGCCAGCTGGCCTGAGGAGAGCGCTAGGGTACGCCTCCAAAGTGTTTTGAGTGAGATGTCTTTTGTTTGAGCCATATGGAAGAATTGGACTGAGCCGCATGTAAGAAACTGTTTTATGGAATTTATGAGAATACCTCTTTCAATAAAATTTTACTGATTGTTCGTAATAAAGCCGGTCGAATCGTGCGCCACTTATTCCCATGATGGAGAAATTTTGATCCTACGGCTAGGATCTCGCCTCCGACGACGGACGTGGACACTCCAAAGGAACATCCTACAGGGAAAGATGCTATGGACATGGCGAGGAAAGCTAATAATGCAACCGAATCACCTAAGTCGACGAGGCGAACTTCAGCGACATACAAGAAGTCCAACGAAGGCAGTTCGACAAGCACGGTTCGACAAGCAGAGACGACAAAAGTCCGCCTAAGCTCAACACAGTGGTGGCCAGTAACAGCGAGGCAGGATGGCAAGGGACTGACACAGGCCACAGGAAGAAGGTTGAGGTGGCAGATATGCAGACTTCACTCGATGAGGTGGCGCCAAGTAGGAAGGAATGTCTCCGTGCAGTCAAAGAGGTAAAATGCGTACAGGGTCTACATTCATCAATGTGTATGCCCTGTGGAGGTCATGGGACAAGCTGCTGATGACGACTAGGGCCCGAAGTGGCCTTAATATGCGCGGCGCGTGCTCCAAGTGGAAGAAAGTGGCAGTAAAGAGAATGATTACTAGATGTAAGCCTGCGGTGATGGCCCTTCACAGGAACTAAAGACTGGTGAGGATAACGTGGAGTCCATGCATATACATGGCTACCAAGTGATGTGCAACTGCCCCCATCTCGGTAAGGGAGGCACAGCGATGCTAGTCAGGTTTGATGTACAGATAGTTTCTAGCTTCAAGGATGCCAAAGGTGAATTTTCATCATCAGAGGTGCGGATCGGCAACGCCTCCTTTGTCATTATCTCTGTTTATGCGCCTAATCTCTTGCAACAAAGAACTCCCCTGTGGAAGAGATTGGAGCAAGTAATGGCAAGCAAGCAGGCGGTCTGCCTTTGTGCCCAGAACCGACAGATAGGTCACATCAGAGTATGAACATGTCGCTCCTGCAATAAAAGCTTGCGTGGGACTCTTTCATCAACAATGGGGAGTTTGTAGATTGGATCGAGATGGATGGTCTGAGAAAACTTAGGATCTTCACGTGGCACAACAGGCACGTGGCTGAAACATGGAGAGCCGCAAGACTCGACTGAATACATGTCTCATTGATGACTTCAGGGACAAGTAATTTTTGATGTTGTTGCTTCAGATCACCTCCCTTTACTGGTTTGTTTCGATCTAGCACGAATCAAAAGCGGCAGCAAAGGTCCTTTTCCTGTTAAGCTCAATACGAGCTTTCTAGGAAAATCAGCATTTGATGATACTATTTGGAAAGCCTATAAGGACAAAGCCACCGAATTTCATAATCAGGTCCGCAAATGGATGGCTTGCATGAAAACAACTACTGAGATCGCTTAGGAGTTTGGCAAAAGGAAGGCGAAGTCAATGAGGATCGACGAAGCCAATGCAACTTGGGCAAGAATCTGTTTGCTAAAAGCCCTTCAGAACTCTCCAGAGGACTCTAAATTGGCGTCACTTCTAAAGCACACAGAAAGTGCTATCCGATGTATTGAACACCAGAAGCTAGCTGTCGCCAAATTACACTTAGACTTGAAATGGCTTGAACAATGTGATAAACCTTCCTCCTTTTTCTTTGCAGCGGTTCGTTAAAAAAAAGCTAGAGAGCAAATTTCAGACAACTAAGGAGAGCTATAGCCAAAGTGTTGACGAAACACATCACAAGCAAAGAGAAGATTCTTTTATTGAGGCAGCTTTGTTGCAGCGTCTCTTTTCAGAGTCTTAAATCAATTATTAAAAAACTTGATAGGAAAGGTCTAAGACTCTTCCAGACATTTGGGACCCCACTACCCAGAATCAAATAACTCTTTTCTCTAAGAGCGTGATTGTGGTCGACTAGTGGCACACAAAAAGTCACGAGGATTATGGAGGATTCAATGTCCCATTTGGAAAGCCTCTACACAAAAGCTCGTTGAAGGACCTAAAGTAGCCCCCACATCTATAGGTGCTAGCTGGATTTCGCGCTCAATGGATGGCCTGCAACCCAATCCAATAAATTTAATTTACTTCTTTGGAAGCTTATCGCATACAAGTTCCCCGTACGTGACATGATTGCCACTTGGAACCCTGAGGTCTCTCCTCTTTGTCCACTTTGCACAATTAAGGTCGAAACTCACATGCTTCTTTTCTGGGATTGCTCAGAGACTCGAGCATCGTGGTGGAAAACTATTAACCGGTTTAAGAAGCATGCCATTTTCATACAACCGTCCTGGAAGATCTCTTTACGTGGAGATAGAGGGAGTTTGAATGACGTTAGTTATGTGGTTTGGTAGGTAGTTAGAGCAGTAGTGATCTCCAATATTTGGAAGCTTCAAAATGAGATCATCTTTAGGAAGAGGTCTTCTAATCTTGCTCTTTTTGAGAGGACTCTTGAAGATCTTGCTAGAACTGTCAAGTTTTTCACTAGGAAGAATGAGACGCTGCGGCCTTTTGCCGCCCTTTGTAACTAAAGTTCTTTTTTCACCTACCCTTATAGGGAGGTTGCTGACCTTCTTTGTAATGTTCTTTCTTTGTTAATAAATATATTTTCACCAAAAAAAAAAGAAGAAGTTGTAATCCATGCTTTCAAGGAAAGTTGAAATCCTTACAAATCCAAAGATGATCAAATGTTTATGTCGCTAACCTAAATCAAACTGAAAGATCTCAGATGGACCAATTCAATGCAAGAGTTTGATTTCAATCAAGGCATTAGAAGGACAATATAACATGTCCATTGATGTCCTTGGCCACTTGCATGTAGTAAATGAAACCAGTTTTACTAAACTTCACAATGATTTTTTGAAGGGTAGATATGTGTATCCCCTCTGTTGCTATGATATTTGGAAGACAGTTATAAAATAATTCCATGGGTGTAGCAATCAAAGTAGGTATAATCCACAATTGAGACACCAATAGACGTCAATGTTAGTGGTACAATGCCAAATGTTGGTAACTATAGTCGCCATTGAAAGTTGTGTCAATGGAGGACATTAGTGGAAATTTTTATACCATTGAAGATGGTTATGTATTCTATTAGAGTGTGTGTTTGATGATAAAAGAATAAGCATCACGTACTTAACGAGTGTCATGATAGTTTAATTGCAAGACAACCAGGTATTTAGAAGACTTATGCTATTTTAAAGAGGGAATTCTTCCACCCAAGTAGATGAATAAGAAAGTCCAATTTATGTTGTTAATTGCCAAAAATGTTGTTTGAATAATTTAGAGTGTTTTAATTAACACCACCCACTCAGACATCCCATATAGCAAATGGGAAACCATCTTCATAAATTTTATTATTGTCTTACCTAGGATTCAAAGGGACCATGACTATCTAGGTATTGTGAATATATTTGACCGATATAGCTCATTTTATTCCAACCAAAAAAATTATGAAGCTCCTATGAAGACTCCTTGAATTAGCAAAGTTGTTTGTTGGACTTGTGAGCCTTAACGACTATATGCAATATTGCTACAGACCAAGAAAGTGTGTTTGAAGGTTAGTATTGGAGGCTAGGAGTAGATTTGAAGTCAGCGCTTGGAATGAGGAGACCAACTTCATGAGAGAAGCTTGTCCATTAGAGGTCCATTACCATTGACAAGGAGCACGAGAGCCACCTAGTATGGGGCTAGCTAGGAGCCAAGAATGATAACCATCCCATATCCATCTTTGCAAACAAAGAGGGACAAAGATTGGACACTATCATGGACGAGGAGCCATGAGAAGCACCCACATTTGGACTAGACTAAGCACTAAAACCCACATAGGCGATATACTAAGCAAAACCCACAACAGAGCATGTAGCCCTCTTTGCAAACGTGGAAGGGAACTTGGAAGCATGTGGAAGAAAAGGAGAGACATAGATGGGAGGGACCTTGGAGAGACGGAGGGAGAAACAAGAATTTGGATGCAAGAAGGAGAGTGCTTGCTTCTTGATCTCAGGTTAGTGCTTACATTTTACTTAAAATAATATGTGGACAAAAAGAATATCATGTGCCTAGGTGACAAGTTGTATTCTCTTATCCTAGAATCCACAATGAATTGTGCCATTTTTGTACCTCGAGATGGGAGCTATACACGACCTGTTTATATATATTGGCCTCCATAGATGGCCGTCATCTAGAGGGCTCTCTTGCTTCCCACATGGAGGGGGCAGTAGCACAGTGGACTACTTGATGGGCTCCCTAGCTTTTGTGACCTGGGTATGGGACTTCATGGTTTTCCCCCTCCCACTTGGCACTAACCACTCAATATTTTCCTTCAATATCTCCACTGCATTACCAAATATATGCCATTGATCCCCCTGGCCCCACCCGGCTTTGAGTACGCTTTGATCAGACACTTGATGTGGTATACATGAGCCACCTATCTCAGGGGCTAACAACTCCTTTTGGAGATGATTCAGACCTCACTCACTCTTCAGAGACACTTGTTTTATTGGTCTAAGATGCAGCCATCAAAGTATTCTTTACCCATGACCTACTCTACAACACGCCCCCCCCCACACACACACACGAGAAAATGCCACAAAACCCATGGTTTAATGAGGAGTGCCGAGAGCTAAGATCCCACCTCATGCAAGAGCAGACTTCGGGGCAATTGATGAGATTGGAGGCACAACGGATTTCAAGGCATCTAACACGATGCAAGAGACATGCTGAGGGGAAGCCATTGATTCCCATCACAGATCTAGGTATATGGCACATATACATGACAACATTGTATGATGCCCTGGCTCAGTTCCCACCTGATATGTCTTCCATCCATAGACCCACCACTTGTAGGCTATACACTACCTATAATACATAGGTGACACTACGTTGACTTCATAACTACTAACGAGCACAGGATCATGAGGGGCTATGGACTAAGCACTTGGCACATGGGATGTTCCTGGCTGTGCAACTGTTCAACCAGGCTGTCTGTCACGGGTTCCCCCTTGCTTGGAGTGTACCAGCATCATCTAGATACACAAGTCAAGAGATTCCATGGATACTGGGAATTACCGCATGCTCATGATTGGCCACACATTGGCAAAGTTCTATGGTTCAGTGTTGGAGAGACAGATCAGCAACTTCACAGAGATACATGGGCAACAAGCTTTAAGGCAGGCCAGGTTCAGGAGACAACACTCTACTCTAGATCAATTCTTCACTCTATGGGCCATCATTGAGGAGGCAAGATTGAGATCCCTGAAAGTCTACACTTGTTTCGTTGACTTTTGGAAGGCCTTTAACATTGTCCCATGAGCTCACATGATTAGGAGGCTTCAAGAGATGGAGATTCCTATAGACATGATATGGGAGGTGATGAGCTTATATGAGATAGCCAAAGGTAGAGTATGTTCCCCATGAGATTTATCAGGTTGGGTTGAGAGAACGATTGGAGTGAAGCAGGAATGCTCCCTCTCACTGACACTTTTTGGGCTCTATATCAATGAGATCACTAACTTCATTGATAGCTTAGGAGGTGAGGGATCACTGCTTGCTGAATTGATGGTACAGATACTACTCTATGCTGATGACATAGTCCTCATATCTTCCTCCATAGCAGGCCTACAAAAGCACCTTGAGGCCCTAGAGATGTTTTATAGGGAGAGGGACCTAACAGTCAACCTTGGGAAGCCCAAAGTTATGGTTTTGAACACCTCACGGGTGGTGCTTCATGGACACAATATCTCCTACCGAGGTGAGCCTATAGAGTGAGCTTATGCAATCCTACACATATCTCGAGGCAATTTTCTTGGGATCTCTCTTCTAGATGGTCCACATAGCCAAAGTAGCTCGACTCACATGCGGCTAGGGAGCTCTAGCTTGACTAGAGTGATAGTGCTTTCAGACACACTTTGAAGACCCTCATACAAAGGAATGGCTTTTGGATACACTTGTGAGACCGACAACCGTGTATGCATCACCCTTCTGGGGGTTTGACCTCTCGATGGTGGCAGACTGGAAGAGGTTTGAGAGACTTCAAGAGATTATTAGTTCCTGGATGATCAGAAGTAAGCCCTCGATCCCCCATCATACTATATAGGTAGAGTTTCTCATGACACCTCTTCATATTGATGCTATCTTTAGACAATGGCATATACCCATAGGGTTTAGGCCCTGCCTAGCTGAAGAGTGCCGAGACTAGCACTACAGTCATTGTGATAGCTTATAGATAGTGGGGTCATGACATCTTGGTATGCATGTGTCTCCAGATGGTTTGATAGCTAGGAGATCCAGATGAGTCAACTCCCACCCTTCCAGTATAGCATGGATGCTTGTCCTTCCTAATCCCACCAGATGAGATTATGGTTGGATCTATTATAGCTCTACATGACATGGACTTGGGAAGGGGTATAGCGTGGATGCTTGTCCTTCCTGATCCCACGAGATGAGATCAATCATACCATATGGTTGGATCTATTATGGCTCTACATGACATGGACTCGGGAAGGGGACCATGAGTTCCTCACCAAGATCCAATTCTATCTCGCGACCACTTCCTTAGGATCACAAAGGACAAATTGGTCATCAAACCGTTATACCCAGAGGACAAACACATCTCACATTTGTTGAGGATTTCCATCAGGAAGATGAGAGTCTCATCCCATCAGCTGGGGATAGAAGCACGTAGAGCTACTGGCCTACCTAGGGAGCAATGGATATGCAGACTTTTCATACTAGGGGAGGGGGAGATGGACGAGCATTCTCTATGCATATGTCCAGCATACTATGAGATTCGAGGGCGGTACCACTACCTCTACCATGAAGGAGTCAGCTTTGGACCACTCTCTTACTTGATCCACTTCCAGGATCAGGTGTGTGTCGGTCTTCATCTGATGGAGATGTGATGACATGGAGATACCCTTTTGAGACACATCAGACAACCTACACTAACAGTCCTACTCGAGCTAGATATAGATGCAGCCCATAGACATGTCATAGATTTCTATGCCTTTGAGTCAGCCCTAGGATATAGCAGAGTGGAGGAGGAGGAGATTGATGATATGAGGGTAGAATGGGCTAGTGGGAGGAGACGACATGGAGCTGGGAAGAGTAGGGAGTGGCTAGTGGAGGAGGAGGAGATTGATGATATGAGGGTAATGGGCTAGTGGGAGGAGATGACATGGAGTGGGGAAGAGTAGAGAGTGGCTAGACCATGCACCATGGAGGTCCATCCTATCACAGCCTTTCCCCAAGGTGAGTGCTAGAGTCAAGGGGTCATTGTTGACCTCGCTCATCAGATACAGAATTCTTGAAAACCACGCCATCCCCGGCCATTGCATGAGACAACATGACAGATGTAGCTCAAGAGATATCCTTGCATCTCCCAAGAGAGCCACCATGGCAACAAGATATGCCTTTTGAGTATTTTGAGTATTTGTGCATTGTTTTTGAGTTATGAATTCTTTTTTAGTTTTTCTTAGCACTCAACAGGGGTCTTAGCGAACCCTTTGGTTCAGCCCATAGCGGCTTGTATGAGTCACCATGTGATTGTACTTTGTCTCATAGGCCTGTGAGGCCTCCCGAAGACGTTAAAGCATCTCTCTCTCTCTCTCTTCTTTTCATAAAAGGAGTGAGCAAGCACAAAGTAGAGATAGTAGGGAAAAATCAAGATCCACTAGATGGGAAGAGGAAAGTACATGGTATGTAGGGATGGATGATGGTTCAAGGTCTCAAGCAATAGTATTTTCTTGTCCACACCCACTTGGCCACCACTCGACCAATGTTTTATGGACATTGGTAGTGCTTGGTGGTATTCCTTACACTAACAAGGTACTGCCAAGGCTTTACATGATGCTCAACTTTTTCTTCATTATTCATTAAATTTGATTTTTTTTGTTAGACAAAGTGTAAGAAGTTCCAATATCATGATTGAGGTAGCCCCCTATTCGCCTCCCCCTTCCCCCATTAGACACTCCTATCACCCCTACCCTATCCCCACATCTCCTCCTATCCACTCTATTTTCCTCACCGAGCCCTCGCCCCTCCATCCTTTGTTTCCTTCCCCCTCTCACCATGGTCTTAGCCCTAAGTCTTCTCAAAATGCTCTTGCTAAGATGATTCCTCTTCCAAACTCATCTGCTTCCTTAGTTGCCTTTGACACAGTGATGAGGAACACTAGATTGAGCAAAACAAATTCATGAGGACTGCAAGTAAATTGTGCCTAAGATTTGTTTACCCCTCCAAGCCACCATCTCTTTGCCCAATTTTCACTCTTCCCACACACTTTGCTATTGCTACCACCAACCCCCTAGTGTGGGCTCCATACCGAAACCCCTTTCACCCAATCACTCCTTAGCTTTATCATTAGCGACGTGGAGGCCTACCATCTTCTTCCCTTTTCTTGCACTTGCAAATCACTCTCACCAGCCAACCCACCCCTACTCCCTCTTAGGACCTCTTCTCACTCTCTCCCATTCCTATGTTTACTCATGAAAGTTGTGATAAAAAAAGCATGAAACTCTTCCAACATGGACTATGCTGAACGAAGTAGAGTACAAAAGTCCTTGGACAAAAAGCATGCCCCTTTAGTTAGCCGCATAACCAAAGAGCACTAAGACATGGCTCACATGTCCAAATCTTAATCCATGAATTTCATCCTCATTTATCATGCTAGTCTCCATGTAAGGAGTGAGACATGGGTCCAAAGCCCAATTAAACTAACCCTATGTATATGAACATTACTTGAACATCTTGAGCCCCCATACAAGTACAAAGAAATCTTTAAACTAAATGAAGATGGCTATTACAATCATCAAAGTGCATGGAGCTCAACCACAAAGAAATATGTATATCTATAAATCTAGATTTTCCTTTAAAAATATAAGAAACAAAAGGAGATTAAAACAAAAATATTTGTGTTATGGGCAGATGTTCAATGAATAATTCTCACCTCTAGATTTTTGTTCTATGGAAAAAAAATGTGATTGAGAACTTTCAAGGAAGATTTCCTCTTTATGTATTGTTATCATAGTTGGATCTATATACAAGGAGCCATACTCTAGTTTTCTATTAGAGCAAACACATTCTGTAGCTATATGCACCAAAATGATGTGATTTTGTATTGCTTATATTAACCTCTCTTTTGGTTCTAAATCCAGATATTAGAGTCCTTAAGAAAGCAAGCCCACATGAGGGGATATTCAACTCCAATCTACACAGTGGGCTTACGCACTAACAAGCCTAAATGTAGGTTCTTGAAACGACTGTCAGCGGTCACAGGCGGACAGTTCATGGAATTTGACTTCAAATACGATCGGAAGACACCCGACAGCACAGGGGACGAATTTCAAGACATGCAATGGGCACAAGCAATGGTGGAAGCGGACCAACGAAAGAATGCCGAGTTGGGCAAGAAAGAAGATATCAAGGACATCATCAAGAGAGTGGAAGATCAATACGGACCAGCACGACTTGCACGACGAGTGCAAGCCTATGAACGAACAGTTAAGGAGCAAGAAAATCTACACCAAATACAAGTTCAAGATATCCGTCATGAGAACGCCCAAGCTGCATTGCAAGCCAGAGACGCTTATGAGAAAGCGATTGCAGATATACGAGAAAGGAACAATGTCAACCTACAGACAGCCAAGACACGACGGCAAGAAGAAATTGAGAACGTCAGACGAAAAAATCAGCGTATGATTGAGGAGCTTCTGAACTGGAGAACCATGGTAGCTGAGATTAAGCAGCGAAATGAGGAAACCCAAAAAGAGGCCAGACTGAGGTTTGCCAGAGATTTGAAAGAGGTGGAAGAACGGCACACCTCCGTCATGGAAAAGTCCAAAGAGCAACACATGTGTGAGGTAGATAGAATAAAGAAAAGGCAAAAAGACGCACTTGACGATGTGGCCAGGAGGCAGAAGGAAATTGATGAGAATGTTGCTGCAATAAATAGAACTTCTCGGGAGGAGTATGAAGGAGCAATCGCAGCTATTCAAGAATCCAATGCGGCCCTCTTATCAAGAACACAGATGTTATACGAAGCAAAACTAGAATCGGTAAAACTTCAAAATGCAAAAGCAATCCAGGAGGCACAAAACTCATTTGCAAAGCATTGTGAAGAAGTGAGAATGGAGAATGCAAGGAAGAAAATTGCCTTAGCACAAAGATTGGAAGACATCAAAAGGAGAAGAGAGGAAGCTATAGCCGCCCACAATTTGGATGTAACAAAAACAATCTCCCAACACGAAGAGATAATCAAAGCATACAATGCGATGAACGCAGAGAATGAGGCAAAAGCAAGGAAGATGTGGAAAGAAGCATGCGAAGAGATCGATAAGAAGAACAGGGAGGCGGTTGAGAAGGCGATGGCAGATTTCGAAGCAGAGCAAATTCATGTGCAAGAAGAAAACGTTAATCTGGCTGAAAGGAGGCTAGGGCTGAAAAGGAAGAGAGCAGAAGTGATGAAAGCAAACGATGAGCTTGTGAAGAGAAAGAAGAGGGAGTGGAAAGAGGCATGTGCTAAGGTGGAGAGAGATTATGAAAAACAAGTTGAGGAAGCCAAGCAGTTACACAAAAGGATGGTTGAGGAAGTGAAGATGAGAAATGCAGAAAAGCTACAATCATCACTTTTGGAGCATAAGGCAAAAGTAGCAGCTGTAGAGTCATATAACAAGACCGTGAGACCATATGTTGAAGCATCTAATGCAGTACGTGCAGAAATACGTCGTGTTGAGGCTTTCCTCCAATGCATTGCAGATAGTATCTTGCCTCAGGACCGTCACATTCTTGAGAAAAACCCAACTAAATCACAACTCGATAAGGACCTTGATCTCCTTGCAGTCTCTGAGGTGACACTCAACACACCCATGCTCATTGAAGCATTGAGATGTGCTTATGGACGCAACTGGAAAACAGATAAGAAGGGCGACAAGAAGCTGTCACAGAAAACCAGCTCCATTTCAGATGGACCCGGGTTGTCTGGATTGATGCCCATTCACCCACATCGTGCTGTTGCCCATAACTGTCTTGACTTACAGCAGGATCACCAAACAAAGGCGGCATGATGGTGCAAATGCTTATACGCAGAAATAGAATTTTCACAATTTGAGAAAGCATAGCAATAGAATGTGAACAGGATCAATGCATGCTCTGATGATCGTCAGTAGTTCAAGGGTGTTGTTTTGATGGGGATCAATTCTATAGCAAGCATACTTGGCGAAAGCTTTCTCATGTCACACATTACATACCGGTATTTCAAACAGCTGTGGATTGCTACTTTGAGTCTTTATTACCGGTATTTCAAACAGGTTTGGATTGCTACTTTGAGTCTTTACTTTGGATTCATTTTTTTCTGTGGATCGCGACAATCATGATACTCAATTGTAGCAAGCATACTCGGAGAAAGCTTTCTCACGCGTTACACATTACAAACCAATATTTTAAACAGCTGTGGATTGCTACTTTGAGTCTTTACTTCGGTTATAATGGATTCATTTTTTTTGTGGATCATGACGATGATGATGCTTATTACACCCACTATAATTGGGCGCAGCTTCATGGAATCCTGTGTCGATGTTTGCGATTGTAAGTGTCCAAATTCATTCTACCTACTTCCATGTCTCTTAGGGTTAATCCCCCACCACCAAATATTACAATCTCACCACCAAAAATTTCAATCTTCTTTAGAGAGAATTGGGTTTGCGTCATTCCTCCGATCCTCTAATCCTTGTTGAGAGACAAATTGGGTTTATCTCAGGCCCAAAATCCATCCAACAACCTAGATAATAAAAACACCAAAATCTGTCCAACAATACACAGGCACCCGGAATGTCCTTACCATTTGAGCACATGAAGTAAATTAGACTCCATGCTACAAAATCAAGAATATAGATTAAACAAGCTGGGGATCCCACTAAGGCCCTACTAGATGGAGTGGCATTATAAGTATAAGTGTAAAGCAAGTTGATAAATATTTCTAGTGACTTGTAAAAGAGAAAATGATAGGTGTAAATTGGAAGGAAAGGAAAAGACAAAAAGCAAGTGGAAGATGAGGAAAGGTAAATGAGTGAACGAGAGGAGAGGAAAGAGGTGTGTGTGTGTGTGTGTATGGTGAATGAACCATTAACTAAAAGTGAAGACTTGCCTATTTTGGCAAGAGTGGTGTCATACAAGAGACAAAGAGAGCCTCAATCTTTAAAGAGAAATACCTAACAAAAGACAAAAGCATTTAAGAGCTCCACAAACAAAAGACAAGAACCTCCACAAGCAAACAAAAACCTTAAACCCTAAACACATAAGAAGCACTCAAACAACTACTAACCCACACTTAAACCTCATACTAACCACAATTTGCATGGTCATATTGACCAAATGAACTAATTTCAAAACTATAAACCTAATTAGCAACTCACTAACGAAGACATCCCTTAGGACCCTTGAAGGGCCAAAAAGTTATAGAAAATAGGAAATTTTGGACCTTCACTAGGCCTCGCATGCAGCTTATAGAAAATTTTGGACCTTCAGTAGGCCTCTCTCTCTCTCTCTCTCTCTCTCTCTCCCCCTGATTATTTTCTTTGTTAAAAATGTTCTTTAAGAAGATTGTTCTCTTACAACATTATATTGAGCACTAATGTAGAGCTTTTACTCTTTCAAGAATTCATTAGTTTGGATCTACACTTCCAAATAGAACAATATAAGAGGAAAGTGTTCGGTAGCAATGGATTGAATGCATGGTTGAGATTCAAGGATCAAACAAGATGAGTTGACCTTTTTTAGGATCTTGTCTTTTTTTTTTTGTGCATGAATTGAAAATATATTAAAAGAAAGAAAGAATTTTACAACAAGTGGAAAATAAATATTACAAAAAGAACACAATGGAGAGATATCTTTTTATTTTCTGACCCTACCTTTCGTAGAGACTTTTCGAATGAGTGGCTACCACACAATGAAATTCATTCGAGTTGATAGAGTAGCTAACCATATCCTACGAAGCCTAAGTTGCCCATATATATTGCGAATCATTCAATGCCGACTACTACCATGATTTAGCTAACTTGCGGTACATTGGTGACACATGGTAATGGAAAATCTTGAATCATAATGCCATTGAGGCTTGCCTTTAGCAGTAGCCCACCTCTGCAATGCAGTTGGCCCCAGTAGGACAGGGATAGTAGGCCAAGATGGAAGTAGTGTCCGATAAGTAGATTGTAAAAACCTTTGTTCATAGTTTCACAGATGATAGATTCCCCCAACTCTCATAGAGATACCTTGATTATTTAATCATCTATATTCAAATTTGGGCTAATAATAAGAGGAACTACTTGATCAATGAAAGGCCACCAACTCAACCAAATATTGAGGCCTAAAGCGCCATCTCCACAAAGTTTAGGAGACCCAATCCACTGGCATTGATCAAGGCTCTTCTTCCATATGCAAGTCAACCATGTGAAAAGATCACACTCCTTGTCTTTGATTGGGAAGTGTGACAAAAGTTCTACGATCATGTAGTCCATCTATTAATCCCTAGGACACCAACGTGTTCATCCAATACCTGGCCAAGATTGGCCAAGGTTGGCCTCTGCGCAATTACATGATCCATTTGGTACATAAGCAATCACCCTTTGTGTTTCATGTCATAGTCCATTGAGTGATTTGGGAGTGGAGACAATATCCTATTAGAAGAAGTGCCAGTTATCAGCCCATAGGAAATCGTTTGCTAATCAATCAAGAGATGAGAAAAGTGCATGGGAAAATGGCAAGATGACAGAGACTTACACCATGTAGAGAGCATAGTTTATCAGACCAAGTTGAAAGGGTTGCCTATCTCTCCATTTGTAAAATGTGGCTTTCACACTTCACAGGCTCCATTTGTACCTTTGTTTCATAGACATCAAATCCTATCGGGCATCCCAAGTGATAAAAAATTGAGTTTGTGGTGATTTGCGAGAAGCTGTAGTGAGAGAGCTAGTCAGGAGTTGCTTCCCATGCTAGCCACAATATTCTTTGACTTAATGATTTTTGTATCTGAACTTGTTGCAAAGGACGAATAAATATCTATTAACTTTGCATCATTCTTTTGTGATCGACAACTAGTATGTTGGAGTTATCCTTTCTAAAAAATTGACTAAAAATATTTTAATCATCCAGTAGTTTGAAACCTCGCAGTGTTCATAACAAATATATGAGCATCAAGCTATCAAAGAAGTGGATCAATCACAATTGCAGACAGGAGTGGTGCCAATGGGCACCCTTGTCACACTCAATGGCAAAGAGAGAAACTCGGCATACAAGTAGCCATTAGGAGAGAGAGAGAGAGAGAGAGAGAGAGAGAGAGAGAGTCGCTATGGCATTCAATAATAGCACCGAGACTATTCAACGAAATCCCTGCTCAGAACCTAGTTTATGCATGACTTTGAGAAGCGGTCATATGCCTTCTCCAAATACATATTGAGTAGTACAAACTTTTGATTTTGTGTGATAGCAAAGTTGATGGTGGAGAAACAAATTAAGAATCGCTTCATGAATGCTATGGACATGGAGGAATCATATTGCCTCAAATGCAACAACCATGCTAAAATGAACTTGACCCGGAGAGCCATTGCCTCACAAGGATCTTGCAGGCTCCATTCAACATGGTAAGAGGTTTCCATGCACTAGGATCAATTCGACTCTCTAATTTTGCAATAGCTTCATCAATCTATGATTTATAGAAAAATGTATCTGCCCTTGTGCATGCACTAATTTAGAAGAGCCACAAAGTCATCCACACAGACCCCCAAGCAATGAATGCCATCAAGCTTGGGTTCTTTATCTAATGCAATGTCTTTAACCACCAAGTGCAACTCATTCTTGGAGAAAGGCCATTACAAATAACAACTTCTGGGGAATGCCATCAAGCTCGGGTGCTTTATCTCATGCAATGGCTTTAACCACGACGTGCAACTCATTCTTGGAGAGAGAACATTACAAATGACAAGCCTCTTCTAGAGACAAAATCAACAAAGTAGGTTGTAGTACCGATCCTCATAATCATCTTGAATAGGAGGGCTTGCATCAATCAAGGAGGAAATATGCCTAACCACAACTAGAACAATTGCATCCTCACTAGTGGTCTTGTGCCCTTGCTCGTCTAAAAACACACTAATATTTTATTTCCTTCTTTTGTTCTTAACATATTTAAATGAGAGTTTTGAAGGTCTATCACCACTATCTAACCAAGGTTAGTGAGGATTGTCTTCAAGTAGTTGCAAGCTTAGAATGATCAAATGTTGAGATGCATTTCAGCAACCAATAGGAGTGGTAGAATATACCAACCTTGGAGGTTCAATTGTAAGGCTTCCAAAATTTACACACAAGTTTGATGCAGCTGACTTTTAAGATGCCTCCATCCCTAGGCTCTTTCTTCCCCTAAGCCTTGCATGCCTAACGACACTGTTAAGACACAGTTCCCACATAGCTCCCATTGCTGAATTGAGCATATAGATAAGGACTGCACTGGACGCCATGCATTAGTAACATCCTGATCCAAACCCTAGCATGCCAGAAAAATTTATGTTCATTTTGAAAGTCTCAAGCCTTCTGTTAGGCTTTGTTTAGGCACACCTAAAAGACATGAGGATTGGAAAATGGCCGGAGGAAACACTATGATCAAGTATAGTTCCATGAACTTGAGGATCTATCAAGTATAGTTCCATGCTCTTTTTTCTAGGAAACTGAGTGAAGATGCTCCCAAAGGGTCATTTGTTCAAGTAACTTATTCATAGCATAAATTGATCCCAAGAATACTGATTCTCCAAAGAGATAAATTTTAACTACCATAAAGGCACCATCAATGCTTGCCAAGTGGAGTTCCCATGAACTTCAAGCCAGATTTTTTGATTGAAGAAGAAAATGAGAAAAACCCACCAAAATGACATTATTGCATAGAGGACAAGTAGAGCTAAGACATTATTGTGCAGAGGGCATTTGGTTTAGGCAAGTAAAATTTGCCATGTTCAACATCATCATTATCATAAAAAATTTGTCATTTCCTCGAGTGAAAATCAATTTTGGTGATAGTTGTGGAATTTGTGGTCTCAGTAGCATAAGTAAGCCTCTTTTATAGGAGGTTTAAGTAGTAAATTATTGATTGTGGTATGAATAGCTAGCTCCCTTTCAACCATTTTCATAACTTCTCATTAAAAGGATGATGTTAATGATGATGTACATTTCGAAATCAAACCGCTTCAATGCACCCGAAGTGGCCCAAAACCCCCCAAAATTTTGATGTATAATTTGGAGACTATGGCATCACCAATGCGTCTAGAGTGCCCCAAAGCCCCCAAAACGACTTTTGAATCACCAAAATCCAATGAGGGACCAATGACCTTTTTAGGAAAAAAAAATTCCCTAGATCAAGCCATGCCAACACGGCATGATCTGGCAAAACAATTTGCCTAAAAATTGTGCATATTTTTCCTTAAATGAGGCCACATCGATGCGGCTTGATCTAGGTAAGAAAATTTTCCTTAAAATGTTATTTATCCTCATCTAGAGTCCGATTTTAGTGATTTTCAAAAGTCATCTTGATGGTTTGGGGGCTCCGGATGCATTGGTGATGTCAAAATATCCAAATTTTGCAGCAATTTTTTTCTCCATGTTAGGGTTTTTCAATAACAAGTCATGCTCACACAACATGTTCTAGCTACAAAAAAACTTTCCCAAAAATTCAATGAAATGTCACATCTTTCAGTGATGTCAAAGAGGAATCGAATGTATTTATAAATCGTAATATGAGAAGGGAAGGTGTTAGAAGAGGTTATCATGTCGACAAGGTACTAGCTTCAATGTCATCCAATGACTTTGATATTGAAGGATCCTTTAGGTAAGTGCACACTACTCTCTACACACTCTCATCCTTCTCTTTGTAATCTTGACAGTGATAATATCCACTTCTATTGAAGATATAACAGAAACACAACTTCTTTATCAAAATCTAAAATCTTCAATTACTTTCATATGTTTCAATTGTCAAAAGTGTAATGTGAATAAATTTGTGTGTAAGTGTGTTATTGGTTTCCTCCTGTTGATTTGGTATGGAAAATTCAATTTATCCAAATGAAATAGGAAGACAACTTTGAACACTAGCTGGCACTGGCATAGTTCATTCATACCAAAAGTCATGGAAGGCAAATAACCCTCTAGAATGAGGGATTGGTGTCAATGAGGTCAAGGGGAAACCATAACTCTGGGGTCTTGAATTCTAGCAACAATTTATTTCATGTTAAACAGTGTCGAGGCTAGGAGAATATGTGAGATTGATTATATTGACAATTGTTGAGCCCTTGCCTACATTGAAAAGGAAATTTGCCCATTTTTTGCTTCAATTTCACTGAGAAGATAAGACTGATGTTGAAGAGTGTTGAGGCTAGGAGAATAAGTGAGATTGATTATCATGACTTGTTGAGCCTTGCCTACATTGAAAAGGAAATTTGCCCATTTTTTCGTTCAATTTGATTAAGAAGATAAGATTGAGGTAGAAAACAATCGACCATTCTTTAAAGAAGTGATCTTCTTTCATGCCATATATCCATGACCTCATTCCTTGCTTATACTATGGCTATTCTGGGAGAATAATGACTTTGGTGAGATAAAGTATACCAGAGCTTTTAGGTAATATTTTTCACTTGTGTGATGGAAAATGCTATTATTTTGTATGGAGGACAGATTGAAGAACTTTCTTTTTTCTTTTCCTCCTTGTTTGCTCTCTAAAGCATTCTTGTTGTTAAGGGATTAAACATTTCCTTGAGAACACACTCTCAATGGTAAGACCTTCCTATCATGGCCACTTTAGTAAAGATATAAAATATTTATGGCAATTTATTCCATAGATGGAAGACTAAGGCCAATTTTACCCTCGTAAAAAAGGGATTGTGGAATATTGCAATGGAAAGAAGAAGAATCTACCTCTAGAGACTCAAAATAAATATAGATTGGTGAAGATGAGATGCACTTTTCCTTTATGATCTTGGTTCTTAGCCTTAGAGGAGAACATTTCTATTTATTTTGCACTACAAATAAGAAAACAATAAATGGCAATATATACCCTATCTTTTGAGACATTTAGGAAATCAAGCACAATGTATTGAAATTATATTGATGGAATATTATTTTAATCTTAAGGAATGAATCAATTATTTTCATATTTGAATGCATATTTGCATTGTTGTATGTACATGGCGGGGACAATTTAAGGCATATTCTTTGAGTGTGCGGGTTCCAATTTTGTGAGGAAGTGTCTTTCACCCTCACTCAATGCACACATTCTTGAAGTGGACCATGAGGAGCCATGGTACAAGCACCTTCATGATCCATCGCATCTTGCATATCCTTAAGGAGTAGGAGTGGAGTAGGGGCTTTGGTAGAAGCACCTTCATGACCTTTTGATGGGGAAATTTGCATTGTTTGGTGATGATTAGAGTTACCTTTCCATTGGAGAAGCAAGTAAGGACTTTAGCAATTGACGAAGAAGAAGAAGAAGAAATTATTTAAACAGAAGAAGTTTTTGTAAGTAGTTATAGGAGTGAGGGAGAGTGATCAACAAACCAAAGGAAAGTGGGTGCTCTAAAGGATTGGGAATGAGTGCTATAATATGTGATAAAGTAATGCAGCATGAAAACTAATCAAAATGGGGGTTATGGCTCCTTTTGGAGGAGAGTTGAAAAATGAAAGGGAATAATGAAGAAACCAAAGACATGGTGTGCGTGCGTGCGTGTGTGTGGGGTGGGCTATGTGGCATGCATTCATTCATGAGTGTGTTTGTGCACGTGCATGCATGGGTTCTATATAATAATTATATTTTTGTTCCTTTTGCTCTATTTGAGGAGACCTTTAGCAAAAAGTTTCATGTCAAAGCTATGGTGTTCTCCTCTTAGGAAAACTTAAAGAGGCTTGGAATCAAAGCTCACCAACACTTAGGCTTTTAAGCAATATGTTTTGAAAGTTTTGTTTGAGAAAAATAAGGGCTTGAAAGGATTCTTTTTTTTCTAAAAGGAAAATTTTCTTTTAAAAATGGCTTGGAAACATAGTTTACTAGTGAATTAGGCTTAAAGTAGGCTCAAGTGATAAGATGCAGTTAGGGATTTTGTAAAGGTTTTCACATTTGCATCAACACATTATTCAAACATCATTTTTGTTCCAAAATTGCATGAAAATAACTTGATCACATTGGTAGCCTAGAAAATTCACCGATGAACTACATAATTATAACATCAGTGATACACAAATATCGATGATAATACGTATAATCCTAGTAGTATATACATATATACTAGTAGTAAGAATGAAAGTGTGGCAGTGTATGTTATGTTACCAGTGGTATAAGTACATATACCGGTGGTATTAATTAGTGCTTGTATGGGTGGTAATTTTGACTGGATTTCCTATCCATTTCATGTGTGTAGAAAGCTTGTAAGAGCCGCAAGCGCTCTTCATTTGGCAAGATTGTAGTCCATAGCTCGTGCACTTAGATGTTGGGGTGAGGTGCACCTTGATGTACTGTGATTAGTGAAAGAGAGTGTGTTCATTGTGAATGCTGAAATGCTTTGATGTTCCAATATCTTATGTATTGGGGTTTAAAGGGTCAACCACAATAGCAAGGCAATAAATGCAAAGTGGTCTATTTGAGGTATAAAGATTTTCAAGAGAGGTTATTTTGCATAGCTTTTTGGATTGGAATCCTACCTTTATATTCATACTATGTGTGAGGTACTAATTGTATTTGGAGAGATTGTGTTGTGATTAGTTTTAAAAATTATGCACCCTCCTCCCTTCTCCTCCTCCTCCTCCTCCTCCTCCCTTCTCTCCCCTCTTCTTCCTTCTCCTCCTCCCCTATCATTGAGAGTGCTCTCAACGGAAGCAAGAACGGAAGAAGGAGAGAGAGAGACAGAGAGCCACACAAGTTTTGGTGGGTGCAGAACCACCCTAATCTTCTTTTTCATTCATTTATATATGTGTTTGAGTATTGTACATAACTGGGGTTAAGGCACAGTGACCTTTAACCCCACAACCTCCCACTTAAAGGACAATGTGCCTTTAAGGGAGAACAACCAGTGAGCATACTATCCAATGCCCATCAATACACGACAATACTCAAACCGCTGACTAGGTAGACTCTTCGTCAGCATATCTGCAGGGTTATCATCTGTATGAACCTTGACAAGCTCTATGCGCTTGTCCTCAAGTACCTCCGTGATGAAATGGTACCTGACCTCAATGTGTTTGTTCTTTGCATGAAAGACCGGATTCCGTGCTAGCTGAATAGCACTCATGGAATCACTATGCAATGTCAGTACACCTGTATGAATCCCCAAATCTCCCACTAGCCGATCAAGCCATATAGCCTCCTTGCAACCCTCTGTGGCTGCAACATACTCAGCCTCTGTGGTAGACAAAGCAACGCACTTCTGTGCGCGAGACATCCATGACATTGCACCACCTGCAAAGGTGAACACATAACCAGAAGTGGATCTCCTACTATCCACATGCCCTGCATAGTCTGAATCTTAGTACCCAAGTACACGCATGTCTCCTTTACCAAAGCAGATGCACATCTCCTTGGTACCCTTCATGTACCTCATGATGCACTTAACTGCCTCCCAATGCCTCTTTCCTGGATTAGCCATATACCGGCTAACAACTCCCACTGCAAATGCAATGTCTGGTCTAGTAGCTATCATAGCATACATAAGACTCCCAACTGCTGATGCATAAGGAACCTTGGCCATCATGGCCCTTTCCTCATCTGATTTGGGACTATCTGTATGACTCAATTTCACATATGGAGGCAATGGAGTACTCACTGCCTTCCCCCCCTCCATATTGAAACGCTGCAATACTTTTGTAACATACTCTTTTTGTGAAAGCCAAAGGAGTTTCCTACTCCGATCACGCGTGATGCGCATACCAAGAATATGACCTGCAAGTCCCAAATCCTTCATATCAAAGGCCTCATGCAACTTGGCCTTTAATGCATCTAGCTCATAAGTATTCTTGCTAGCCAATAGCATATCATCCACATATAGTGCCAAGATTATCAGGCTATTATCCTTAGCCCTCTTAGTGTAGAGGCAGTGATCAATTTCACTCCTTCTAAAACCCTGGGACCGAATGAAAGCATCAAACTTCTGATACCATTCTCTAGGCGCTTGCTTAAGACCATAGAGCTTCTTCTTTAGCTTGCAAACTAAATGCTCTTTGCCCTTTTCTTCAAAGCCTTCCGGCTGCACCATGTAAATTTCCTCATGCAAATCCCCATGCAAGAAAGCTGTCTTGACATCCATCTGCATAAGCTCCATATCCTCTGCTGCCACTAGTCCAAGCATGCATCTAGGTGTGGTCATCTTCACAACTGGAGAGAATATCTCATCAAAGTCCACACCCTTCTCTTGCTTGAACCCTTTAGCAACCAAACGGGCCTTGTACCTAGGCACATCATCACCTGTGACCTTCATTTTGTAGACCCATTTACATGGCAATGCTTTCTTTCCATGTGGCAAAGAAACCAAGTCCCAAGTCTTATTCTTCATAAGTGAACTCATCTCTGATTGCATAGCATACTCCCACTTGCATTGATCCTCACGCATCATAGCCTCTTTGTAGCAAGAAGGCTCCCCGCAATCTGTAAGCATCACATAATCTACCCCTGGAACGAACCTATCAGGCGGTCTAGACACTCTAGATGATCTTCTCAATGGCATTTCAGCTTGCTGTCCCACCTGCATATCAGCCACATTTGGCTCATCATTTCCACCAATAGATGATCCATCATCTACCCTTGATTGTATACCTGTGGGAGTACTTGGTGGTACCATTTCTTGCACATTTGGTGCATGGACAGCTTGCTGTCTATCAACATATGCAGGTGGATTCACATCCTGGAAAGTGATTCTCCTCATTTCAACATCCCTCATGGGTGCCTTATGCATCTTCTTCTCATTGAAGACCACATCATGGCTGCGTATGATCTTCTTTGCTTCTGGATTTTGCTTCTGGATCCGAGAGACGATAGCCCATCTCTCCACTTTCACCATAACCCAGAAAGATGCATTTCCTAGACTTAGGATCTAGCTTCTTTCGAAGCTCTTTTGGCACATGTGCATATGCCTCACACCCAAATATACGCAAATGAGAGTAAGAGGGCTTCTTGCCACTCCATGCCTCTTCAGGAATACCACCACCCAAACTCTTACTAGGTGATCTATTGATCACATGCACTGCAGTCTTCATTGCCTCAGCCCAAAAACCACCAGAAAGACTTGCATTGGAAAGCATGCATTGCAACCTTTCTTGAATGGTACGGTTTATCTTTTCTGCAACTGGATTTTGCTCTGGAGTACGAGGGGATGTGAGCTCCCTCTTAATCCCACGTGTATCATAGAAATGCTGAAAGTCATGAGAGAGATACTCTCCACCATTGTCAGTCCATAGGCATTTAAGCATTCTACCTGACTGATTCTCAACCAAGGCCAGCCATTTCTGAAATACCTGGAACACATCACTCTTCCGAGCTATAGCATAAGCCCACACTTTCCTAGTTGCATCATCAATGAATGTCACATAGTATTCAGCCCCGCCTAATGACCGTATAGGCATGGGACCACATACGTCTGAATGCACCAAATCAAGCATTTCAAACTCTTTCTTTCCCCTTCTTTTATGGGCTGATTTAGTCTGCTTCCCATAGAGACAGTGCTCACAAAATTCAAAATCAGAGAAACTCAAATGCGGTACATAACCCAAATGGCATAAGAGTTTCATTCCATTCTGGCTCATGTGCCCCAACCTGCAATGCCACAAAGAAGTGCTTGGCTGCTCGGTTATTGCAACAACATGATCAAATACCCCTGATACATGTAAGGGATACAAAGTCCCACACTTGGCACCCCTGGCCAAAAGCATAGAGCCCTTTTGAATTTTCCAACTTTGAAAGCCAAAAGTGGTGTGAAAACCAGCATCATCTAGCTGACCCACTGAAATAAGACTCTTGGTCAGCTTAGGCACATGTCTCACATGTTTCAAAACAAATGCAGACCCATTTGCAAAAGAAAACTTTATGTCACCTGCTCCCACTATGTCACATGCATAGTCATTTCCAAGATGCACACAACCTGTCTTTCCACTGTCATAAGTGGAGAACCATTCCCTATGGGGAGTAACATGGAATGAAGCACTAGAATCCAAAATCCAATCCTGGGAATATGCATCATCTGAAGTGGTAAGCAACTCTGTAGATAAACTAGACATGAAGAGAACATCATTGTCACTATCATGCGTGACTGCATTGATCTCCTCGATCTTCACTTTTCCTTTGTCCTCCCTTGGACTCTCTTCCTTTTGATTTGCACCCCAATTTGCATTCTTTTTCTTATCCTTTTGCTCTCTTTTCAGCTTGTAGCAATCCTTTTTCATATGGCCCTTCTTGCCATAATGGTAACACTCAATGTTCCGTGCCCTGGATTTGCTACGAGACTTCCCTCTTTCTTGGGACTTCCCCCTGAATTGTGATCTGCCCCTTTGCACATTTAAGGCTGCATCCTGCTTGTTGCCATCCATAGACTTCCGTCTAATCTCCTCGGCCAACAAGCTACCCACAACATCATCAAATTTCAGCACTCCACCAGGTGCAGAGTTACTGACAGCTGTACGGAAGGTATCCCATGAGGATGGCAATGAACATAAGAGAAATATTGCCTTAGTCTCCGCATCAAAATTCATTTTTTGAGCCTGAAGCTGGCTCAAAATAATATTGAATTCATTCAAGTGAGAAGCAATGGAGACCCCTTCCTTCATCTGCAACTCAAACAACCTCTTCATGAGGTAAACTTTATTAGAGGCAGTTTCCTTCTCATAAGTGGCACACAGTTTCTTCCACAAATCTTCCGTAGTCTGCTCATTTACTACTGTGAAATAAACTGACTCTGCAAGATGAAGTCTAATAGTAGACTTTGCTAATGCATCCAACTCATTCCAATCATCCTCAGACATATCCGCAGGCTTAGCTTCAATACCTGCCAAGGGTTTAATCTGCTTCTTTTGAATAAGCACATCCCTTATCTGCTCTTTCCACAAAGAAAAGTTTGTCCCATCAAACTTTTTAATGCTGAAAAACTCCTTTTCAGACATGGAAGAGGATGCCATGATGCAAATAAAGCAAAATCCCAAATGCTAGTGCCTGCAAGAGAGAATCACACCAAATACTAGGTGCACCCAAATGTGTCTGCCACAATAGAGTGAAATATCACCAAAATTCAAAGCTCAAAGCATCAAAAAAAGATGCATCTGACTCATGTGAATATACTATGCATCCATATGAGCAAATCTGACCCAAAAGAAAATGCCAATAAGTGCCAAATGACTCAAGCATAAACACTGTCCACTGGTATATGCATCAATAATGTCTCATCCAAGAGAGCATAGCACTATCAGTGCATCACCTGCAATGTGTCAAAGCTGTCCCTCAGCATAAAATAGCATCCATGTGCAAAGCGTCCATAAAAAATAGCATCCCACAAGGCAATTTGAGCCTATCAGCGCATCCAATAAGGATCGCAATGCATCCAAACGGCCTATAAATCATCCACTGCAACCCAATGCATACCACGAATGAGCGCACACTGCTCAAACTGCAACCAGAGTGATCTGCATAAGGTATGCTCAAGAAATCATAGTCCCACAATAATGAGCGCTACTGAAAATAGAACCTGAGATGCCTCAAAACATGGGCGCCATTGCATAATCGGACTTAGTAAGAAAATCTGCAAATATCTCTCTTCTGCCAGAACTCCAAAATCCCAACCGATGAGTGAGAAATGGGAGTCAACACTTATCCACTGCCATGTGGCATAAATCTAAGGTTTCAAAACCTTAGAATGAAAAATGCATAACAGAGAGACGAAATCGAATACACAAAGATCTATAACTCTGAAAATCCTCCACCGAATTGCGCAAGAACTGACAGGTAGGGGTTTTTGGGCGTCCGGAACGCAATGGGATAGACGGTTTTGGAAACCGTGGTCTCAATCACTGGGTCCAACACACGGACTGAAAAACGTCTTTTGAAACAGAGCTATCTGTAAACTCCACCGGAGTGCGAATGATGAGCAACATAGAAGTTTTAGGACCTCTTGAGTCCACCGGAACTGACAGATCTGCAAATGGTTGCTCCAAACTTGAGTTCCAACACCCGGGCAAAAAAAACGCAGGAACTGACACAGTGAGTCAGAAATCCAATGAAATGATCCCAGATTCAAGAATGAAGGTGTTTCTAAGCTCCTGAAGTACTGTGGACACCGAAAGCAAGCAATAGTTGCCTCTACAAGTCAATACGGAGTCTCTGTCATCGAACGGAACAGGGAAAAGCTCAAAAAACGACTTTTTCTTTGAAAGCTCTTAACAGGCTCTCAAAACCACTTCGCAAAGCCAAAGTGACTTTTCCAAAGGTTCCTCCAAGGTCTCTGCACACTCGGATGCAAGTAAAGTCACCCACAAAGCTTCCCACAGAGCTTCTCCTTCCTCTCACAGAGCTACTGAGCTTCAAGCATTCACGCAGGCTCAGCTAGATCACCCGGGCTCTGATACCAATTGAGAGTGCTCTCAACGGAAGCAAGAACGGAAGAAGGAGAGAGAGAAACAGAGAGCCACACAAGTTTTGGTGGGTGCAGAACCACCCTAATCTTCTTTTTCATTCATTTATATATGTGTTTGAGTATTGTACATAACTGGGGTTAAGGCACAGTGACCTTTAACCCCACAATCATCCTTCTCCTCCTCCCTCCTCCTCCTCCTCCTCACCCTTATTCACCTAAACCCCATGAGTATGTGAAAGCAACTAGCTCTCTACTCCTCAACCTTGCAAGTCTCAATAAACTCCTTCTAAACCTTGCGACCCTAGCTAGGTTTCTCAACCCTACCCTCCTTTTAAACCTTGCAACCCTTTCCTAGACCCTTGAGCTCCTATGGAGGTGAGGAATTCCCTCAATCTTTGTGATCGTTGCTTCTTTCTCATTTCAACATGCACAAGAGCTGCTTTCCACACTTTAGCCTATACCTCTCACCGAAATATGACCCAATGACTTATGTTACACTTGTGAACACCTATTCTTTGGAATCTAAGAGTCTCTTTGTGGAACATGGCATGTGAGACATTTCATATAGGGCAACATTGTGTCCTAGTCTTGCAAGCCAACCTTTGAGTTTCACGACTCATTGGGAAGAAATTCATGTCTACAACATTGAAGTCTTAGGGCTGGCATACTCTACCAAAGGAAACATCCTTGAGTGGTCTACCCTTAAGCAAATCAAGAATTAATAAACTCCCCTCCCAAGATGGAGGATGGTGATGGAGAGAGTAGTGATGTAGAGGGTGGAAGACTCTTCCATGAGCACCTCTGCTACTCGCCCTCCCCCAACCTTTTGCTATCAACTGTGCCAGTATGGAGCGTAGGGAGATGTCTCAGAAACTGAGATTTTGCATGGACCATGTAGAGAGAGGACACTGAGTCTAAGGGTCTCCTTCCTTTCTCACTGCTAGATGAGGATATCAACTTGGAGGATGAGGTGGCTTTCCCCCCATTAGCAAGAGATAGAGACTACTACCCCTTTTTGGCTGTCACTTTTGAAGATTTCTTTGCTCAACCAAGGCACTATGGATCTAGAACATTTGAGCTACAGAGGAAGAGCAGGAGGACATGCACGTCCTTCCTTTGTGCATGCAACTCAGAAGCCATGGGGTGGATTCTTCAAATACTTCTTCTTGCTCCAAAAAAGAAGAAGAGAGAAAATGTTCACAACACAGTTTAGAGCTTCACACTAGGCAAATTCAATCCACAGTGGTACCGAAACTACAAGAACAATCCTAATGTCCTTAAGTATCTCCAATTCATCCCAAAAAATAGCTTCCATATCGAAATCTTTAGGACAACCATAGTTGTATAACACTTCACCTCAACTCACACCAGCATCACTTCATGCCAAATCTGTATGAAAAATAAACATTAAAAATACAAATAAGGAACATTAAACCAAAAAAAAACACCAGAATATAAAACAAACAAAACAAGAGATCAAAGAATAACAAACATGCAGAAACATTAGAAACTTTTGAATATCTAATCACAACAAGAGAAATGGGATACCTTGCTCTTCTCTCAATTCACGTCAACACTCAAACCTAGAACACAAAATCAACAATCAATGACTAAAATGAAAAAGAGACAAATAAACATCCAATTAGGTTACATCTAGTTTGGATTGAGTTCATTCCATTAGAAGTAAGTTTATCCAATTCGATTACATGGTAACTAAGTTCATCCAATTTGGAAACTAAGTCCATCTACTTTTGTTATAGGAGCTAGAACTCATATATTTCGGCTACATGGAAAACCAAGATCCACCAAAACTATGCTAGCAAACCCATGCACTAAAAGCATATATTACCCAAAATCATGCTCTATGAAAACCATAGCTTACCCAAAACCATGTACTAAAACCACAGATTAGCCAAGACAATGTACCAAAACCAAGGTTATATGTAAAGCCAACCTTATTTTTTAGCTACATTTCCTACCCATCATATCAATGCCATGGAAATGGTATTAATCTTTTATAGACTCCTTAAATCAGTCCTCCAACTAGGGAGGGAATTACCCCCTAATTTCTAGCATGTCAATTCAACCTTGAATCAATGCCATGTTTCATCATCCACATTGTCAATGAGCTAACTATTCTTTGGGTCCCACTGGATACTCTTGCACTGTCAGAGATTAGTCCAAGTTCCATATCTAGAGCCTAGTTTAGGTTCTCATCCAAATCCCAACTTGTATATCCCAATCCTAGTTACATCCAAGCCAAGTCTAGGTCTCCATCAAGATCTTGATTCGGGATAACATCCATATTTGGCTTCACAAGAACTTCGGATCTAGATTGTTCCATATTTTATCTTTATTGAGAACTTGGATCTGATTGTTCCATCCATCATTATCCTCCATGCCACAAGAGGCACATGATAGGGAGACTTGTTGCACATGGACATGTCCCCATTGCACAGATAACAAAGAGCTTTCCTTGGAGAAGACGTTGAATGTCATGATGAGGCTACTTTCTCCAAGGTTATTTTGCCCTTAGCATGGATCATTCTTTGGTGGGCTTCCTTGTTTCTTCCTATTGTTTGCCAAACTTGAACCTGAATTTACAATACATACAAGGAATTTTAGGTCTCCTTGTCATATACTTTGGCTCATTGCTCTTACTCCTTTGAATGCAAGGTGCGATGACCTGCATTCCCCTACAATTCAATCCATTTCACTCTTGCAGCCTTGATGACCTGCATTCTCCTACAATTCACTCTTGTAGCCTTGATTTGCTTACATGATTGGTCAGTGTTTCATTTGGCTTGTCTAGACTTCAATAATCCCTTCAAAATGACTGATTTGGTAGCTGCCATGATTGTGCATCTTCTTTTGGGCTAGCTTCAATGCGCCTTTTCTTCTTTTTCTTATCTAGTTTCCTCCTTGGGTCCTTACACCCTTCTTTGTGTTGCCTACACTTGCCAATAATCTATGTATTTCTTGCACCCTCTAGCTACTTGACATGCCTTATAATTGCTTCATCTCTATTGTGTTCCCTTGGCTAAGTCTTGGCTCCCCATTTGGTGTAAGTAGCTAAGATGAGGTTAGAGCGACTACTCCTCTTCTGCCTTGCTTCCAAAATTTTCTCCTCATCCTTAGTTTAAAGGACGAAAATCTTGGATTTATTGATTTTACATCCTTTTACACTAGTTCTCTGGTATCTAACTATACAATCTATCCCCCATGTGATCCAATGGCCCCTGCAATGGACGAGAGTAGGCCCTTTTATAGCATTTTGGTGGAAACTTCCATATAGATTCCCTCAGCCATTTATGCTCTCGGCTCCCCATGCTACCATCCGTATCATAACAATCCCACCAACCGCCATCATTGTTGTGGGTCTTGACTACTAAGCCATACAGATCCTGTCAAGTCACCGTCATCACAGGATCCCCGCCCTTTTGGCCTCATGGCTTTGTCTTTTGGTGCTTCACCTTTTTCTTTCACCATTCACCCCTACCTTTACATTTTCCTCTGGCATCTTTCCTTTAAAATTTTGTATTTGGCATTTTTCTTTTGGTCTCTTGTGCTTTGCCTTTCCCTCTAACCTTTTGCCTTTTGCTATTGTTTGCCCATCTAGATCTGGAGCTTATCGTCCTACTGGCTGGACTTTTGGTGTACATCTTACATCTATCAAGTTTCGTCCTTTGTCTTGATTCCTCATCTTTGGCCTTCGCCTTTGACGTTAACTCCACCTTCCTTTGTTGTCAACAAGGATTTTTTTTGGGAACAAAACAACACACTATGAGGTTTGTTATTCAAGTGCGCACATACCCGATGGGCATGATACTTTGCACATGCATCAATAAAACACATTTTAGTTAATCCATTCTAGACTACCCAAACTGAATCATAATCTCTATTTGTTTGGAATGACCATACAGTTTGCTTCTTTGGCCCAATGTTTACATTTCAAGTGTGCATTATCTTGAAGTTTTCTTCAGGTGAGAAACTTCTCAACCATTTACTGGTCAACTACTTGTTAATTACCTCATTCATTATCATTCGCTAAGTGTCTCATACCATCTAGCAAACACAAGGATATTTTTGGTAACTAATTATTGTAACTAAGCCCTCTTATAACAAATGTCTTGGTTTAGCCAAAACTTTCTATTGTGTCACTAGTGGGAAAGTGTCACCTTTGACATCCTTTGCATTGTAGTTTTAAACTTAACCATTTTGACAGAATGGTGGAAGAGATCCCACATCCTTTATATGGTACTTTTAAACTCAACCATTCTAGTGGAATGGTTTATTGGGATCCCAACATTAATCTACCACCTAGGGAATAATGTATTGGATACTACCCTCTTTATGAAAGCTATAGCCAGTGGTTCTGCATATCTCGATGAAGGAGCCTGTCAACCCTCTAGCAACAAGGGGCCAGAAGTCTAGCCTAGAACAACAAAGATGAGATCATTGTGTGTGTAGAGTAGAAAAAAGGCTCCAATTGTAATGCCTTGAGCCTAAAAGATTGTATGATGAATCTAAAAGTATAAGGATATCCAAAATCCTCTCTACAAAAGATCCAATCATACTTGCAAAATCAAGATCTAGAGAAAGAAGTACTAAAACTAGAGAGAGGAAGACTAAAAGCCTACACTTTTTGAGGTCCCCCCAAAAAGTGTAAAGACCCAAGAGGTCCCCCAAAAAAGTGTAGAGACCCAAGAGGTCCTTCCAAAAAGTGGAGGGACTCTTAGAGGTCTCCTAAAAAAAAGGTCCTCACCATTGAGGTTCCTACAAAAGGTGGAGGGACTCTTACCCAAGAGGTCTCCTGCAAAAGAGGTGCCACCCTTGAGGTTCCTGCAAATTGTGTGGAGACCAACATGTATAAATCTCTCTCAATGGAGTGAAGCTCTCATTCTTTGGATTCAGTGTTCAAGTTCACTTATGTGTTGATGTGATCAATCTCCATTGCATCAATGCTCCCATACACTCTACCATGTTCTAGAATGCCCTTACCCTTGCACTCCCTACCCTTGTACTCCTTACTCCCAACTCCTCCTTCTCCCCCTTATCCTACCTCGTCCCTCTTTCTCCTTCTCCTTACTCTTCCACCTCCCTCCTCCTCCTTTATGTTCCTCCTCCCTTTACCTTCACCTCCCTCCACCTCCTCCTTCCTTCCTTATCCCTCCTCCTTAACTCTTTACCCCTTGAGGTTGTGAAGCAGACTAGTGCTCCACTCCTCAATCTTGAACTCCTCCTAAACTGTATAACCTCTTTGAACCTTGGAACTCCTAGCTAGCTCTCTCAACCTTATCCCCCTTCTAAACCTTGCAAACCCCTTCTAAACCCTTGAGCTCCCGTGGAGGCGAGAGTCTCTATCCATCATTGTGAACAAGCCCTCTTTCTCGCCTAAGCACATAGGAGAGCTACTTTCCATGATTTAGCCTATACCTCTCTCCAGAATATGACCCAAGGACCTAGTATGCTAGAATTGTGAACACATATGCTACAATGAGCAAGGACATGATTGTAGGTGACTAACACCCTCGAAACCTATAGTTGGTAGAGATCATGACAACATTTTGGCACTGCCACCGGGGAGATTAGTGCTTGAAGCAAAAGTGGAGAACATGTTTGCATGTGTGAAAAAGAACCCCCTTCAAAAAACCATCCAAGACACTTCCGTCAAAGCAAAGGAGTGCAAAAATTCTTCCAATTGATGCAAAAAGATGAGATTTGCATCCTAAACAATGTTGATCTACATAAGCATATTAATCCACTAATTACAAAAAATAACCTTTAGACCCCTCACATCCTATAGATGCAACAATGCACCCCCCCTCCCCCCTTTTCATTTCTTTCCCCTCACTTTTGCAAGCCAATTCCATCTCTAAGTTCCTTCAAGCCTTCGAAGTTTCCATCCACCTTGGTTTTCCGTGCTCCACCTTCCGACCACCACCTCCACCACCACGTTTTCCATCAAGGTCCTCCCCAACATCCTCCACCACCACTTTTTCCATCGAGCTCCCCCCTACCTCCTCCACCATCTCAACCTTTTCCATCCCCTCTGCCACCACTTTTTCCATCCATCTCCCCTCTCCACCATCACTTTCCGCTATCCATCCCCTCCGCCACCACTTTTTCCATCCATCTCCCCTCTCCACCATCACTTTCTGCTATCCATCCCCTCCAACTTCACTCACCTTCTCCATCCCCTCGACCACATTTTTTCCATCAAAACTCCTCCAACCCACCCAAATCTCCATCACTCACTTCCCACTCACCACATCCACCACTCCAAGTATAACTTTTTCCTCCATTCTTCCACACCCCCAATCCTATCTCCTCCATTACCACTCCCTTTCCTTCTCACAATCACCATCCCCTTTCCTCTCTCCATTCCCACCCCATTCCCCTTTCCACCACCACCACCCCACTTCCTCTCCCCATCCCACCTCCGCCCCTTCCATTCTCTCTCAACACCCCCTCCATTCTCTCCCACATCCCCATTGCTTCCATTCCCTCCTTCCCCTTGCTTCCATTCCCTCCTTCCCCATTCCATTCTCTCCCACCTCCCCCCCTTCCATTCTCTCCCACATACCCCCCTTCCACTCCCTCCTTCCCCCCTCCATTCTCTCCCTAACTCCACTCTCCACTCTCTCTCTACCCCACCCCTCACCATAACCCACACCCCTCTCTCTCCACCCCACCCCCTCCATATCTCCTCCACTTTCTCTCTTGCCTCCACTCTCTCTCCACCCCCTCCATCTCTCTCTTCCCCATTCCCCCTCCTCTCTCTCTCTCTCTCTCTCTCTCTCTCTCTCTCTCTCTCTCTCTCTCTCTCTCTCTCTCGGTCGATGCACAATCGGGTGTAGCCAATCATAGAACTATTTTAGGGGTAGTTTTTAGGCCCAACGCAATGCACTGGTGGGCAACATTTTGAAATTTGAGTGGACATGCTTTTGCTAAAAAAATTATTGGCATAATGATTGCCTTCTTAGCGTAATAATGAGACACAATCTGTGAAAACTTGTCGTTTTGAACACCATAGAGCTCGACTTATGTGACTACAATAGCAGTTCTACCCTCCTTTGTGCAATCTGTGTGCTTCATCTTTGTGTATCAGGTTGTCCACAATCTGTCCTATCGTCTACCTATAGCTCACTACATGTCATCTACCCATAGCTCGCCACCTGTCATTCATGTGTAGCTCTCCCATGCTGATCTTGATTCACGGCCACTGTGTTAATATTGGCTCGTGTGACCACCGCACTTGTTCTTGGAGGTGGCTATAACTACTCCTAATTAAACCAAAGAAAATGTATTTACGTTAATTGCCTTAAGACCCGTGTTGGAGTCCCACAATTGATCATATATTTTACATCAAGTTTACAACAAGTAGTTAACAGTTACTAAACATATTTCCTTGTGCAACCACTATGCTGGATCTATTTAGTGGTGGGATTGTCACACAAAGTTAAACACTTTCCTTCATGCTATCTCTATGCTACATTTTTGTGCATCGGATTGTCTAGAGTCTATCCTATCATCTACCTGTAACTTGCCACCTATCATCCTACAGCTGACTACCTGTCAATTTCTTTAATGGTGACATGAGCCCTTCTTTTGCATTGAAGAGATCAATCAAACAAGGATGTCCCCTTGCTCCTTTGCTATTTGCAATTGTTGCTAATGCTCTAGGGTGGCTACTTAAAGCCAAGTCAAGGTAGATAACCTTAGAGGCATAGAACTAATTTTTGGCAATCCTTTGGGTCCAAAATTAATCATTCAAAGGTTGGTTATGCTACTCTCAAAGGAAAAATCAAAGGAACTGGGATGCCACGTCATTAACAAGGGCACTATTTTCAGATTGCTTGGATTCCAACATTACCATGAAACAAAGATGGGACTAGTTTTCAGAAGAAGATAGATAAATGGAGAGGCTTTCAAGACAATCTTGCAGGTAGAAGGATGGTTCTCAACCATTGTATTTATCCTAAATTTCCATTTTTTATTTATCCTGTTGGGCCCCATCCAAAGTTGGATTGGATAGATTCATTAGGATTTACAGATCCTTTCTCTAGGGAGGGAACTCTATAATATCTAAAGAAAGATGGTTTTACTACATTAAGACTAAGGAAGAAGGTGTCTTAGGAGTGATTGATATAGCTCTAGCTGCTAGGAAACTATCTGCCACATGGGTAATTCTACTTTGAGTCCAGAATGTGACGGGGCACAACGTATTTCAAGGAATATGAAACTGGTCAGACCAATTAGGTCTCCTAAATGGATAAATTACCATATTCTCTCTATCATTTGCAATCCTGAGCCTTGCAAAGCTAAGGGGAATCCCCTTTGGCAATCTATCTGGAAAGCTTTTGAGTAAATAAAGGCCTTAGCAAAGGAGCCTTTGTGTCTATTAACTCTATATGGGTCTCCACTACCTTTAGGAATGCCCAACTTAATGATGAACAGTTTGCCCTAGCCGGCCTTATGTTTAAAAAAGGATTACAAACTTCGGGACAACTTTGGAATAAAGAGTAGCTAAGATGGAAGACCCGGCAAGAAATTAGGAGGGAAGTTTCTTTAACCAATCAGTGTCAGTTATTACTGACTATAAGCAGACTTGAACTATGGCATAGGAACACAAGTTGGAAAGGTGCCACATTCCTATTCTATCAAACGAAATCTAGTTGGGTGGGAAGTAATTCAATACTTCCAATCCCCACTCCATCCTTTGATATTGAGGATCTTTTTAGAACTCTGAACACAAGATGGCTACTTTAGGATAGCAGAGAAAAATGGTATGAAAGGTTTGGGAAGATATGAAATAAACAGGTCCTTGAAAAGATGTCATGCCTAGTTTGGCATATATTACATAAAGCTGTATGGACTAATGCAAGGGGTCTCAAAATATGTAGAGGATATGGAATTCAAAAGATCCCCTGGTGTTATTTTTTACATTTTCCATCTGTTTGTTGCTTGTCCTCATGCTAGAAAGGTGTGGAAATACATCTAGATAGAAATTAGGGAGCCAGTGAACTGGAAAGCCATTCTATAGGGAGATGCGTTTAAGGCCAAGCAGGAGCTCTGGTTCCAAATTAAAGCCCATGCTTTATGGTCCATTTGGATATCTAGAAATAAATTTCAATTTAATGATGTTGTGATGCTTACTAACACTCTGTTTTCATGGTGGAATAGGAGAAAAGGAGACTGGACTTTAAATAAGTGCATACAATCTGGAACACACTAGGTTAGGTAAGGATCTTGCTAACCACATTAGCAGATGTGATTTGGAGGATGATCATGAGAAGCCCCCTCAGTACTTCCATAGGAAACCCCCTTCTCAAGCTAAAGCTACTCAGACCTCTGCTCAAGTTATTGCTACTCAAAACCTTGCTCCAGGTGCTACAAACCAGATCCCTATTGAGTTCTCTTCTAAGAGCCATTCTTCTCAGAACATTTCTATTGACCCTGCACAAGGTGTCCCTTCTCATGTTGCTACTGCTGCTACTAATGCTCAGGTTCCAGATGTTTTTGATGATGCTTCACAAAGTTTTTCATTTTAGGTCCCCTCACGTCTATATAGGAGGACCTGAAATGTCATGTTGGATTTCTACATACTGTCACTACTGAGTTACTAATGCTGCACTTTGAAAGTTTGTTTGAGCCTAAATCTTATGGCTTAGGTGGACTCAAGGATAACTTTTTGATGTACAAAGCTTTTTTATATTAATATAATCACTCTTTTTCTACCCCCCCCAAAAAAAACTCCCCTCCCCTACCCTAGTTCCATCCCCGTGTCCCCTCCAAGGGACACACATGTAGGAAGTGCACCTGGTAAGTCTTGATTTTAGCACCCTATATCATGAATTGCATGAAAGAAATTCCAATCGTGGTACAAAAGAGCAGTGACATACACTTGCACACAATTTCATTGCGAGAACATCTAGCTCAAGGGGATCTCTCTTGCTATAGCTACTTGATCACTTCTATTTGAGGAAAAAGGGGTCGTGGTACCCTTTGATCCTATCAATACCTATCACATGAAGCTACTACTACTCTTTATCTTAGAACAAAAGTGGTTAATCAAGACTAGATCATCCCCAAGGAGTGGATGGTCACATGCATCCTTAAGTTTTTTCATAAGCTATATAATCTCAACATGTTGGAACTATAGGCTTAGATATCTACATTCTCAATGGAATTCTATGCAAATAATAACATGATATCATACTTGCATACATTATAGTCTCAAAATAGACAAAACAAATAAAAGACTAAAAGTTGAGTTATACTATTGGACATAACTCTAATAGACTTATTAGCTATCTCGCATGTTGAGCACAAGTTGCTTCCTTGGCCACTAGTTGCATGGGATGCTGGCCACAAGAGAGTACACATGCTTGTGAAAGATATGTATATCGTATATGTGACATGGGGATGGTGGCTACAAATGAAATACTAGATTTGGAAAAAGTATTCATGTTCTAAAATTTTTAATATCGTTTTTAGCATCACATAATGTGTGTTGGCTAGGAATGAAATGCTCTATTTGAGAAAAGGATCCATGTTCTAAAATTTTGAGTTTATAGTTTCGAGCAGCACATATGTGTGAGATAAGCTAGCTTTGGAATGAAATTCCTCGATTGGAAAAAGTATTCATGCTCTAAATTCTAAAAGTTTTCATATTTACAGATAAGAGTTGGATAATGCTTTTTCAAAAAGAATTGGAAGGTAAAGCAGATGCAATTGAATTGTGTTTAGGAAAATGTAGAGAATACATGCACCAAATAGGTGTTATAGTATATCCTTGTCTGTGTGAGGTATGCCATGGGGAATCTATCTTAAATTATGCAATAATACAAGAGCATTTACTAAAGAAAGCGGCATGCACAAATAATCTAGTTGATTCATTCCTTTGTTGTTCTCATAAGGACACCAACATGAAAAACAATGCAAGACCACCCACTTTTGAGTTTGTTAAACAAATTGAATTAACCTAAAGACATGCACACATCTCAAAATGACCAAACATGTCTTTATGCATCAGGTCCTTTCATACACATGCTTTTTCTAGTTAGGGTCCTGCACGCCCTAAATGATGTTCTTTAAGCCTAGTGAAATAGTCACATGAAATATTATAAAGGATAGCTAAGGTTTTCAAAGTGTGCTAGGTCATTAAGTATAGACTATCCAATACATTTTTAAGGATAAAACCTACATATTACCAAATTTCGTTAATTAATTAGGAATATCACAAAAAGTCTAGAATTGATTGATGGGACCCCTTTTTTGAGATGCAAATATGGATTTGCAAATTTTATTAAACAAGGGACCCAAAATTTTGTTGTAGATATTGTCAAAACTTGGGGTGCAAATATATAAAGCTACAAAATAGGGAACTCAAATACACCTTGGGAATGTAACTATGATAAGGAGAAGAGGATGGTTGTGTGCATATGTGTGCTAGTGCATGGATGCATGAGGATGTGTGCAGTCATGCTGATGTTTGTTTACATAAAGATAAGAGAATGGATGTGCCCATGTGTGTGCTAGGGCATGGATGCACAAGTATGTGCGCATTTATGAATATGTTTGTTTACATCTTATGCAAAAACATTATAGTATATACCAAAGTTTAAGGGAATGTAAAGAGGAATGCAATAATAGGTGAGAAGCTATTGCCTTTTTGTTAGGTGGCCTCCATAATTAGTTGCCCTCATATGCATGGATTTAAAGAACAATATCCAATTGTTGGAATTGAATATCCATGATTCAATCTACATATTCCACCCTCGTTTCAACTTGTTTTTTAACTCATTTGTCACTCGCAATTCAATATACCACCCTGTTTTCACTCTTTTCACTTATTAACCTACATCATCATTTGATTTAGAAAGCCTATTCTACATACAAGATCAATATATTTTTGGTTCTAAGAAGACACTACTCTCAACACTCCATTGATTAAGGGAAGTGACACCCTAAAGGGAACCCACAATCTCACTCCATGTGGGTGACGACTAAGCCAACAAAGATTCATGTGTTGTAACGGAATTGTGCTGAATATAATGTCATATTAGGAAAGGGGCCCCAAATAATAGTAATCCCCTCTAACTAAATAGTGGACAAAGGCTAAGGTGGCACAATTTGTGACACGATGCGATTGGAGGGCTAGCTTGATTTATGGGGTTCCCTCCCTCACCTCAATAAATAGCTCCCCCTACCTTCACCCTTTTCATTCATAGACCATTAATTTAGGTGCCATCAATGGCATCAATATGATGATTCGATGTTTTGATGCTTTGATCCCTAAGATCACTAACCTAGGTAGATGAGAAGGTACCTTTGATACCGTCTTTTATTTGTGTGACTCATCCACATGACTTGGTCTTACCCACCAATATCCGTTCAACAACTGTCCCGTACGAGAGGACAAGCATAACTTCTTTGAGAGCATGAGAGGGCTTATCCCCTTGTACGAGGCCCCTAAGACACTAAATAACTACTATAGAAGCCTCCATGAATTGAGCATTGAAGTCCAATGCCTAAACATGTAGGCCAAAGCCTTGGAGGCATGAGACTTTTACAAATTGAACTTTATCAAATGGATTTTCATTGCAAAGGAAGAGAAGCTATGAAGAATTGAGGCACTAAGCGATGGGTTTGTCCCTCCATGTCCTATGATCTACCCTAGTTGGTAATAGGCAAGAGGGCTATGTGCCTAAGTGCAGTTCTAGAGCATCACCTCCTACCCTTTGTATTTTGCATGTCCTATGCTCTAATCTAGTTGGTAACAGGCAAGAGGGCTATGTGCCTAAGTGTTTCTAGAGCATCCACTGGGAAGACAATGGGTTCCCGTGCGCGCTAAATTGGCCAAAGGGTTTGAAGTTAATTCTGTATGCCCACTATGCGATAGAGCAATAGAATCGGTAGTCCATCTAATGTGGAGATGTACTCTGGTTTGCCATGTCTGGATACGAATAGAAGCAGACGTGAGAAAGAGTGGCCTGATGGGGAGGTTTCATCTGGGTCAAAATTGGAGAATGGGTCTTTTGGGTGACCTGACAGGAGTCACATCCAGTGTCAGTGCGTGCTGGCCATACATCGGGCCTCAGTCCTATTGGGGGTATGGAATTTTCGCGACCAGATTGTCTTTGGGAGGAAAGGGATGGTAGGGTTTAGGGATGATGCCCTGGGGGGATGGGATGGGTGAAACACCTTGTAATAGACACAGCCAAAGTGCTAGAGCTATCAGATCCAGTTGTGAGCTAGGCACTGACAGCCATGGCGAGCAGTTTCTAAGTTCTACCATCGAGTAGGTTCCCATCCGCTTCTTAGCGTGGGCCTAGGGCTTCGACCCAACTAGAGGTCAAGTTTTGTACTACTAGGGTCTGGTTTATTTTCCAGGGACTCACCCCCCCCCCCCCACAATACAAGTCGGCAGTTTTTTTCATTTTAAAAAAAAAAGTGTTTCTAGAGCATCACCTCCTACCCTTTGTAATTTAGAGTGGGAATATTATATATACAATATAATATTTGAATTCCGGACCCTTTTTGCTTTAAAAAAGAGTAGATTTACTTGATTGGAAGTTCTGTTGAAATTTTCAGAAACATTGGACGGTCGGAGACGTCACCCATGATGCAACAGGCTGATATTGGTGAAGCTGTGAGTGTCCGTGCGAGGTGAACAAACGCGATGCGCAATGGTCGATGGAAATCCGAATTTTTGGATAGTAGCTCGTCTTAAGATTCGTTTTGCACCATAGTGACTGCAAATCGCAATGCTGCATCCAAATGCCAGGCACGAGGCGACAAACGAAGCAGCTTGTGACTCGTCACCCACAGGCAGAATCCACCGCAAGTTTCAATGCACATACATCAAGCGAAGCAGAAACCATCACACATCTGTACAAGCGACAAGCCGTCCAAGCAGGCAGATCGCATGCCACAAAGGCGATGATCTCATCTCGACGGGAGCTTTATACCTGCATCGTTGCTTTATTCTTTCAATATATTTGGAGTCTTTAAGGCCGTTGTACGAGGGGTCATGCAATTCTTCAGCCGCAGCGACGGTAAGGATTTGGAACTTGGGACCCATGGAAGCCATTTGCAAGTTTTCATGTCGGGATCCTTTCTTGAGTCGTGAATCTTCGAAGTTCGGATCAATCTGAACGATCAGATCGGTAAAGAAAGATCAAACGACCTTGAGGCTTGGAGAAACCGAAGCTTCAATCAAGGGAAGCTTGCTGTCTTCGTTCGTGTTAGTGGGCGATTTGTTGGGATTAGATATATGACCAGTGGGATCCAAATGTCAACGTGTAGCAGGTTGTGCAGTTGGGGATATGAAAGGAAGGACGAGAATGTGCTTAGTCAGAAAAGACATTTGTCAATCACTCTAAGGAGACTTTCGTCCTGATAAATTATAAAACTCAATATGTGTAATAGAGACTTGGAGAGGGGCACCTTAGAGCGCTTCGTAGTGGCTCTCGCCACTACAAACCATGTCTCTTAGAGGGCTTCCCCACATTCAGGCTAGAGGTGGAATGCGAGTAGGTGGGTTGTTGCTCAACCATAACAGTGCAGTGTCCTCGTGCAATCACCACCTAAGCGGGAAATAGCACCTTCTTCCACCTCCCCAGCACGTTGTAGTCCATCTCCTTAAACCATAGAGCCATACTCAAAGTGAAGAATTAAATGCGGGATTGATAACCCGTGCCCTACTCTTCCAATCCAACATTGGAATACTGGGTTCGAATCCTTCAAAATCCCCTGGCCGGGCTAGCATTTGACCGGCAAGGATTCTTACTCTCCCAACCCTTCTCTTGCATGGGGACATGAAGATTTCCTACCAGAAGTACTAGGAGAGCACTACTGGCCGACACGGGGAGGCCCTCTCACACAGCTCAGTTTGAGGTTTGCTAGCATAGCACTAGAATGCCCAAGCATTGTGATTCCCTGAAAACCTTGATCTCTTCCATGTGGCATGCCATTGGATGACACATCTTACAATATTCCTCTAGGCCTCATTAATGCTACTCTTAAGCCTCCATGGGGACCTATTAGCTCTATGTGACCTGCAAAGTGCTGTAGAAGGCAATACTGAGAGCCAAATGGCAAGTGATGATTGGTTGGAGGAGAAATGGCACACAAATGCTCAAATCTACACCCTCCAAAATGGAGGTGCCAATTTGAACATCAATAGCACTCTAAAAATGAGTCAAACTTTGGGCCAACCTCCAAAACTAGCCACCAACTCCGGGGCTTGTGTGCACTAAGCCTTAAACACTAGCCCTTCAGGGTGGCTACCTATGTTCAAATCCCTTCCAAAGCTTTTTCCAAGGCTATGCCTACGTGGTTTTTTTCTTTTATTTAGATGTGGAGACCTATGTCCATGCCGCCCTTCACACAAAGCAAGAGATAAGGCTTTATGTTGATCGACGGTAGAAATGAAAAATCATTTGGTCAATTTTGGCAAGCATGAATCCTAATTTTTGGCTAGAGTTTTGTGTTGAAATATACTCTCTATCAGTTTTATTTTTTAATTAAATAAAAAGCTATGTATTTATTACCAAAAAAAAGAAGTGGATGTTGCAATAAGAGTCACTTGGAAGGTACTTACCATCAAGAATCTTTTTTGAGAAAATAATTAAGAAATATATTTATTTATAAAAAATGAAGGCGCAACCCTACAAAAGCTTTTAAAGGAAAAATGGAAACATTACTGAAAAGCCTCGAAAGTCTTGAGTAGCATTGTGCCATGCGGGTCGTCGTTGTTGGCTCTCCATTTGTGCCCTTTGTTGTGCCAATTGAATTCACATTTGCCTGGCATCTTCTTGTCCTCTGGCCCATTCTTCTAATCTACGTCTTTTGCGCTCCTGTTCTTCTGGTCTACTTTCTGGCTCTTGAGGTGCCTCGAGCTGACTCTGAGGATTGGATTGCTCCTTGTGACCTTTTTCGTCGTCATCTGTTTGCTCATTGGTTTTTGTCCTCTTCTCCTCCTCCTCCTCCTACTGCCTCCTCTTTCTTCTCTCTTCGATCATTGCATTGCATACATCGGGAGGGATTGGGAGCTTTTTTCTGGAATCAATCGGTCTTCCAATCTACTTTGTTCTTGCCATGTTAGTGATGGTGGAGCTATGGGAAATGTGACGGTAGGAAGGAATGTACTAGTATGAGAGAGTACTAGCGGTACTGAGAAAATGAAGGTATTTGCATATATATAGGGGTATATTTATTTTGTGCATCATTATTAGTTAGCCCCCCCCCCCTCTTCCCCCTTTACCCCCCCTCAACCCCTCCTCCCCCCCCCCCTATTTGTCATCGTCCCCTCGGGGGTTAACCTCACAAAATTTTAGTGTACCACGTGCATTGTAAAGAAGTGATGTTTATCAAAAATTTGACTTAGTTCATTAAAACATTGGGTTTTTTCGGAAAAAATTACATAAAGAGGAGGGGTGTTTGTTTTGGGGAAAAAAACTTATTTAAGGGGTTTTTGAAATTCCCCTTGAACTCCTGTGATGTCGCTCCCCCAACCTTTTCTCATCGCCTGCCCTTGTTGGGTCCACAAGTACAAAATTCAATGCTTGTTTTAAAAAAAAGGAGCCAATTAATCAAATGTCCACAAGAAATATTGAAGTGCAATTTTAATTAACATCAAAGTACATTTGGTTTAGCAATCCAATGCTTTCCAACACGAATTCTGGTTGCTATCCAACTATGTTTTTGGGAAGCTTGCGAAGATATCCATGAATGCCTTCTTTTACTCGTTTGAGTTCGACGAACTGCTTGGGCTAACTTCGTTTGCAAAGCTTTATTCCTTGCATAGGAGGACCCGACTATACCACGATAGAACCACTCGAACATCTCATGAAGAGCATTACTTCCATTAATCCCCCCTCCATGTCACGTACTCTTGAAATAAGCACCTTGAGCTCTATAATGAGACTTTTCCATCCCTTGGGCACTCCAAGCATTCAAGAAACCATAGACCATGAGCATAAAGAATGTGCTGCATACATAGAAAAAACACATGAGGTAAACAAGAATAAATTGATTGCAATTAAAATTTTAAAAATAGCAAAGACTAAACACACCATGTAGTGAGTAATGTGTGATTCACCCCATCCATCTACCATGGCTTCAATGAACTCTTTCACGATGACTTTACATAGTTGCACATCATCATCGTCTATGGAAGGCTTCCTCAATATCTTTACCGGAGTATCCAATTCTTTCTAAACACGTATTCTCAAGGTTCTGACATGAGGATCAGCTTCCAAATGAGTCATGCAATCACATAACTTTTTCCAATAATTCCAATGCAAATTTAATCGATGTTTTCCATGATTGGACAAAAACCTTCGTGCCTTAGAGCCTCCCATGGACACTTTATTTGGAAGATTTCCTAAATTTCTTTGACCCTTGCTATACATGATGCCGCTCTCTCCTCCAGTTTCATATTCCATGCATATACAATGTGCAAGTAAAGCAATTTATCAATGAGCCGCATCTCCGCATGTAACACATAGAAATGCACTCTTTATAATGGAATGTTTAAAATTGGATCCCAATTTTTATCGTTCTGATCTCTGTTGGGTGCAGCATCCTGATTGCAGCTCATTACTCCATTGCTCCAATACATCCGTTTGTTAGCCTCATCATCTGTGATGTCATTCATTACATCTTTAGCATTCCCAAAGTCTTTTCCTCTTTTTACTTGCTCTTTCCCTCTATGTATTCCTATGTTACTACCTCGAGTTTGGTGTGAGTGCATACAATAAAGACATGGATATGTCGCATTTGCACTCAATTCCGTTCCAAACATACACTTCAATGTCTTGAGATCTCTTGCCATGTGCCATTCAACTTTAAATGATCCGAACCCTTCAACTTGAAGCAACTCTCCTTTCGTTTGCGCATCTATGACACTTGGAGTTAGAGATCTATCAAATACCCAGGATCAAAATTCTCCTTGCGAGACTGATACATCCCCACCAATTTGGCTTTGTGGCAGGTAGGAACATACATGATGCAATGTTGAATGCCTTGATGGCTGTGGATTATGCTTTGTCATGCAATGCAAAACTAATTATGCTTAATTTGGATTTGGAGAAGGCTTATGATAGGGTAAGCTGGGAATTTGTGCTAAGATGCTTGGATGCACTTGGGTTTGGGAACGGCTTTTACAGGCTAGTAAATATGCTCTTTTCTAATGCCTAGGCAATTATGTCAATAAGTGGGTACCACTCTCAGAAGTTCTCTCTGTAAAGATCTATACGAAAAGGATGCCCGCTGGCACCCTTGCTTTTTGCCATAGTCATGGAGCCTTTACTGGTACAGATTGATCGACACCTAAACAGCGGGAGCATTAACGGTATTAGAATGCCAGATGGGGCATCATTCTACTCGCAATTCTTTGCTGATGACAACACCAATTTTTTGGCTGGAAATGAGGGAATGTAGGCAAATTTCTCGACATTGTTAATTAATTTGCTGCTCTTTCTAACTCAAGAGTCAACAAGGACAAGTCTACAGCCCTCTGGCTTGACTCGGATAGAATACCAGACTAGGCAAGCAACTTTGAGTTCAAATGGATTCCCAAGGGCCAAGTGATAAGATGTCTTGGATGCCCATTGGGGATAGGAGTGTCCCTAAAAGAAAATTTTGAATGGGTAGTCCAGAGAATTAAAGAGAAATTTGATAGATGGGCTGGAAAGCCTCTATCGCTAGCGGGCAGAGTAACTATCGCTAAGCACATGTTGGAGTCTCAACCATGGTCTACATGCTGTCTGTGTTACCTTTCTCCAAATCAAACCTAAAAAGAGTGGACAGATGCATTTCGAACTTCGTGTGGGAGGGTAGGTGGCATGCCATGAGATGGGAGTTGATGACAACACCTAAAGAGGCTGGGGGACTTAGTCTAACTGATATCAAAGAAAAGAACAATATTTGATGCAGTAAATGGCTTCTACAGCTAGGTTGCAACCAACCTTGGGCAGTCATTGCAAGGTATTTTATATGCTCAAATGCCCCAAAAGGGATCAGCTACCCGTGGCAGGACGTGATTCTATCAGAATTCCCTATTAAGACCCCACATTCAAAGATACTCACAAGGCTAATTCAGATAAGGGCTACACTTGGAGAGGGTGATAGTGGACTTGCGCTTCTCAAGAGCCACCCACAAATGGCAGCTAGGCTGTTTAGAAAAGGGCTCCAAACCTTTTATCAGATAAGGGACCCAGGAGGTAGAAAATGGCTACAGCTTATAAACATTGAACAGAGATATGGATTGGCAGCTCGTGAGGGACAGGTTGTAAGAATCTTATTGAGTAAGATCAAAGATGAATGGCCAACTAGCCAGTATATGCAAGAGGAAGTGAGCTTTAGGATTTCAAGGACACTGACTCTCTAAGTGCCCCTTTGGCTGCTAGCACGCAATGGAAATTCCATGCCTCGGGTGACAGCTTGGAAGTCTGGGCTGCAAGGCTTTGAAGGGTATGGAGGGCCACCCCCTCTTTTAAACTAAATCTTCTAATGTGGAGAGTGATTATTGGGAAAATGCCTATGAGGGCAAGGATTGCTAAATGGAATCCAAACGTTGCTCCAGTATGCTTATTCTGCAAGATAGGAAATGAGACTCATATGCACCTCTTTTGGGATTACTTCTGCACAAAAGAGATTTGGAGGCAGATCAGCCTAAGCCTTGCTAAGGTTCAGATTCACTTGAAGATCAAATGGAAAATGGCTCTTTTTGGAGACAAGGGCAGCATGACTAACCCTTTACATGAACTCTAGCAGTTGATTAGAGGTTTTGTGATCATGCATGTGTGGAAGCAGAGAAACAACTTGGTTCACTGCAGACCTCATCACGGAAGAGTGCTCGCTGTGGTCATAATAGAGGAAGTTAAAAGAGCGGTTCAGTTTTTTGGGGAAAAAAATGAGAACCTTAGGATGATAGGGAGAATATGGAACTGAGATTCTTGCTCTTCTTCTTTACTTTGTATACTTTTCTATTTTCTTTTCTTTAATGGAATGTTACTGACTCTTTTACCGCAAAAAAAAAAAGAATAAGTGTGTCTCTTTAGGAAGTTCAAACGTGGCAAGCCACCAAATGTGCTTTTCCGATTGCACACTAAAAGCTTCCCTAATTTCCTTATCTTTGGCATGTCCGAGGGCTTGATTCATCAAAGTAATACTAACCCTCTCCAACTTGTGGCCTTTTACAACCTCACACTCATCCAATTTGATAACGAATACTAACTTTCCTTCACAATATCTGAAAGATTAAAGATTTACATGATTAGAAAAGATTTCATTAAAAATTCGAGCTCTCTAAATAATATAATTTTAACATACCCCATGCTTTCATGTTGTAAAACTCCACCATTGCATCTTGGACCCTACGTACATTTAAAAAAACAAAATTATGCTCTGTGTACTCAAAGGTTCTTGGTCCTTGCTTTGCCCCTTTGGTAGTTGGTCCTCCTTTCTTTTTACTATGTTGGACATTTGTTTTGTTTATGCCTTCCAACGTCATGCTTTCTGAGATGTGTATAAATCCACCCAACAAATCTTGAACAGCAGAATTTGTTTCTTTCCTTGCATTTCTAACGTATACTGGTCTCGGCAATAGAGGGTTCTTAATGCCTTGACCTCGAAGTGCATTTACGAAGACATTATACACAGCTAAGTACCCTTGCCAACTACTAATGCCAGCAGCATCACATGCATGGACAACTTTCGATGGATCTACAAGATTCTCTAAATTAGTTGCAACCTCTTGTAATATTGCATGTTCTTTCTTCTTCATTACACTCTTTACGGCACAAAGTTTGTCAGAGGAATTTCTCCCAATAACCTCCTCCATAAAATTTCTGCAGAAATCATGATAACATTAGAAAAATAAATGACTCATTTGTAAGTAATGCTTCATAATTACAAAATAGTCCAAATGTGCATACCTTGTAGGTTTCACTCTATGTTTCCTTGCTATGCCAAGCTCTCCATTGGTTGCATAGGCTTGATCCTATGCTTGTAACCTAGAGGGGTTCTTTTTATCCTTTCTAGTCTCCTAGTCAAAGTAGCAAGCTCTTGTTGGATACACCAAGCCTTTTTCAACAGCTTGTTCTTCTCATCTCTATTAATCTTGTGATTGTCTCTTGTGACCTCTCTTTTGCAATTTCTGAGTTGGCAAGTTTTTTTTATTCTTGGGTTAGTTGTTCTTGGAGGTTATGCACGGTATCTCTAAGTATCTATGTCTCTCCTTCCATTCTCAACAAGTGAACCTTCGCAAAGTGTGCTTCAGCATTGGAATGGCCGATGCGTTTACAATATCCTAGTAAGCCTTGAAGACCATCACCTACGTATTGAATCAAACTCGTCACATTTTCAAACAAAGGTGGAGCACCTGTCAAAGGATCCACTGGATAGAGTCCACCAACACTCCATAAGTCGACATGCTTTGTTTCTTGTTGTCGTAATTGACCTAATGTATCTTTGCCGGCAACCTTGTGGCCATAACATTGACGAGTTGTGGCATACTCGCAACTTCGATGTGCAAAGTGCTTTTTCGTGGCTTGTTGGTGCGATCTTTCAATGGAGCCATGAGAGGGATTTAGAAATAAGGCCTTGGATCAGTTCAAAGAATAGAATAGCATCAATGGAAACAAGTTTGGGACAATGGAAAGATATAATAGGATCAATGGAAGCAAGTTTGGGACAAAATGATGAGAAGAAATTGGATTTGGGTGTTGCAAAGTGCTTACGATAGAAGGAGTATGAATGTGGGATTGGAAGATGAATACGGTGAGAAAGAGTAGGATTTAGATGTTGAAAAGTGATTTGGGTGCATAGGCATGGTTTGGGGGAAAGTTTTGAAGAGTTTTAAGCCATTTTGGACACTTTTGAAAATTTTCAAATTTTTGAGCTAGGGTGTACCCACGAGATACTTTTTGGGAATGTGGACCACCTAAAGGTTGTTAAGAGAGTTAACTTTTTGAGAGTGGGGGGGCCCTCCAACTCAGAGAGGGAGGTGCACTTTTGGGGACCACCAAGGACCTAGGGAGATGTACTTTTTTGTCCCCATATGGGGTGACAGGATCCTTTGTAAGCCTTATTAGTTCTTAATCCATTTCGCTAATCCACTCCTTATGAGGCCCTTTTTTAGTCCAAAATTCCCTTAATGGATAACATCCTATCAGCCCATGTTTTCAACTATACATTCATGTCCACTTGATGACCTTCAATCAATCTGAGATACCTCACAAAGCCATTTGCAAGAAGATTAGGGTGAGAAATATTTTCATCCTTCACTCAATACATGAATTCCTTCATTGTTTTCTCCTCATTCCATCCAAGAAAAACTTCAATGGACAATCTCCTATACAAGGCCACGTAGTCCTAGCTTGAATTCTTGCTTTCTCATCGCTCGAAGGCTCGTCGATGTTCACGGTCTCATTAACTTCCACCAATAATGTAGAAGCTATTTGTCCTCGAGCACCTCTTGGATCTATTGGACCCAAAGTTTGCCTTACATTAGTCGTGTCCCTTCTTATGGAAGTCCATTTTCTACCATATTCATGGCCACTCGCACAATCCTCCCACCTTTGCACCGAATCCTTACTCAAGTGAGACCATTGCACCCATCCATCAAAAGGTTGATGGAAAAGCTTGTTATCCTTCAGTAGAGAATTATTAAACTTGAAAGGAATTTGCCCCCTCCATGCACTAGCTAAAATTCTAACCAGGTTGATGATCAAGAAGAGCCGTACCATACACAATGCTACCTTCAAAGGGCTCGCTACCACCACCGTAAACCTAACACACATGAAAATGATCTAGCCTCACAACGCTAATACCGATCCACTTTCTTTTGCTAGACCATGTAAAGGAAGACAAGAACTAAAGAATCTAGCTTCGAGGAATCCACAAAGTTGCAATTTCCAACCCAATTTTCCCACATATCGTTCTCAACTTGGAGCATGTCTTTGATCTCATGTGATCTATGAGCTTGACTCAAACTCATGTTACAATCCCCATCAAGAGAAACTTGTTTGACCCTCAAGCACATCTTGCAAGTGCTAACTCATCGCCCATAGATAATTATCACCATCCTTCTAGTGTGCTTCTTTGTCAAACTCAATGTGGCTTACTTTAAACCCCTACCTTATAAGTTTGTATGGATTGAATTTGATCTTGCCTCTATTAGGTGATGATCTTAGTGTTCAATTTGCCTAGGAGAGGGAGGGTGAACTTTGCTTTCTTTGATTGGCTTCTCTTCCAAAAGTTTCCTCATTTGAGATACGTTCTTGCCCTAACAATGTATTGAAAGTTGAATCTCTGTCTTGCGGAATGATTAAAATGTAAGATATTTTCGTGCCCTAATTATGTACTGGAAGGTGAAATCTCTGTCTTGCCGAATGATTAAAATGTTCAAACATATAATAAGTGGAGAAAAAAGAAAAAGTATAGAAGAAATGACCCACAGCGTTCTTCAGCAAGCAGATGCGCAGCAGCCAACAATCAAGTGATAAAGCTTTATTTCCACGGGAAAAAAATAAAATCAGATGCAAGCAGCATCTTGGGTGACGGAAATTGAATGGATCTTGTGATAGTGTGATTTTGAGTGAGGTGAATGCAAAGTCTTTTCAAGGTCGCTATTACAGGAAACGACGAGGAACAGCGAACGGCCACTAACAACAGATAAGGATAGCAGTTGTCCAATGGCGAGTTATTATATGGATTGATTCGAATGCGAGATGGGCGATGGATGGGGGAGGCGATGGTTCGCGAATCTCGGGATCAAAGTAAAAGTACGATTTGAAAGTGAGGAAGCAATTTGAAGGGAAACGTTCAAAACGTTCAAAAACAAATGGAAACTCTGAAAGCGTCATCAAGAATAGGACCCCCCGGGCTCCCAACCTCTAAATATCAGCACGAGCTCTGTGGGTAGTCTTTAGTGGGAATCACCTGAGCTCCCTTCAATTCTAACGTTCCAAAAAGGCTTGCTTCCGTGGCAGCCGCCTTTGCCGCCCATGTCAGCAACATCTGTGACGTGGCGCAGCGCCTGCCGCCCACGTCAGCGCCCCTGGGAGCTTTCCGTGGCGTGGCGCGGCGTGTGATGCCCACGTCACAGCCAGATGGACGCTGTCTCTGACGTGTCGTACGTTGCAAGCGCCTCCGTGGCATCGTCACTCACAAAGCAGAGGTTCCTTTAAAGCCTTTCCTTGTCCTTTGTTTCCTTGCTTTGCATTTCTCTGTCTCTCTCTCCCTCGCGCTCTGTCTGTCTGTCTCTTGGAATCCGAGCTTCTCGACCGCAGCTGCTCGCCCAAGGAGTCGCCGACTCGCCCTGCCTTAAGTAGACCGCACGAACGTTCCACCGATGATTATCTCTGCTCCTCATCTCCCCCGCCCGTGCCTGTAGTTACCCACAAGAGGCCAGGGCGATTATGCACGGTCGAGGATCGATCGTTGCATAATAAAGCGAGCGAGGGTACCCAAGCGAGCAAGGTGTTGGAGTTGGGCATCTTCCATTTGTTGCGAGGAGGAGGAGAACTCGTCCCCGGTGTGCAACTCTCGAGGGGATTGATCATTGAAGCAGGGCAGGGTTGCCATCGTGCATTTGTTGCGAGAGGAGGAAAGCTGTGCAAGCCAGGCAATTCTCTCGACCGTGGACAGGGTGGGAAAAAGCCAATCGCTCGGGTGCAAGCCAGGTAGCGCTGCATCGGGGGGTGGGGGAGGGGGGGCGTTATCAGAATAGGCGTTGGTGCGATTCCGGCGATTGCGGGAGCGGATGGGGCGGTGAAAGTCTATTTGCGAAGAAGCTGGTTTGCGAAGGGAGGCGATTGAGGAGGAAGTGGGGGAGGAGGAAACGGAGGTGGCGAGGGTGAAGGGAAGCGATGGCGATGGCGAGGGCGAGGGGGAGGGGGAAGGCTGGGAGCTACGGTTACGGGTAAAGGCAGAGGAAGAAGGGGGGGGCGATATTGGCCACATGGGCGGAGGCGGCGGCGATATTGGCCACATGGTCGAAGGCGGCGTAGGCACGCGCGGCGCGTGTGGAATTTGGGTGGAAAGTAGGTGAGAACATGGGCTTCGTGTGGCCACCTTCCCCCACTTCTTCTTCTTCCTCCTGCTCCGCCGCCATGCTCCTGGCGCATCTCCGCCCAACTCCGCCACCCTCCTTCCTCCCCATCCCGCCCTTCTCCTCCCCCCCTTCCTTCGATCCCCTCGCTGCCTCCTTCCGCCCCAGCATCGCCGTCATCATCGGCGTCCTCACCACCATGTTCTCCCTCACCTTCCTCCTCCTCCTCTACGCCAAGCACTGTAAGCGTACCGGCGCTGGTATCTTCGCAGCTAATTCCTCGCCCCAGGATCAGCTCATCATCCCCCCCCCCGCCCTCCTCCGTGGCCGCAACTCCGGCGTCGATCGCTCCCTCGTCGAGGCCCTCCCCATGTTCTCCTTCGCCTCCCTCCACGGCCTCAAAGACGGCCTCGAATGCGCCGTCTGCTTGTGCCGGTTTGAGAAGTCCGACACCTTGCGCCTCCTGCCCAAGTGCAAGCATGGCTTCCATCTCGAATGCGTGGATACTTGGCTGGAGAATCACTCGACGTGCCCGCTGTGCCGGCACAAGGTGGAGGCGGAGGACGTGCTGATGGTGGAGGAATTCTTCCCTGGGTTCACTGGCCCGAAAGGAGCTGCTGAGGAGCGGACGAACTCGCAGCAACAACAGCAGCAGACGCCCAGGAACTCCATTGGAGGAGCCTCGGCATCCTCTGCAAGGAATTCGAGCGAAGTAGGGATCGAGAGGATGCAGCAGCTGTTCGTTCAGAGGGAAAGCGAGCTCGGGAGCTCGCCCAGTTTCAAGATGGGGCGCAATTCGAACAGCACCAGCAGGAAGGAGGGTGGGGTTAGCAGGTCAGGGAGCGCAAGGAAGGATGGCAATTGCGGAAGTGGACGGAAGGATTCGCTTCTGCTTGCAGATTCGCTCTCAATTGAGGACGAGGAGCAGCTAGCTCACCGTCTTGGGCACCGGATCATCGTATCGGATGTTGTCTTTCAGCATCGTTGGAGCGATTTCATGGCTTCCGACGTGCTTTTCTTGAGCTCTCACAAGCTCTTCCAGCAGTCCGAGCGTCTTTCCACCAGGCAAATCGACCGTCCGCGCACGTCTTGTTCCACGGTCGATGCCCCTGCTACCTCAAAGTTTGATCTTCCTCGGTTATCTTCTTCGAGGATCGAACCACCTCGCCTCTCTGCTTACTCCAGGAATGAACCTGCTCGTCTCTCGTACTCTCGGATCAACGACGCAGGATCCCCTCGTCTTTCAGTCTCCAAAAGCCAGAAACCAAGATCGAGCGACGTCGGCCCGTCGATAATTTCCAATGTAGGTACGACGATCGATTTAGAGATGGGCAGTACGGAGTGGAGTGCGCCACGTCGCTCCAGCAGCAGCAGCGGCAGGCCGAGCCCGATCAAGGGAGGAAGCAGGGTGGAGGGAGAAACCAAGAGTGCGTTGGAGAGGCAAGCGAGTCTACTAAAGAGAGCATTGACGATAGGGAGGCAAGGTGGGGATGCGAAGTTGCTGATGCCGTCATATCAGAGGTCGAGGTCGGAGGTGATGGGAATGGAGAGGTATATGGATAAGGAAGAGGAGGGAGAGGGGGATGAGAAGGCGAAGAGATGGTTTTCGATAGCGAAGAAGACGATCAACTGGTGGAAGGGGAGCGAAACGAGCAAGGCAAAGGGAGAGGAGGTGCCCAAACATTGACGAATTGGTGAGCTTGAAGGCGGAAGGCTATGGCGATTGTTTGAAGGTGAATTAAACAGAAGGCTCTGGCGATTGTGAAACAGGCAATGCAGAAGAGATGAAGGTCCAATATTAGAACTGCTGAAGGTGCAACAACGAGCTGCTCAAACAGGCAACGCAGAAGAGATGAAGGTCCATGCTCAAACTGGCAATGCAGAAGAGATTAAGGTCCCTTAGAGCTTCTGAACGTGAAACAAAGAGTATATTAGAGCTGTTGCAACAGGCAATGCAGCAGAGATTAAGGTCCATTAGAGTGGAACAAAGAGCGGTGCAACAGGCAATGCAGAACAGATTAAGGTCCATTGTAGCTGCTCAAGGTGCAACAAACAGTGCCTGTGCATGATCAACAGAAAATTGAGCAGACTGTCTCTCTGTGTCTAATCCAAGGTTGCTTTGCTCCCTCCCTAGCTGATCTTTGTGCACGTGCTTTCTTATCCCTCTTCTTTTGGGCTCCCATGTATCAAGCATTTCATCCTTTGTTTCTCTGCCCACATCCTTTTGAGTACTCCCACCTCATATTCGAAGGTGCTAGCAAGCTTTACTTAGATTCAAAGGTTGCACCCTTTTTAGATTCACTCTATACGTTCTTATATAAAAAATTTCTCAAGGGCTCAAGTGCCCTTTCACATAGTAAGTCTCTAGACTTCAAACTGTTTTCCCATGTTATCACAGCTCCTTGTGGTTTACCATGAAAGCTCCCTCTTAAACTTTGAATATTTCACCTTTAAATTTTCTTTCTATGAAACTTTACATATGCTAAGCCCTAACCCTAATGAGTGATCTTAAATTCCATTTTGTATTAGTGTGCATTGAAATGTTTTAAAGGTTTTTCATGAACATGCATGACAAAGTGATAATATTGGATAATAAATTAGTATTGTCATTGTTCATGGGAATTCTCTCAATTTTAATGCATGGAGTTCAAAATTGTGTATTTAAGAAATATATAAAGTGTTTTGATAGGCAATGAAGCTTGTATCCCTACCATATAGAGAACTCTTTTGGTACTCTACAATTGACAAAATGAAACAATGTACAACCATATGTACACTATATGAGACCTAATTACCCATATTCTCTCCCATTAGTGGATTTTGTCTATATCACTTAGAGATAGACATGTTTTGGACTTTTCATGGTAAGGCATTTATGTAGAGATTTGTTATCTAATCCGCAGAGCAATAGTGAATTGGTTGGGAATTTCCTTCGTTGACCTATTGTCATAAGAATGGTAGTAGATATCAATGTGCTTTGACCATTCATGATCTCTTGGACTCGTTGTCAATGCCATAGCACTCTAATTGTCACAAAAGATGCACCAACATCCTCCATGAGTGTATGAAGCCATATTGTTTTACATGCACACTAACAAGCAAAATGTACTTAGCCTTTAGTATAGATAGTGTCGTGGTTACATATTTAGTATGAATGTGTTTCCTTAAATAGGCTTACACTTGGGGATGTCTCCCAAATTAAGGTCACAAAAGCGTACCAATTATGGCTTTGCATATTTGGCTCTCTTTCAAATATGTTAGCCTATGATTGGTTGTCTCACTAAGGGATGTCTCCCAAATCAATGTCACAAAAGCGTACCAACTATGGCTTTGCATATTGGCTCTCTTTCAAATATGTCAGCCTATGATTGGTTGTCTCACTAAGGTATCTAAAAATGATTCAAATAGTGGGTATGTGGCTTTGTCATTAATTGGCTCACAAATCCTATTGCATAGGGAATGTTATGGCCAAGTTGATGTCATTAAGTAAATGAGCTAACAATCACTTTTCAATACAATGTTGATCACTTTATTGCTTCTACATATTGTACCCAATCGTAATTTGTATACTCACAGGTATGGCACACTTCAACTATTTGCATCATTTGGGATGCTACCTTCAATGAAAAAAGTGTTCACATAAGCATGGATATACATATTGCTAAGGAAGCATTGATTCAATATACATAGCTGTCAATATATCACTATATCAACACTTACATTCACGGTTATATTGACACTGTTACAACAAAAACCGAGATGTTTTAAATGGTTATATATATGCTAACAAAAGGATTTAGGGCAAATTAGGTCTTAAGATCAATCCAATCTGCCCTAAATGTGTGTGTGCGTGCGCATCCATGCATGTGCATGTGCGTGCGCGTAGTGCTAAAAAGCACATTTCTAAACTATCATTCCAAAATCACATTCAAGGATAAGCCAGCTTACCCATAGCGGCTACATGCTACCTGACCACAAAAAGGCTCCACCGAGAAGCGCTATTCGTCGTCTCCCCTTCCTCTAAGTCCTCCTTAGAGTCATCGCCCTCGTTATTACATTGAACATAGGAAATCCTCCTCCAACTCATCCTCAGCTCATCATCTTTCAAAGATCTCATGGATGTGTCAATATTAGAAGGAAATTACAATAGTGCAATTGAAATATGAAAATCAAAACTCATACATCTTAATCATACTACACAAGTGTTTTGAAGTAAATAACATATGCAACCATTTCATATCCAAGCTACAATGACATTGAAAGCTGAATAAATGATTAAGAAATGAGTAGGCTTGATTGGATGCGATTGTCTTACAGCTTGTCGACTCACTTCCTTTTGATGTTTGAAGCAATCGGCCATTTTATTTAGCATCTACTCCAAGACAAAGCTGAGATGCTTAGGCATCAAAAACTTGTCATGCAATTGTTGGGGGATATCATTTCTTCTTTTCCTTTGGTTGCAACATGAAGTCCAGCATGACTTCTTTAAATACCATATAACGTAGTTGTCGCATTCTTGAGAGTATGGCATTTCCATTTGCATCCGAGTGCAATCAGAGCATCATCATCACATGAACACAAGCTAACATCCAAGACATACAAGCTAGAGGTACTAGTATGATGTCTACAATGTCTTCTAGTACCGAATTGTTGTGATGCCTTGGGTTTTGGCATGAGAGCAAGACCAGATGATCTTAGACCCCTCATGCTTTTCTTCATCTCCTGCAAGATTTGCTCTTTTTCACATGAGGATTGAGCTTGCAAGTAAGCTTTGGCACATTATCAAAATACTGAACTTCTTCTTTGAAGGGAAACTATGTGCACTAAGTTACACCTTTACCACGATCACTCCCATTGGCTTCAATCTCACAATTCACCATATTGAATATATGTGCTTCTAAACAAAGATGCTCCACTGACAAAATCGTGGGGAAATCACATAAACGCTAAACCAAAGACTAAATTGTTCATTTTAAATTTCTTTTCATATTATAAAATAAAATAAGAGGGAAAAAGAAGGGAGGAAGAGGGGAGAAATAAAGAGGGAAGAAAGAAAAGGAGGAGAAAGAGGGGAGAAAGAAAGATGAGAGGAAAAGGGAGGAGAGGGGAGGGGAGAAAGAAGGGAGAAAGAGGGGAACAAGAAAGAGGACAGGGGAGGCAAGAAAGAAGGGAGAAGAGGGGAACAAGAAGGAGAGGATAGATAAGAGAAGAGGGAAGAGATGGCACATGGTTATTAGGGAGAAGGTGACATATAGACGGAGTTAAAAGAGGAGAAATAGGGAGGCAAAGAGGGGAGAAAGAAAAGAAAAGGGGAGAGAATGAAGAAGGGATAAAATGAAAGAGAAGGACACGGTTACTGGGGAGAAGGTGACAAATAGAAGGAGAAAAGAGGGGAGAAAGAGGGAGAGAATAGGGGAGAAAGGAGGAGAGAAAGAACAGGAAAGGGGAGACAAGGAAAGCACAAGCAAGCATTCAATACAAAACAAGAGAAAAGGAAAGAGAAGGAGATGAAATGAGGGAAAGGAGAGAGGAGAGTAAGAACGAAATAAGGGAAAGGAGGTGAGAGAGCCAGCAAGAAAGGAAGCTAAAGGAAATTTCTTCAAAAGAAAAAAGAATATCACTTGTGCTCTTTGGAGTGGAGTCATCCAAGCTTGAGTGGAGGAGTCCAAACTTGAGTGTCTGCACGCGTTGCTCTTGCCTTCAAGGTGAAAAGAATGGGAACACCTAGTTATTGGAGAAGGGTATGGGATCGAAAGAGACATGATAGGATGGAGGGAGGGTATGGAAACAATGAGAACAAGCTATTGGAGAAGGCTGTGGGATGGTGGGAGGGAGGATAGGATGGAGAGGAGGTAATTTATCCAAAGAGGGAATGAACAATGGCATAGCATCACGATGAGTAGGGAAAAGAACCATCACGGTGAGTTGTAGTAGACTCTTGCCTTCAAGGTGGAAATAATGGGAACAAGGTGTTGGAGAAGGGTATGGGATCTAGGGAGGTAGGATAGGATGGAGAGGAGGTATTTTGTCCAAAGAAACCAAGAGAGAATGAACAATGGCATGGCACCTTGATGGGTAGGTAACCTATTTAAAATAGAACCATCAAAATAATTGTCGATATAAGCATCGAAAGCATATTTATAGTGTCAATGTAAGTGTCATTTGTTTTTCAAGAACTGTCTCAATAGTTTAATTGGTGATTATACTCAAGGAGAATGAAAATTTTCTCTAAGGGTATCAATGCATGAGAGATGCATTTTTCATTTTTCATGTAAAGTTTCATCTCGACTAAACCTCATTAATCCACTTACTATCAAAGAATTTTACCTATGCATGAGGTAAGGGTGCCATAAGTAGACGACTATGGGCATTTCAAATTGCAAGCACATGTGCAAAACAATGAGCCTAAGTCATTGGCCTTTGTGCAATTTGAAATGTATTTCAATGTGTGGATATCATATTTTAGGACGGTGAAGAGCAACCGGATAAAAGGCGACATGTTGCATTACATTATCAACCTCATGAATCATGATTGAATCAAAAGTATTGAGATTTTCTAAAAGAAACACAAGCAAAGTGGAGGAGAAACATGACGAAGCCCAAGCATGTTAATGTGTATCTATAGACATCAATTGTGAGCAAGATGATGCAATGCACACTTTTGAATACACCTAACTTTCATTGGAGTAAAACCCATGGTGCCTTTGACAACTTCACCTTCCTATTCACCTATATTACCACATGCTCCTCTTTATTCCAATGATCCTCAAGTCCTCTTGTCATCACAAAACCTTTTTTGGTATCTTATTCCCTTGTGCATCTCAGTTATATTGTAATGCTCCAAATTCTGGAAAAGAAATGGCATGATTATATGCATTCCTATAAGAATACAATCATTTAGATGATGAGCAAGAATGGAGTTGTAGTTCATACCCAATGCTAGGAGAACTTGCTTTTCCTATTTTTTTGGACTCTACAATTGTGTTACTCGCAATGCATATACCAATCTAGGTAAAAATTAAAATGTCATTAGGCCTATACTTGAACAAATCTTACAATACACCAAGGTAGGATTATCATAGAGGATATGTAACACGTATGCCGGACCATGCGTAGGTAGCTCATAGATTCAATATGATAAGAACTGCTGTGAGAGAAGATGAAATAGATCCCATGTATAATATTTGTTTGCCTTATCTCTTAATCGAGCTTGCCAAGGAATCATGGGATATGGTTCTAATTTCTCTCTAGATTTTAAAAGATTCTCTTCTTTATGCTCATTCCTTGGATCTTATCAAAATATGCATGTATCATGTTGTGTCCATAGTGCGAATTCAAATCATAAGAGAAAGGCAAGTTGCAAATCATATCAACAGGCACATCAATACCCTGGTTTGAGATACCATCAAATGACTTTGCTTTCTTTATGAAGCAATATTTAAGGAGAATCCCACATGTAAAACTTGGTTGAAACATGATATAGTTATATTATGATATGCTCAAAGAAACAAGTTTGATGGCATCTAGTCCATCCATAGACTTTGTTGATCAATCCCTCAAATAGTAACAGTACATAAGTTCTCATATGCAATAAATGTTAGCAATCTACACGTCAAGGATGGACATCAAATACATATATTTAATCCAAGAGAACATCAATGACAACAATAACAAGAATACAAGTTATCCAACCTCCATTTCTTTATATCATGATGTTGACCTTGAGGGAAGTCGTTGAAGATGACAATCTCAACATTAGTTTCTGTGAATAGTGTGCATGCACTAGGGAGTGCTAAAAAGGCAAAAGGGGATAAAGGATGGAAACCTTGACCCTAACCCTACGGCATCCATGTATACATCAACATCTGTGTTCTTTTTTCAAAAGAGATGTACATTGTATAGGATTGTGCAATGTACTCACTCACTCACTCAGTCTCCCCTCTCTCCTCTCCTCTTTTAGAAAAAGTACAACTAAGTAAGCATGCATATAGAAACTTACAAGATGAGGTAAATAACATATACCCATCTTCGGTGATTGTTGATATATCATTGTTTTGCACCTAATTTCAATTTCAAATAAAGTGTGTCGTCTCTCTTTATATTAAGTAGCCTAGCTACTGCAACTTGGAAGTTGGCATGTTCAAAATTTGCAAGTATGCATCTTTTAATGACAGTGAAGTAGATTTCTAATCATTCCAATAGATCCACACATGGTTTTCTATACCATCATGCCTTACCTTGTGTCTTCCTAGCATGCCCTTTTCCTACCCCTAGATGAGTGGTCTACTAGTTCAACTATCACGTGACATTCATTTCTCAAGGTTATGTCCAAAAAACTCATTTACTTGTTTACATATTGCCAAAATTTAAGACCCCATTGTACATCGATAATGAGGATGCATGTGCTAATTGAAATTGCAATCTCAGCTACACAGAAGAAGTCTTACATGCAAACCATCCACACTGAACCATAAGTGTAAAAATGCTTGCCAATCATTGTTGTAGCTATCGATTGTCTCCCAAAAAAACATCATGAGCTAAATGCTATTGCTAATGCATGTGGCTTAGGCAACCAATGCTGCATTCCAATCCACAAATACACACCGCACATGGTTCAAAATTGTGCTTGTGTGTGCACATGCACATGCACATGCATGCACACACGCGCGCACGTCGCACGCACACACACACACACACACATTCGAAAGTATGGTTCTTGCCTCACGCAGGATTCCAATGGATGGCACGCTGAAACCCTCTGCAACTAGGTTATGATGAACGCCTACTAGCCCCTCCTATCGTCGTACAAGGTTTGATGATATGCATCCATGAGTTGGGATTGTGAAGATTGTGGGAGAGAGGGAAGGAGTCTCACTTGCGGCTTTCTCACATGCACAATGGGGGAATACACACAAAGGTGGAGGCTGAAAACAGTTTTCCTCTTCTTAGTGGTGTAAGCCAAAAGAACTCTAGTACAAAGAAATAGAAGAACCCTATATGTGGGTCTCAAACCAAACTCAACTAACTAAGGTGGCATACTAACTGAGCCACGAACTAGTGTAGATAAGGATAGCTGTCATCCAGCTATTATTCGTGGGTGGTGTACCAACCGCATCTCCAGCTAACAAGTCGGTGACATAAATGCACAACGGTCACCCTGGCATATCGCGAGTGGAGCTCGATATCTCAACACTCCCCCTCGAGCTCAATCCCAATTCCTGCACACCAAGCAGGTCTTTGAACTTGCGTAGCTTCTCTGCGCCCAATGCTTTTGTGAAGATGTCAGCTACCTGATCCTCTGTGCTAACATAAACTAGATCAATAAGACCTAGTAACACTTGCTCCCGCACATAGTGATAATGCACCTCAATGTGCTTTGTTCTAGCATGAAAGACTGGGTTCTTTGCCAAGTGTATACTGCTCATGTTGTCACAATAAATGACAACTAGCCCATCTGTAGACTGATGCATATCATAGAGTAGCTTATGCAACCAAGCTACCTCACATGCAGCCATTGCTGCACCCCTGTACTCAGCCTCTGTCTCGACAAGGCAACTATAGGCTGTTTCTTGCTACTCCAAGTGACTGCAGCACTCCCAAAAGAGAACACATATCCACTGGTAGATCGCCTATCAGAAATACTACCAGCCCAATCAGCATCAGTGTATCCATGCAACTGTATCTGAACCCCAGCCTCATAAAATAGTCCATACTGCAATGTGGACTTCACATACCTGAGTATGCGTCTAGCCGCATCCAAATGCGGTTTCCTTGGAGCCTGCATAAACTGACTTACCAACCCAACAACATAGCTCAAATCTGGCCTGGTAATAGTCATGTAAATCAAACTTCCTACTATGCGTCTGTACATAGTAGGGTCTTCCAGAAGCTGACCTGCATCTGTGCTCAGCTTCACATTCTGCTCCAAAGGAACTGAAATAGGCTTACAGCCTGTCATCCCATATTTGGATAGCATGTCCAATCCATACTGCCTCTGCAAGAGCTGTATCCCACTTGGTGATCTAATCACCTCAATGCCCAAGAAATAATGCAGCTCTCCCAAATCCTTCATCTCAAACTTCTGCCTCAATAGCATTTTCACATGAAGGATATCTTCATCACTATCACCTGTGATGATCAAATCATCAACATAAATGACCAGCAGCATAATCCCTTTCTCTATTTTTCTCACATAGAGTGAGAAATCTGCCTTGGAAATCTGAAAGCCAATAGTGACAAGATACTGTCCTATCTTGTCAGACCATGCTCTAGGTGCTTGCTTCAAGCCACACAAGGCTTTCTTCAACCTGCAAACAAACTCAGGATGAGTAGCATGAACATAACCTGCTGGCTGCTCCATAAAGACCTCTTCTTGCAAATCACCATGCAAGAAGGCATTCTTTATCTGATGTAAAGTCCATCCCTTTGATGCAACCATAGCAATGGCTGCTCTTATGGTTGCCATCCTTGCAACCAGGCTAAAAGTTTCTTCATAATCAATGCCATATGTCTGTGCATACCCCTTGACAACTAATCTTGCCTTGTATCTATTCATAGAACCATCTGCATTGTGCTTGATCTTATAAACCCACTTACAACCAATTGCATTCTTGCCTTTAGGCAAAGGCACCAATTCCCATGTAGCATTAGCATCCAAGGCATCCATTTCTTCATCCATGGCTTTCTCCCATTTTTCATTTCCCATGGCTTGCTCAAAAGAAGTGGGTTCTGGTTCCTATATCACTTTGACCATATAGGCATAGTGAATGCTGTAAATCCATCATATTTCAGCCTATCCACAGGATACCTAACCCTGGTAGACCTGCGCAAAATAGGCTCACTTCCAGGTGCTCTCAAAACATCCCTGGTCTTCCTTACTCCAGGTGTAACAACAGAGGGAATACCCAACTCATATCAATGCTCTGTTCTGAGCCACTGGATTCACCATCCACACAAGAGTGACCTGCATTCACATCAAACATGGGCTGATCTACCTTCTCTTTTCCTTTTCGTGATACCTGCGTACCACTCTCTGCATTGCTTTGAGGAGATTCTCCTTATCTCAATCTGCCTGTCCATGGCGAAGTATGTGAACCACTGCTAGAGGACACTCCAGGTCCACTGATATTTTGTGATTGCTACTGTGAATTCTGTGCAGCATTACCATTTTGTGCATCTACATCAATCATCACATTTACTGGTTTATACCAACTGCTCATCTCATCAAAAACATCTCTGCTCACTGTGAACTTTCGTGTAGAAGGGTTATAGCATCTATACCCTTTTTGCTGCAGAGAATAACCAATAAAGACGCACTTCTCAGCTTTTGGATCCAACTTGGACCTCAACTCATTTGGCACATGGACATAGGCAATGCAACCAAAAAATTTTCAAATGAGAAATATCTGGTTTCCTACCAGTATACATCTCCTCTGGCATCATGCCATGTATTGCTGCAGTGAGAGTCCTGTTCATTATATACACTACTGTAGCAACTGCTTCAGCCCAATAATAATCTGGTGGATCTTTTCCATTTAGCATAGCCCGAGATACCTCTCCAATATCCCTGTTTTTCCTTTCTGCAATTCCATTTTGCTGTGGGGTATGACTGCATGAATATTGCTGCTTTATACCATGCTCCTGCAAGAACCTTGCAAACTCATTTGAGAGGTACTCTCCCCCTCCATCTAACCTTAGGCATTTTATTTGCAGGCCTGTTTCTTTTTCAACCATAGCTTTGAAAGCTTTGAAGTGCCCAAACACTTCACTTTTCTTTTTCATAAAATACACCCACAATTTTATGCTGAAGTCATCAATAAATGTGACAAAATAGTGACAGCCTCCAATAGATGCAGCTTTTGTAGTCCACACATCAGAGTGGATTAATTCCAATGGCTTTTTACTCTCTTGAACATGCCTAGGAAAAGGTTTCCTTGCCTGTTTCCCAAATTGACAGGCTTCACAAACCTTGTGCATTTCTGCAACCTTGAATTTAGGCAATCCTGCAACAATATTTTGGGCTTGCATTGATTTAAGTCGCTGTATATTAACATGACCAATGCGTTTGTGCCAGATATCAATATCTGCAACTACACCGGTCCCATGTGCAAACATTGCTGCACTCAATTCAGGCATGTCTGCATCCAACGTAAACATCCTGTCCTTCTTCTTTCCTTTTGCTATCAAGCGACCGTTATTTTTCATATCCTCAACAAAGCATCCATGAGGATTAAATCTAACCTGCAAGCCCTGCTCAACCATTTGACCAACAGAAACCAGGTTCTTGGTGATGTTCGGGACATGAAATACATCATATAAGTATTTCTTTTTCCCATCCTGCATAGACAAGGGAATTTTGCCAATCTGCACAATAGGATGTGCAGTATCATCACCAGTCTCCACAAATCTTGGTTTTTCCATTTTTCTTGCATCCTGCATCCATTCAACGTGACCTGTCATGTGGTTTGACGCACCCGAGTCAACATACCACACATCATTGCTTTCTTCTGCACTTGTTACAAAATTTGTCATATGCTGCACCATAAACAAATGCTCATTTGTGTCATCACCCTGTCTACTAGAGGATGCATAATTGCCTTGCTGCAATTTTCCATTCATAATGTCATTCTACTTTTTATAGCAGTCCTTAGCCATATGACCCATTTTGCCACAATAGTAGCATTCAATATTGCTGTTTGCATTTTGGCCTCTCTGCCATCCACCACGGCCTCTTTGGCTCCCCCTGCCTCTAGAGTTACCACGTCCTCCTGCATAGGACTGGTTTTCTTGCGTTTGCTGCATATTCTGATTTCTACCACGGCCTACAGATCGGCCTCCTCTACCTCTGCCTCTACCTCTGCCAGCATTTGAGTAGAAGACAGTTTCTTTTGAAGTTCCTGCTGAAGAAGATGCACCCCCATTTCTTTGCTCTTCGGAAATTAGAAGAGCAATCAACTCCTCAAAATCAGGAAATTTTTCACGAACGGCAATGGATGTCCGGAACTGTGCATAATCCTTTCCTAGACCATTCAAGGTCACAGAGACCAAATCGTCATCATCCACTTGCGACCCAATGGAAGCAAGTGCATCTGCAATTTTCTTTACTTTCATGTGGTAGTCATTTATGCTCAAATTTTCTCTCTGCACATTGTGCAACTCCTGTTTGAGTTGCATTTTCCTGGCTTGCGCATTTGTGCTGTACATTTTTGCCAAAGTATCCCATGCCTCCTTTGGCGTATTTGCATCTTGAATATGCACAATCATGGAGTCCGAAATACTGATAGACAGCCAGTACATAACTTTCCTGGCTCTCTCATGCCATCCTTTAAATGCCTGCATTTCCTGTTGACTGGGAACATTAGGAAGAACAGGTTCATCTTCATTTCCTGTAATGAATTCCCAATAGCCTTTTCCCATCAAGAAATTCATCATTCTAAACTTCCATGCCTGGAAGTTGTTCTTGTCAAGCTTTTCAGTGACAATCTGTGAAAGAGAATCAGATGCCATTACAGAATGCTGCAAAATATTCTGTCACTGCAAAAAACACAGCTTTTGCCTCACACGGGCAGAACTGCAAAACTAACAAAGTGGTATTTCACCACGCAGCCACTTCCTAGTGACGATTTTGCATCAACAGGCAACAAGCATGAATCTGCAACTCCCAATATCTCTGCACAAAGGCATACAATGCAATTTCTGTGGCAACTTTTCACTGACCCGCAGAATAGTGGTCGCACAGCAAAAACAAGGCCTTTTTCTGAGTGCCTGCGGAGAACTTCCGCCTCCAAAACGGGCCCCGAAATGACCTCGAATCAGAAAAATAACGTCACTGAGGGCTTTGCCTACACCCGCAGCATATACTGCGCCTCTTGCCACACTGCGAAGGGCGTCTCAATCTGAGACAGTCCACTCTTGCACTTCTGGTTGTGCTACCTGCAGAGATTTGCTCCCAAACTCGAAATAGGAAAGCAACACTGGTCTTCTTACCAAGACACCATGAACTTGGCTTGCTTTCTTGAGCTCCTTACCACGAACAAGGCTCTGATACCATGTGAAGATTGTGGGAGAGAGGGAAGGAGTCTCACTTGCGGCTTTCTCACATGCACAATGGGGGAATACACACAAAGGTGGAGGCTGAAAACAGTTTTCCTCTTCTTAGTTGTGTAAGCCAAAAGAACTCTAGTACAAAGAAATAGAAGAACCCTATATGTGGGTCTCAAACCAAACTCAACTAACTAAGGTGGCATACTAACTGAGCCACGAACTAGTGTAGATAAGGATGGCTATCATCCAGCTATTATTCGTGGGCGGTGTACCAACCGCATCTCCAGCTAACAAGTCGGTGACATAAATGCACAACAGTCACCCTGGCATATCGCGAGTGGAGCTCGATATCTCAACAGGGATTTCATCGGGTCATCATTGAACATGATAAATCTATCTTGGATGCGAATGAAAATTCAGAACGAACTCTTCTCCTACAGTTAGATATTCCTACTTGGTTCAAACTTTACATTCTCACTCTGAAGGATATTCATGAGGCTATCTCTCGAGTACATGCTTTTATTCGTGGCCTTGAAGGGATCATAAAGGAAGATACTCAGGTGCAGAAGGAATGGAGTGAAAATTCCCCAGCTATTATGGGTCGTTTCTATGATATTTATGGAGGCAAACTCAACAATGATCCATTGATTAGACAAAAGCATCTACCATGCATCTCAGGATCTTCTTCTAATGATTTCTCCCCTTCCTCAGGGAGTGCATTGATCCCTCCTTCCCTTACAAAACAAGAGGCCCAGGTGCTGATTTCTAAGCTCAATACACCTCAGGTAAGAGCTAAAAAACTCTTTGATATGTACATGGATCCTTTCATCCCTCCTAGGTTGTTGGATATGCTCATAGAAGCTTCCCATAGAGTTTGGGCATATGGAAATATGTCTCTGATGGCTTCAGTCAATGAGGAATTAATACTCTTATTGCTCAATGACAAGGATAAGGAAGCTTCAAAGCTTGGGCTTATGCAAATAACCAAGGAAAACTCTTCAAGCTTGTTTGAGACCATGAGTTTAACCTGCCCTTTTTCCATGAATTCTTTTGAGCCTCATCGTTGTCTATGCCTGTTTGGGATGATCATTGGAGCCAAAAACATCATCAGCACCAAAGGTAAGAAGGACTCAGCTTATCTGTCTCAGTTGTGGAATGTCCACAGGCCATATGTCAAGTGTGCTTGTGACAAGGTGAAGCAGAAAGAGGAATGCAAGAACTCCAATATACTATGCTTGGACCATGCTTTATGGTTCCTCATGCACAACATTGATGATTTCTTTCCTGCTCCTACACTCAAGCAATCAATGCTTTGGTTCTTCAAGTGGATCCACAATGAGGCACAAGAGGCTCTACCTTGGTTCATCTATACTACTGGTAATTTTTTAAAGATATAGTGAAGCACAGAAATTGTCCTTGAAGACTTGGAAATTCACCTTAATTGGTGGGCATCTTTATAATCAATGTGCAGATGCTGTTCTGTGTCGATGGGTTTTACCACATGAATGTGCTATAGTCTTTCAAGAAGCTCACTTGGGCCCATCTACTGGACACTTACAGGGAGAATTAATAGCTCAAAAGGTCCTCTAGGTAGGACTATGGTGGGGACATTATTCAAGGATTCTCCAATCTGTTGGGGTAAAGGCACATTGCCACCCTTTAAAAGTTATGACCCCACAATCATAGGGTGAATCCCTAATCCTAATAAAACTCTTGAGTTTGTGGTGTGGCTCAACACTTTTACACACCCACACTTCTTGTGTCTCCCTCTCCTAACGTTCCACCCCCTCTCTTTCCCTCACAAGTGGTATCACAGCCTTCCTCTCCCTCTCACTCCGGTCTACCCCTCCCTCTCCCCTCGGGCCTCGTGCCCTCAGCAACGAGCAGGGCAGCAGCGTGCGAGCAGGGCCGTGCGAGCAGGGCACAGCCAGCGCCCGCGCAGCGCGCGCAGGAGCAGCTGCGCGCAGCTTTTGCGCAAGCAGCTAGCTGCTGCTAGCTACTACCAGCTACAAGGCGACCGTAGCCAGCCAAGCAACCGAAGCCAGTGGCTGCAGCCAGCCGTACCGGCTATACGGATGCGACTGTATGGACGCCGCGACAGCCAGTCGTACCGATTGTACGGACACGGCTGTACGGACGCCGTGCCCTCGCAGGTACAGAAATTTTGAAATTTTTTTTTTGGGATCTGTGCCCTCACAGGTACAGGGTACAGCAGGTACAGAAGGTACAGCAGGCACAGATTTATTTTTGGGGAAGAAGGAAAAGAGTGAGAGCACTCTGCCCTTTTGCGTGGTACTTGCAAGTACACACAGGTACAGAAGTACAACGAGGTTTTTTTTCTTGATGCATTTTTGAATTTTTTCAATTTTAAAACTGTGTGTTTGAGGTACATCAAGTACACTCGTGTCCCTCATGCTTGAGGTGACTAGTGCCACAGTGTGTGGTGGTTGCACAGTTATTTTTTCGGGAAGGTCAGATGCCTTGATTCAGCAGAGGGCTTTTATGCTTACACTGTGTGTAAATCTCAGTTTTCGGGTGACAATTTCATAGGCTTTTGCCTGGAAGTGTATGCAGTGTATGCCTTGAGGCAGTGTGGAACCAGGGTGCCCACATTGGTCTCGTTTTCCGCAGTGTATCAGTGACATTTCTTTGCAGATCACATTCTGTGTACGACACTTTGAAAATCTCAGTTGAGCCACGCTTGGCCAGGGTGCATCGAGTTTACTCGGTCCCTAACTGTCCATCGTTGACAGTGCTCAAAAGATCTTCTTTTCGGTGTTTGTACGTTGGGATCTGTGTTGCCACTGTGCACACAGGCAGTTTATGCATTACTTTGTCAGGTGAAAGTGCCAGGAGAGCGCTGTATTTTGTATGCTACCTCAGTGTTGAGGTGTTTTTCACTTGGTACAGGTGTCAAATCAAGGGGCTTTTGCCCAGATTTTGCTTGTGAGCACTTGAGTTACTGTTTGAGAACTTCAGATGCCTTTTATCCCGTTGGCAGAAGGGTGATTGGTTGGGATTTGTCCCATACTTTGTTGCAAGTTTTGTGACAGGCTGAGGTGTTTGGAGCCTTTTTTCAGTGGACAAAACAGTGTATGACAAGTGGTTTATGCATATAAAATCAGTGCAATACCTCATCTGAGGTGGGAGAAGTGTCCAGGACAGCAGTGTTTTGTGCTTCGTCAGATGATGATGCACTGATAAAGCACTTGTGGAACAGCTGCAGCATTCTGTAGTTATTGTTTTATGCCTATTTGAGCACGGTACAGGGTGTCAGAAGGTACAGTGACTGGAGGGAAAATTTTCTGTTTTGCTGCCAGATTTTTTGACAGTAAAAAATAGCACTATTGTGAGTGCTCTTGGCTTTGAAGTGCCAGAGGAGGTGTGGTCTGGCAAGCCACCTTCATATAAGCACTTACGTGTGTTTGGCTGCGAGTGCTTTGCTCATGTACGCAAAGAACTGCACACCAAACTGGAGCCAAAGTCTTTCAGATGCATCTTCATGGGTTACGGTGATGAAGGTGAAATGAGGTACAGGTTATGGGATCCTGTCAAATGGAAGATTATACGCAGCAATGACGTCATCTTTAAAGAGGATAGTGTACACAAAGAACCCGTGCAATCTGTGGAATACAGGAGGGTTGTTTATGATGATTTCGAACAGCAAAGAATAACCATTAATATGCAGCAGTAGGCTGCTATAAATAACCCTGTTCAAGATGGTATACAGGCTGAAAATCAGCCAGAAAATTTTGCCAATGATGCTGGATATGCCAGCAAATGGCGCTGTAGAACAGCCAAATATGGTGGTACAGCCACCCATCATGCATGACGAACAGGCTAGACAGCAGCCTATTACGGAACATTTTAATAGGAGGAGCACCCGCGTACAACGGCCTCCTGACAGGTTTGTTCCAGGAGCCAATAATGTGGCTGATTTTATCATGCTGACAGATTGTGGTGAGCCTTCCAGCTTCAAGGAAGCTATGGGAAGAACAGAGAAAAGGAAGTGGGAGAAAGCCATGCAGTCAGAAATGGACTCCCTACTTCAAAATGATACATGGGACTTGGTGCAGCTACCTGCAGGGAGAAAGGTTTTGCCATGCAAGTGGGTTTACAAAGTCAAAGTGGATTCAAATGCTTTACTGAGGTATAAGGCTAGATTAGTTGCCAAGGGATTTAAGCAGGAGAAGGGCATTGACTTTGATGAGATCTTTTCCCCTGTAGTCAAGATGACTACTTTGAGAGTAGTGTTAGCTCTTGTTGCTCATGAGGACATGGATTTATGTCAGATGGATGTGAAGACTGCTTTTCTTCATGGAGATCTCCATGATGAGATCTACATGAGTCAGCCAGAGGGATATGCTGTTAAAGGGAAAGAGCAGCTTGTGTGTAAGCTCAAGAGGAGCTTGTATGGACTCAAGCAGGCACCAAGGGAATGGTACAAGAAATTTGATGCCTTCATGCACTCCCAAGGGTATCATAGGTGTGAGACCGATCACTGCTTATACACCAAACGGGCAAAGGATGGCAGTTTGATGCTACTCATTCTATATGTGGATGACATGCTGATTGCTAGCAAATCTCAGCAGGAGATCATTGCTTTGAAGAAGCAACTACATAAGTCTTTTGACATAAAAGACTTGGGTGATGCAAATCACATACTAGGTATGCGGATTACTCATGATAGGTCTAAAGGACTTTTGTTTCTGTCACAGAAGGAGTACATTGACAAAGTACTGCAGAGGTTTAAAATGGAGGGGGGGAAGTCTATTAGTACCCCGTTGCCTCCTCATTTAAAACTCAGTAGTAAGGACAGCCCCAGATCAGATGATGATAAGGCTAAGATGGCCAAGGTTCCGTATGCATCTGCAGTTGGTTCTTTGATGTATGCCATGGTTGCCACTCGTCCGGATATTGCTTTTGCGGTGGGAGTCATCAGCAGGTATATGGCAGATCCAGGCAAGCGGCACTAGGAAGCAGTGAAAGGTGTCTTGAGGTATCTCAAGGGTACCAAAGACTTGTGCATATGCTATGGTAGGCAGGATGCATTGGTGCATGGTTTTACAGATTCAGACTATGCAAGGAATGCAGATAACTGGAAGTCTACTACCGGTTATATTTTCACATTTGCAGGAGGTGCTATATCATGGGTGTCTCAGTTGCAGAAATGCATTGCACTGTCAACCACTGAAGCTGAATATGTTGCAGCCACTGAGGCTTGCAAGGAAGCAATATGGCTTACTCGGCTGGTGGGAGATTTGGGCATTACAGGAGATATGCTAGTCTTGCATTGTGATAGTCAGAGTGCTATCATGTTGGCAAAGAATCCGGTCTTTCATCAGAAGACCAAGCACATAGATGTGAAATACCATTTCATCAGGGAGGTACTGGAAGACAAGCGGCTTGAGCTTGTGAAGGTGCATACTAATGATAATCCTACAGATTTGCTCACTAAGAGCTTGCCTATAGAGCGGTTTACACATTGTCGCCACATCATGGGATTAGATGAGACCATTCTTATTTTATGGTCTTGTATACAGTAACTGTATATTGCTGTAATTTTTATTCTTTTCTCCCCTTTAGGCACATTGGCCTTTAGGTGGGAGGTTGTTGGGGTAAAGGCACATTGCCACCCTTTAAAAGTTATGACCCCTATGACTGTCTTAAGACAGTCATAGGATGAATCCCTAATCCTAATAAAACTCTTGAGTTTGTGGTGTGGCTCAACACTTTTACACACCCACACTTCTTGTGTCTCCCTCTCCTAACGTTCCACCCCCTCTCTTTCCCTCACACAACCAAGTGTATGCAATGTAATCTATGCCAATGTACCAGCCGTCTTTTGCCAAATCAATCAATGCCATTCCAACCCACTTATCCTTGGGAAGCTTTTGAAAGATGGGGATTGGACTTTGTTGGTCCTTTCAAGCCTGCTTACTTTACACAAAATAAGTATATTGTGGTTGCTACTACTGATAATGCTACCAAATGGGTAGAAGCTAAGGCTCTCTTGGATAACTCAGCTAAAGCACAGTTAAGTTTGTCTTTGAAAATATCAGTTGCAGATATGGGTGCCCAATACAAATTGTCAGCCATTTTGGACCCCTCCCTGACTCTTAATTTTCCCACCAACTACGTTATAGTTCCACCAGCTACTATCAAAATCAGTTTACACGATGCATAATCGATCATACCAAGATTTTCAATAGTCACTGCAAATTACACTCTCAGTTGAGATATCTAACCGATCTGAGCGATCTCGAGCTATGTTCCAAATTTAACAATCATTAATCTGAGTAGTAGCCAATGGATGAGAGATTTTTTCATAAGTTTGAAAATGAGACGAGCTGCTTTCTCTTTTTTGTTCAACTTTTTGTGCTACTTTAGTTGCAAAAATGTCACCTTTAAAGGGTTGCTCATATGCTCGTTCTATTGCTATATGCTATTGCTTGTATTTGAGCAGAGACCTACATGGCAATGAGAACACATTAGTGAAGACTATCTCAATCATCAAAATCAACAAGTATATGCTGCTTATAGTCATGCAAATAAAAGTACAAGCATTATGTATAGTCTAAATAGAACAAACATAAAGTGATAAACATGAAATGTAGAATGTTATAGTGCTAGGATTTGCTTGTCAAACTCGATTAAGGCTAGTCATACTTCTAGCAAATTTAGGCCATCTTGCTCTCAAGACAATTAGCCATCCACTACTTCCTTCATCCAAGGATTGATGTGAAGTGCCCCACAGTGCCACTTGACATACACAATAAGTCTAGTTATTGTATGAGAGTCCACAAAACAAGGACCTTGACAACGTGTCATATTTCATTCTATCCATGCCGTGCAATCGTAAAATGGGTCTTACTATCTAAGTTTGATATGGGTAGGTCAATCTCTATCCTCTTATCTTGATCTCTTGACTCTCAGACTTGGATCTCTATTATGTACAATGGATCTCCTAGGCTCTACAGCAGTCTTTCCTATACATTCCAAGTCTATTTGTGCCACAAGTTCCTCAGCTATCGAGAGAGAGGAGGAGAAGGTGCCAATGCAATAAAGGGGGGTCCAATCTTGCACCTTATAATATTAAGCTAAACTCGCACCTTATAATGGTGTCACCGCTCCAATATGCCTAAGGATGGTAGAGTACAACCAAGAACACATTCTCCTCATGTGCTTGCTCTCCTAACTTTCTTTTGGTTAGCACAATTATTTGTCTTTTGGCGCAATTGTTATACATTTGAATTTGTCGTGGTAATTGATGTACGGATCTTCTACATTGAGCAACATCAATGCAACTAAGTGAGCTAAATAAGGGGCAAATCATGTCTTATAACAAGGTGAATGACTTTTTTCATTCAAATGGCATGCCCTATGGGTGAAATAGCAAGTTGCGAGTGGAAGGGAGAAAAAATAGTGAGGCAAAATGGTAAGTTGGGATGTGGAACAAGGAATCCCATGCCACAACCAATCAAAAGTAATTTAAAAATCAAAAAACCAAAAATTCAAGATTTTCCCTTTTGCATCCTTAAGGGGGACAATAAGATGAGTCTCTTGCACTATTTGCACCTTTTCATAGGATAGACCTCTCTAAAATTAATTGTATGCAATAGCACACCAACAACACATGCAAGCAAAAACATTTAGCTATGTAAGATCTAGTTGATGAATAGACGATTTGAATGTGGCTATGTGAATGGGAATGGTTATACATGCTATCGTGACAAGGACCACCACATAGATCTAAGCCGCTAATGCCACGTAGATCTTAGCCCCGCTACGTGTAGGCCATGCGGATGCTTGGTAAATGGACTAGAGGTCCAGAAGGTTGTAATCTCCCTATTTCTTTTGTCTCTCACTCTTTTGATGTACAATCCAATTTTCTAGTACATCAGATCTTCCCAGTCACAATCGGCTATGATTGGATTCAGTTCTAATAAGGTAGTAATTGATTTCAACAATCGGGTCCTTTTGCAATAGTAAGATTGTAGTCAAGGTTTGTGAAATTTGCTCTACACACTGCAGAAGAAGTCTACAGGTCCCTCAATGCTTTCATCGATGGCATTTTCACAATCAATGGGATTAGTAGGGCCTAAGTTATGGAAGAGGGAAAGCTCTTGTAAGAAAAGAGATGACTCGGAATGCGTGCTTGAAAAATAAAACAAGAAGGGAAACCTCCGATAAAGCAAGCTAGAAAAGAGATGGAAGAACTCTATAAATCACACCTTGAAGATGAGGGTATGGAAGAAATACACAACATCTTGAAGAAATAATAGGGAGGGCCTGCTTGTGAAGTCGTTGCAAAGAACTGCCCCAAATTCACTCATTTCCATCTCTAACTCCCGCTTGTGGGGGAATTGCAAGAATTTGAAATGGCTATCAGTTTCTGGCTTGCTTACAGATACAGCGTTTGAATACAAGTAGGGGAATTGCAAGAATTTGCAATGGCTATTAGTTTATGGCTTGCTTATAGATAGAGTGTTTGAATAAATTTGTGTGTACGGGAAGAGCTTTCACTGAAGATAGTGATTTTGGCATGCAGTATGTGAATGAGAAGCTTTGCAAGCTTGAAATCAGATATGGTCCCTTTGGAGATAGAGCTCTTTGGTCAAGCTTACACCAATATCCATCAATGCGCTCTCTGTGGAGGTTTGATGGTACTGTTGGTGTCAGTTGCTTGCAAAGAAGATGCTAAATCTAAATGTTCAAGTAATCAAACAGAATGAGAAGAGTAATACAAGGGTGGAGAAGTGGTATATCTACCGATTAGTTATGCATTCTAGATGTGTTGTACTGGCCATCCCTTGGGTACACCTGACTAGAAGTTCTTTCTCATTCTACATATCTCTCTGCAATGAACTTGGTGCTTGCTTAGCATTTCCTTTGTTGTGTCCTGAAAATGAGCTCTTCTTGCTTAATATGATGGTTTATTTAGCAAAGTGTACTATATTTTTAATCATCCTATGTGGCTGAGCCAAGTAGGATGCTAGCCCTAATCGATTCTATTTCAAAATGATCTCATTTTTATGATGGATCCTTGGATGTGTCTCAATAACAAGGTTGACATAAACACAAGATGTAATAAATATGGTGAGTTTGGACATTTTGCTGGATCATCTAGGTTGTTATCAATTGTGCTATTTTGTCAAGGGGATCAGTCATTTAAAGCCTACATTAGGTTTATCTCAACTAATGCATCTAGTGGATGACTTAAAGGCATGCATTGTGGAGATATGCTTTTGCATATCAAAGGGTTTTCACCTAGTTGAGTTAAAGGGACATTGAAGGGAATTGTTGGCCTCTTATAGTGGACACCTCAAAGTAAAAATGCATTTAGTGGGCTTGTTGATGAACATGTGGTAAAGTTCTTTTGATTTTGGAACAAGTGGGTTTTTTGCCAGCCCCTTGTGAGGGGTTCAAAACAAGGGATCCAAAAGATTAAAACACCTACAAAAAGATGGCAAGAAGGAAGTTTTGTGCTGATTAAGGCAAGGTGGACATCAGATGGTTCCATGCTATGATGATGTTGAAGGTTTGCAACATTGAGGATCATCACAAGGTTGGAGATTGCAATTTTCTTTTTCATTTTGCATTATAAATGTGGAGATATGCCCTTATATTCTGTGATACCAGCATATGGAGGTCATGTCACTTGAAAGCTTATGATGGAGTTAAAAGTTTTTCCAACTTCTAGGTGACTATATGAGATTGACAAATGCTCCTCATTTTTTGTTATATGAGATTAACAAATGTGAGCATTGTGGCTAGCTGTGCCATCCATATACCATTGCTTTAGAGTTTAGTACTTAGCATATGCTCCTCATTTTTGGCTAATGTGAGTACTTTGATTGGGTGTACCATCCATAAACCATTGCTTTAGAGTTTGGTACTTAGCATTTAGGGGCACCCTCAAGAAATTTCTAAGGAGCCGCCGATAGATGAGGAAAGCAGTACGCTGAGGAAATCAAACATTTGGTGGAGAAGCGATTTGACCTTGCACACCCATTGTAGTAGGAGTCCTATGATATCTAGTGGGTTCGTCAAGTAACATCATTTTAGCTGGTTGAGGTTGAGAGGGAGCAACCAATCGTGAGAAGAGCATGTACCATAGGTAGAGGTTGGCAGAGGTTATATGGGTCCTATTGATGGTGACGGCATAGCATGTGCCTTTCCAAGTACAACAATTTTACAAAAACATGTAAGTCGACTAAATAAAGAGGGAGAAAGAGCAAGAGAGAAGGAGGGAGAGGGAGAGAATCACTTACATATACACAATGTAGACATGAGTCGTTAGACTCACAAGTTTTCCATTATGTGGGGAATTTTAAGAAAAATGCCATTACATTGTCGAATTCTTGGATGTCCCAAGCGATGCCGTGAAGTCCAAAAGATGCTGTGCTTACTTCATCTACATCAGGTGTACATCCAACTTGAGCCACTCTCCACAGTCTATGCCTCCCCCCCGAATTGCAGAGCTGGCCATCTTGCACTTGGACTTGTGCTCCTCTCGCTCGCATTGCTTGCTTATCTCCTCCCTCAGTGCCCTCAACTTGTTCAAGCCCCTTGGTGACCCTATGTAGGTGCATAGCCACTTCCTCTTCGACTCTCTTGCCCTAAGTTCCTATTGCATCATCAATTTCCATGTTATCTCCTCCCTCAGTGCCCTCGACTTGTTCAAGCCCCTTGGTGACCCTATGTAGGTGCATAGCCACTTCCTCTTTTACTCTCTTGCCCTAAGTTCCTATTGCATCATCAATTTCCATGTTAGGTCTTGTGCAGTAATGCCCGCTTCCAAATCTTTGCACACAACTTTGCAACAACATATACAAAATCCTATAAGCCTATAATGGCGTTAAGGAAAAGCTCTGATAATGCTCAAATATACATAATAGAAACGCTCTCGGGAATTCACAGTAGGGGAAATTAGAACACTGAAGGCTTGCATTAGGGGAGAAATGGGGTCTCAAAAGGGCCTCCAATTAGTGTTTCCTAATTTTAAGGGATTAGAGAGGGATTTGAGGTATACCAATGAGAGTGCTCCTTTGTGTGGGGCGATGGTATGTTCAGGTGGAGGGATGGCAGGCATATAGAGAGCCCTTATTGGATATTCCTCTTACATTGGGGACCACCCATACCATCCTCCCGCCCTTAACCCATGCTTGACCACCCTCCCATGTGCGCCCACCCTAAATCAGCCCCAAATCTCATTTAAGGCTTTGTGGGCCCTTGTGGGTGAATTTCTCTTATCCTTGGGGTATTACAGGTTTGCCTATCTGCTCCACTTCTATGATCCAAGTGCCCTCTCCCTCCATTGTGAAACATTCTGGACAAATTTCTTTTGTCCTCTAGCCTATTATAGGCCTATACCCACTCTCTCTTCTCCTCTGCCCTGGCCCAACTGTTCTCTCCCTCCATTTTTCAAAATTTGGGTTGCAGCACCTCCTACAATTGGTCTTTTCTCTCCTGCTCTTCTCACTATTTTTGTGCCTCCTCCTACTCTATCCCCTCATGCTCTACCTCCACCTTCTCTTTTCTCTCTTGATCTACCCTCTCTTGCTCTATGCCCTCTTGCTCAGCCCTCCCCTGTAGGTGCTCTTTCCCCACAAATACTTGCTTTGTCCCCTCTTACTTTTCCTTCTGCTACAACAACTCTTTGCCGTCCTACTGGCACTTTTTCCCTCTGGCTTTTCCCTCTCATATAGGAGACAACTGCTCTTTCCCCTCCGACAGCTATTGTTTTCCCAACAGGCATGGTCTAGAACAAAGTGACAAAAGATGGCAATGTTGTGAGCTCTAGTGTGTTCTAGAGGCATGGTCAGGAAGGAAGTGACACAAGTTGGCAATATTGTGAGATCCAATGTGTTGTAGAGGCATGGTCAGGAAAAAATTGACCAAAGCTGGCTATATTGTGAGCTCTACTGTGTTCTGGAGGCAGAGTCAAGAACAAAGTGACACAAGCTGGCAATATTGTGAGCTTCAATGTGTGGTAGAGGCATGGTCAAGAAGAAAGTGACCAAAGCTAGCAATATTCTGAGCTCTAGTGTGTTCTAGAGACATGGTCAGGAAGAAAGTGATAGAAGTTGACAATATTGTGTGTTCTAGAATACTAAAAATGCGTTGGCTGACTTGAATTTATAGTTTGACTAAATAGATAGTCATGGAAGGTCTTGCTAAGGGTCCACATAAGCTTCCGTTCCTTCTTGCTACTGCACACATGAAGAAACATTTTAGAAATTTAAATTTAAATAGATGTAATGTATCATGTGTGTTCTCCTTCTTGAATCAACTTTTGAGTTGCTTTAAAAAGAGAAAGGTGTTGAGCTTCAAGACTTACATCAGCAGCATCACAAGCTCCAGGGATCTCCTTTGCATCACCATTCCCTTCAAGTCCTGCATCACCTCCAAAATAACTATTCCCTTCAAGTCCTGCATCACCTCTAAAAAGAGAAAGGTGTTGAGCTTCAAGACTTACATCAACAGCATCACAAGCTCCAGGAATCTCCTTTGCATCACCATTCCCTTCAAGTCCTGCATCACCTCCAAAATAACTTGCTCATGCATGAGTTTGTGTCTTTGAATATGAAGAGTACAAATCATCCATGCCCACCTCATCTCATCCTCCGTGAAGTTCCTGAAAGAACATCAGAGGGAACCTTAGCAAAAATAATGCACCACTGTGGATAATCCAAAGTAAGAAATTTCATTGACACACTACAAAATTAACCTTTTAGCTCATATTCTCCTCCTTATAGCACCTCTAGTGGTTCAAGATGCTTGGGTCACATATTGATCCTGAAATTGTACGTTCACATGGTAACATGGGAGATCTACCATCAATAGTCATAGAGTTTACAGAGAGTTTGATAGGCCATGATAGAAGGTAGGTCATGTTTGAGGAGGGATGAGATGGACCATGAATGATTACGAGGGAGGAGAGGCAAGTAGAGGACTAGGTGTGAGGATGAGGGTAGACGAATAAACATGAGTAGGAGGGAGGAGAAGCAATAGGAGTAGGCGCGGGCATGAGACAAAAGGAGCATACATGAGTAGGAGGAAGGAGAAGCAAACGGAGGAGCAGACATGAGCATGAGGGCAAAGTAGAGGAGAATGGATGAGCATGAGGGAGGAGGAGGAGCAAGAAAAAGCAGCAGGGGGAGCAGGAGGAGGACGAGGAGGAGGAGGCATGTGGACAAAGGGAGGAGGAGGGGGGGGACGGAGGGGGGAGGAGGGGGGAGAGGGGAGGGAGGAGAAGGAGGAGGAGGAGGAGGGACATGTGGAAGAGAGGGAGGAGGGAGACAGGGAGGAGGATGGGAGGAGGAGGAGGGAGAGAGAGGGAGTTCAAATTCAAAATTTGAAAATTTGACTTTGGAGGATGGGGGGAGGAGGGAGAGAGAGGGAATTTAAATTCAAAATTCAAAATTTTGACTTTGGGAGAACTTAGAAGTGTCCCCTCCTTGGTGTAAGAGGTGTAAGAGGTGGCCCCCTCCTAGTTGTAAGAGGTATAAGAGGTGGACTCAGCTAGGCTTAATCCACCTAGATAGGGGGGGTTAGGACTCCCTTGGACCCCACAATAGGGTTTTCATTAGGCCTAATCCATTTCTTAACCCATTTTTTATGGAATCTAAGCACGGGGTTAAGTGCTTTGTGTGAAATTCAAATCCTCACCATGCCAAGGTCAAGGGGCTTGGCATGGGAGCAAGGGTCCTAGCACCGGATTGTTACCTTTTAAAACATGACTAAGGCTGATGCTTCCTACAACAAGTCGAAACTGGAGAAATTGTGGTGTTTGAAGTAATTGGGCAGCAGCTCCTATCCGATATCTCAAGAATCTATTCGGTGTTGTTTCATCTCCGAACCTCTTCCAGGCTTCCTTGCTATGTACCTTTCCTTCTTGGGCTTTCTTGCTCGCTTGAAAATTTTGATTTGGGGAGCGTCCATCCTACAACTCCGTGTTTGCTTTCTCCAAGAGTTTTACCAAAGCGGGGTCAATATGCCAATGTACAAACTCACCCTGCATCGAGCCCGCGGCTAAGATACCAATTCTATTTGCATCTATGCTCCCTACCAATTAATTAGTTAGTTTTGATCCATTAGAGGGTTAATTAAGCTATGTTTATCTATGGCTTAATTTATTTTTGCTTTGATTAACGTATGTTTCTCTATGCCTTAATTTATTGCATAGACTATGTTCAAGGCGGCTTCCCCAAACTTTCAAGAAAAGGATCAAACTCAAAACCTTCCTCTTCTCACGTGTGAGCCCTACCACTAAGCTCTAAAGTCATATCATGTAACCCTTCCTTATAGTAATATTATAAAATGGTCCCTCATCCCTCTCCCCTCTTTAATGCCCTTCATGTGGTCCCCCCTTCCCTCTTTAATACTCATCCCCTTCCCCTCTCACATATGCTCCTCTCCCTCCGCCCTCTTTAATGCTCCCCTCCCCCTTTAAGCTTGATTAATACTCCCCCACTTAAGTTTAGATATCCCTTATGCCCCCTCCCCAACTAATTAATGGGGGTTTTCATGCTTGGGGTACCTATTCAGATTCGCGTGATTCCATTCGCGGTTGGGTTACACACAAGGGTTATTAATGATGATGACTACATGAAATTAAACGAAATTCAATGCGCTGATAAATATACAAACTGATACACAAATTTGGTCCACACAAGGGGGACCCTTGAAATATTCGATTGCCAATTATCAAAGTTGTTATTAATTTATTCAAGTAGTACTTCAAGTCATTGATGAGTTATAATTTTTAAAGATTGAGGAACCATTAGGACTAGGAGACAAACACAGCATTATGGTAGCAATGGTAGCATTCGTTTGTCTTATACAAACATTATTATGATCTTGCACATTTAGTGCAAACATATTTGTTTTAAGTTGAGAAGTGGTGGTATCCATCTTGCATACCAATTATTTGAATCCAGGTGTCTCCCTTAAATCGTAGGAGTGCAAGAAGGACTATGGCGGAGGAAACCACTATACACCAAAACCTTGGAGATGGTAGGGACTATGTGTAACAACATGTTGTTGGCGGAGGTTTCGGAGGTTATAACAATCCCTCTAAAACTATAGCCTCGACCACCTGCCCTTTTACAATTTTGAATGCTTGCCTTATAGCATGTACCTTGGCAAAATCTTTTAGCACCCATAGGACTTTGATCTTGTTACTCACAAGATGTGCCTTGTAAAACATGTGGCATCATTGTAAAGAGGACTAGTATGATAAAAGCTTTGATACACATGAGAGAGAGAGAGAGAGAGAGAGAGAGAGAGAGAGAGAGAGAGAGAGGTTTAAGTACGCTCCACACTTGTAGGCCTTTCTCCTTTATATACCTACACATGAATGCCACCCACACTTGATACACACCAAGAGTGTGACCACACCAAGAGCGTGATAAGGCGAGCTTAAACTAAAGAGTGAAGGGAAGGCGATGCTTTCACAACTATGACCCTTGAAAGCCCATGCTTTCTATTTTGTCCTCTAGATACCTAGTAAAGTATGAAGCTCCATGCACTTATCCACACCAAGAGGTGTAGTTTCACAACTATGACCCTTGCAAGCCCTTGCTTTCTATGTTCTCCTACCTACAAATGAAGCTCCATGCACTCCATACCAAGAGCGTGACACTCTTTGGCTTTGCATAAACAACTTTGCTTTTTAGGGCTTTTTAAAAAGGGTCCATGTGCTTAGCTTTTGCGTTTTTTTAAGCCTCCATGCCATTGAAATTCATCATCTCCGGGTCTTTGAGAGCTAACTCTAGCTTGGATTTCATCACCTCCTGTTTTGTGAGAGCTTATCTCTAGCTTTGATTTTGGCTCGTCATGGCAAAAATACTAGAGATCATCGTAATTACGAGCCTCGCAGTTCCAATAGACGACATGAGCGAATGCGAATCGATCGTTCATGATATAGTCGATAGGTTTAAGCACTTGGATCAGTATGACATTGAACTGCGCTCACAGGATGGAGAGACGATTTGCGGAACTACTGTCAGGAATGGTGGTGAGCTGTGTGCCAGCAGCGAGGATTGTTGCACGTTGAAGGATTGTTGCACGTTGAAGGATAATGAAGGATAAGCCTCACTTGTCCGTTGTGTACAAGGCGGTAAAGCTTGCAGCTTCACATGAAAAAAATTTCTGGTTAGCTTTGCTATTTACTAGGAAAAGGACTTATGCAAATTTTGAAAGTAGCAATTGTGAAAGATTAGAGCGCGCAGTTTCTCAAGCTTGGGAGTCCCTTATACTTATTGTTTGGCAATAATAGCTAGGCGAGTGGCGTATATCGAGTGTCATGGCTGTTGAAATGAGGTTAATAAGCGTCGCAATAAGCGATAATAATTTACGTTAGTGGTAGATTGAACAAGAGATGTGAAACGTTGTAAAAGTGTGTGTGAGTTGCAACGAGACCTCTCCCTGTCGGATCTTGATTCCGCCTTTGTATATGTAATGAATACGTTCATAATTCGGATAATGGCTACTACCTCTTCCCTTCCAGTTTGTTCTTAAGTTCTCAGATCATATTGTCCACTTGCTTTTTCACTTAGGTATGGTTTTATGGCAAAGTTACCTTCCCTTTTTCTTATAAAAAGTTAACTGCATATTAAATTGAAGCTTTATTCTGCGACTTGCTGTCATGATGTTTCACACATTACTTGTGTCACAAGTACATGCTGAATTCCCGTAAATGTTATTTCTGAAATTCCTTTCTTTCAGTTTGATGGTTCAGAATAGATGTCCATACCGTGGACAATAGATGTCCATATCACCGATCATCCACCCGCGTGAGCAAGGGTGATGGGTGAGAGAACTAGCACTGCCTACACAAGCGAGGTTTCTCTATTTTTGTTGTAAGTAATTAAAAGATAATGTCCAAGACGGATAACCATTCACATAATGAATATCACCCTTGAGAGCAAGGTTGATGGCTAGGAAAAGCCAATGCTGCTAATGTCACAGCTCAAGTATGTTGAGGGCATACCCACAAAGGACTAACCCAAAAGATGACTTGACACACCCATCAATAGTAATTAGGTAGGGTAAATTACTAATGGGTGGTGATAGGGCTTCATTTGTGGGGTTCCCATGGGGATGGACTTCCCTAGGACACCCGGATCTAGAATTAAACCTATGCCTTCTCTAGCTCATCACTTGGATTGGTGGATATCCATGGAATGGGATGCAAACACTTTTAAGTGTGAGGATAATGTGACGTGGACAACTTGTCTCAAGATCAGAGCAATTGGATTAGTAATTGGGTCATGAGCATGTGGCCGACTTGCCAAATTTGATCACCACTGCCTGATCTACACGTTTGCCTTTTGTTGCTCCTGTACCGAGCTCACAGATTGAAAAGGAGTCTTTGTATTATCAGGACATTGACTCTCCTGCATAGTAACTGTAGCACTGAGTATCTGCCTTAGGGCTATACAACTTGACAGTTGACTACCTATGGTATCCCTGCTCGCTGGCATGTCTATGTATCATACATGCAGGGATGTATATAACATTTGTAGACTTCAATTTAGAGGAATACTCTAAAAAGAAGAAGATACTGTTGTGTGCTTGGATTGGCCAAGAATCTCACCTTTGCAAAAGATAGAGACCTCTGCAATTCTATGTAGCTATACATGAGGTTCAAGTATAATAGTGAATGATGCTATGTTTATCTTGTAATTTGTTGAAAACTTAGAAGAGCCTGTGGGTTTGGTGGAAGATCCTTGGTGATTACCTTGCTACAAGCATGCTCCTTTATTAACCGGGACCTTGGTAGATGTCTCTAATTCTATCAATGAGGCCATTATTCAGCGATAGCAGCCACAAGAGCCCTCAAAGGAGCAGATTGAGTAGCCAGCATCAGCAGCGAGAAGCCCCAATGCCAGTACAGGGCTGGTAAAAGGTAGGGGCAACATTCTCAGCCATAGATGGTGCCTTCATAGGTACCTATGCCATGGGGATTGGACGAGAGATCTCACAAGGCAAGTATTGGGCAAAGCAACAAAGACAAAGGGGGAGGGCTTGCAACCCAATGTGGGTCCTCTCTTTCAAGCGTAAACATGTATGCAAGCCTTTCGCTTACTGAAAGTAGTACTTATGATGCGAGCATGCTTCAGAAGAGGTAGTAGTGTGGCTAGTGCCTGCTACATTGGTATCAGATCATCGCTTACGAGTAGCTGTAAAATCTTTCGGATGGGCATGCTTCAGCCCATGGACATGCTGCTGGCATGGGCCAGCGGTAGCCATGGGAGCCGGATCCAGCAGGAGGGATGCTACAGCAGTAAGATTATCATCATCATTAGAAGGCTAGGAACAGGAATGGCCAACAGTTGAACAAGGAGGACTGGACAGCAATATGCTACAATGGCTACTGTTATTACTTGGATGTTGAGACACGGGCCAAATACAGGAAAGAGAATCGGTGCTTCTATACAATGTTCCAAGGCAGAAAAAACAAGATTGCCCACATTACAAGCAGCTTCATAAGGACGTGGTCCACTCAGGTTCAGCCTCAATTCCTGCCAAAACCACTTCGGTCATCATTCAGGAGATTGAGGACAAGCAGAAGGGGGGCCCTTAGCTCTTCCCTACGCTGTTCATGTTTCATGGACAATTTGGCAATTAGAAAGTTCTCATCTTGACCAATTCAAGAGTTTAGAGGACATAATCTCCATCAACGCAGCCAAGAGAGCTCAGCTCACACTCCACCACGGAAGAGGTGGACCCGAAGGCAGGATTCACAAGCCAGAGTGTCAAGAGTAAGAAGAAGGCAAAGGAAGCTACTTTGAAGATCTCCAATTGGGTAGATAGCAGGACTCTCCAAGTCGCTGCACACAGGCAGGCAACGAACATCATTCTAGCTGCTCACTGGTGGCACCACTTTGAAGTTCAATCCAATTACAGCAAGTAGGGGTTGGATCTCACTATTCCAGGAATCCGTTGCAAGTACATGGCAGGCATTTAGGATGCACATTCCAGGAATCTGTTGCAAGTACAACCCTGCAGCCAGACGTTGCAGCAGCTCAGTATATTTCTCGAAATATAGGTCAAAACTTTACAACTGGATGCTTCCGCAGAGTTCCTAGTACTGCAGCCAACCACTGTTTTGGATGCTCAGTGGTGATCTGGTTTACTGCTCCTATCGCTGCCTCAAACTAAGCTTAGCTCGTGGAGTGTCAGTGGCCTCACATGGGGAGCCTCTTCGTATAGGTGAGGAGGGACTCAGTCTGTCCCCCCCAAACCAACTGGCCAACTGGCCTTCTCATAGACTGGCCCGTAAACAGCCGACCGGCAGACCCTATGCTCTGTCAAAATGCTGACTGCTCTGTGGGTTTGACAAGCCCACAGACTTGGCCCATCCAAGATAGGCCCCATATGTAGGCCCTTGCCTGGTGTCCATCTGCCCCAGCATCGGCCGATTTTATGCCACTATGCTGGCATTTGTCCGCAGCCCATATGGGCTCATTAGATCCCCATCCTCTGGTGCAGATCTGCCAGCCTTTCCAGTTGGATCTTGCTGCCTATGTGGCAGCCCATCTTCTCCTCTTTTCTACACATCCTATGCTGCTCACATGTCAGCCTACACGCTGTCCACATGGCAGCCTCTCTTGATGCTACAATCTTCCCACTAAGCTGCCCACATGTCGGCCCTTTAGCTGTCCACATGGAAGCCCTTGTATGTGGCGTGCATATCTCATGCCCACATGGCTATCTCAAATGCCGTCCCCCATTCTATAGGGGCACCATGTTCCAATGCTCATCGTTTGGTCCCTCTACGCCAACACCCCTAGTTATTGTCACGCTTTGGACCAACATTGACCCAAAGACATAACCACTCCATTTACTCAGGAACACATTGAGAAGGCTGTTGGAATCTTGTTCAGATGCCTACATACATTGCGTCTCTATGTCTAGCTCTCCATAATCCTTGAACTTCATAAATCAAACAGAACACAAGTACCTACACATCACCATCATTCAATTGCACTATCAATGTTTATCACAAATGCACTAGGTACACAAGACACCCAGGTATAACTAGTAGGTACATCCAATTGTCAACACTTGAAGCTAGGAACAAGCTAGAGTGCAAAGTACCATAGGTCATCGGTAACTAGCACAATCTGCAATCACAATCCTCTAGAAACTTTGGACCCTCGAATTTGTGATGGCTGTCTTTTCAATAGACTTCCAACTTCCAAGTTAGTTGGTGATTCTTGTGTCACAAAGTTTAGCAACTCTATGAGAAGGATGGCCTTGAGAGAGGATAAAAGATCTCTTGGGAGAAGGGATCTTGTGTGTGTGTGTGTGTGTGTGTGTGTGTGTGTGTGAGAGAGAGAGAGAGAGAGAGAGAGAGAGAGATTTATCCCCTATCTTACAATGTTAAAATTTGATGCTTTTGGGGTAGTGCTCTTGGATTGCATTCCAATAAGACATGTTTAGTTGTCAAATCTTGCATTCTTAGATTCTAATACATATTTTACGCCTACATTTGAGCACATATTTTATATATTTCTTTGATTTAAAAAAAACCACCTCGTGAAGCAAAGAAAGATGTAATATATTTCTTTGATTACAAAAAGAACCTCGTGAAGCTAAAGAGACATGTTTACTCACACATCAACTTCATGGCTAATGTCACCTAAAGACAAAATCCCATGTATGAGTGACAACTTTTATTCCTTGCATACTCTTTTATGCCATGACTCAAATTTCTTTAGGTAATGCCTTGAAAGGTTGGTTGTCAAGTTTACTTCCTTTCATTACAATCCTCATTTGTCCTTAAACCTCTAAGTTCTTCTACTCTGTAAAAACAACTCAATCAGATTCCATACTCTCCATTACGAAAACCAACATGGAACATACCATCCTAGGTTCTCGCTTGGTATAGGGGTCTTTCATAGATACTACAATCTCTTCTAATTTAGCGAGACCAAATGAAATCAATCCTCTAGCGTCAACTCATTGTCACTTAAATGTACTCATTGCCAAAAACTTATTGTTATTTACATGTACTCATGCCAACAAGTTTGCCTTTTCATGTAAGCAACATACACTGTATAATCTAGTCACATAGTTTCTCATGCCATCTCTTGGTGGTCAAGGATAAATCTATGGCTAAGATCTCATGCTAGCAAAGGTACCCAAGGGTTGAGGTTTACAAAAATGGGATAGATCAAACACATATCACATGGCCTACATCTTATGGTGACCACAGGTGATTTACAAAACATAAAACACATAACATTCTTTTTAGAGTACTATTCCAAGTAGAGAATCTAAAAAATTGACGAAGTGATGATAAATAAAGTTCAAAAGACAGTGTGCTCAAAAAGCATAGTCTTTATCTTCTACCACAAAGTTTGATTCTTCATTTGTTGATGGAGTTCTCTCTTCAGCTTGATTTGCCATGTTTTTCTTCTTCTCATTGTAAAACTTCTTTGAATGATTGTTCTTGTCACAATAAGTGTAAGGATGGATTTTGTAGCAATCTTTTTCAAGATGATTGGTCTTTCCACAATGCTTGCATGCCTTGTACTTGCTCTTTGATGAAAACTTTACTGTAAGTGCTTGTGTGTGCACTTCACTCATTCTTGAAATGTTCTTTCTCTCTTCCTCTTGTAGAGCATTGATGATGCCTTCTAGTGTGGGTTGGGGAAGATTCTTCAAGGTAGTCACAACATAATCATAGTCTTGAGACATACTCTTCAAGAGCATAATCATAGCATCATCTTTAGTAACTGGAGAGTTGATTGAGACCAATTGTGTCATAAAACTCCTCAAAGTATTAACATGAGCTGCAACATTGTCTCCATCCATCTTAAGTTCAAAGAACTTAATTTTTAAATTCAACTTAGAAGTATGAGAGCTAGTACCAAATAACACATCAAACTTATGCCAGGCCTCAAAAGGGGATTCCAAATCTGAAATATGATGCACATAATTATCTCACAAACCTAATGCAATAATTACATAAGCTTTCTCTAGCTTTTTAGCATCTGCAGGTGTAGTTGAAGAAGAGTCACTTGCCTTCCCCTTACCTTTAGTTGTGGTGGATTCACCTTCTTGAGATGATTGATTCCCTGACTTGAGAAAGTCCCACAAATTCTCTTTCATAAGCACAAATTTGATTTTCATTTGCCAAGTGTAAAAACCTTGGCCATTGAACTTGTCTATCTTAAAGGTGGTCAAGAGAGGGTCTTACCTTTATGTTTAGGCAGTGTGTGCTCTCTTACAAATGGCTTATGAGTCTCAACCATACAAGTGCATATAACTTTTTGCATCAAAATAATAATATGGTTTATATGACTTTTTCTTCATAAGTTTTGTTGCCTTCCTATTGACATATCTAGGTGCTTGTTTCTTCTTCTTTGCTTTCACATATGAAGCATTGGAAGATGAATAAGAGCTAGGCATTATTAACCAATAATTTTTTGTCAATAAGTCATCTCCAAGCTTGCATCAAGCATTCAAAAATAAAAAATGCCCAAAATTCAGGAGTAAAAAATAGAGTAATTTGGAGGGCTTGATTCAAGCTCTATGAAGCATAACTGAGAGGGCTTTTAATGCGCATTTGAAAACCTTATACCAGAAATTGTCCATCTAGGAGGATTGCCTAAAAAACGCGCAGAATTGCTCATGACAGTAGTGCCTTCTCCAACTGGTCTTTTGCTTGTTTCTCCTTACTCCAGCAAGCATTTGAGCTCAAATTTCATCAACAGCAAGCTCATAGTGTTGCCCACCCGTGGCTCAAAGGATTTGACGAAATATCGCATTTGTAGGTAGAATTTCTTGAAAGTTCAGCGAGCATAGATTGTGTTGGCATGGGCAAATGAAGCAAAATTTCAGAGAATGCTTGGTGTCAAAGGTACACCCCAAATAGAGGATACTTCAGCTCAGAGGGCTCTGGGAATGGTCGCTTAATGTAGGAGAACGGAGCTAAGCAAAATTTGGAGAGAAAGAGGACAGAAATTAACAAGAAGGTGGAGGGTGGAGAAGAAGATGATGAGGTGGCATATTGAAGCTACAATGGGCTAGGAACGAGACAGTCGATAGAGCGAGCGAGAAAAAGTGAGCAGGCCCAAAAAAGCGAGCGAGCTTTTCCACAATTTCCTTATCAAGGTACTCAACATAGCTTTGTGGAAACCACTATTTGGGAAGATTCTCGGAAATAAAACTTATGTTACTATGTGTAACTATACCAACATTGCGAATTATAGTCTACCTTAACTTCCAATTGGAGCCATACTCACATTATACAACAATAGTATGTGGGTTTGAAAGAAACCGAATTTCCACTCCAAAGCAGATTCCATTACTGATACAACAATTCTTTTGCATTTGAAATGGGTCTTATTATCAAACTCCTTCAATAATCAAAACAAATGCGTTGCTTGATACGTTGAACTTAGTAACGTAAACATCACTTCACCCATATGCGGGGAAAAAAAACAGTCTGTACACTTCATAGCATGGGATTGCATTAACACTTATGACATTCAAAATGGTTCTTCTTATTAAAAGTGTTATCAACCATGAAAGAAGTGAATGTTTAAAAATAGTTTACCCATATGTTGAAAAACCCAAGTGTCATTTATGACATTCAAAATTGTTCTTGCAACCATCCTATAGTTCCTAGAGATTTTGGCCATACTTCCAACCCCTTCCCTTCAACCACTAAGAGGTATCTAATAGTTTTATGGAACACTTGAGATATCATCACCTCCTAATATAAAACCATTATCACTATTTGTAGAACACTTGAGATATTATCACCTCTTAATACAAGACCTTACTATTTGTAGAACACTTGAGATATCATCACTCCTTCCCTTCGGCCACTAAGAGGTACCTAATACTTTTGTAGAACACTTGAACCATTCTTACTATTTGTAGAACACTTGAGATATCATCACCTTTTAATACAAAACCATTCTTACGATTTGTATAACACTTGAGATATCATCACCTCTTAATATAAGACCATTCTTAGTATTTGTAGATCCCTTTAGATATCATCGTCTCTTAATACAAGACCATTCTTACTATTTGAGAGATTAATGGATTGAAGGTTTGAAGCTCATAGGAGACGAAGGAAGAGAAAGTCAGTTTCAACATGAGGACAATAAAACTAATTGGAATATTTTGACTTATGTGATACCTTTTTGAAGACTATGAATTTAAGTCAGTTTCAACATTAGGATGATAAAACTAATTAGAATATTTTGACTCATGTATTATATATTTTTGAAGACTATGAATTTTAATAAGGAGAGGCACGCACACTACTTAGTAAATACACTAGTACTACTACGACTATTAAGCCTAGTAGCACCAGTGTGATTTTGAGCCTTGTATCAGCCTTACTGGTGATTTTGAGCCTTGTATCAACCTTTCGATAATTTTCTTTCATCGTTAGTGCAATAGAAATTATTCCTTCTATCAGAAGAATCTTGCCAAATTTATTCAAAGTGATGATTTTGTAGTCTATAGCCACTATCCTCTGACTCTCAAAAATATATTAAATGTGAGCACCCATTTATCTTGTATGATCAACCCTGGACTATGCTGCGATAGGACATTACTAGAACAAAAAAAATATGAATTGATATGGCGATGTTCAGTGTGAAATAACCAAATTAAGGATTTAATAAGAAAGAAAACAATCAGAATCAATAGGCTATTCAATGGCTCAAATCTGCACAGAAATTATAATGTGCCTCCCAACTTTTATGCATTCCAACTCCTCATGTTGACAAGAATGCAAATAATAATGAAATCACATTATCTTTAGTTTCAAAGCATAAATGCAAACGTATTAGATGAGGAATAAATAGGTATAGATATAGATAGACCTATATATATGCATTCATAGATATAATGATGATTAAAGTTGGATGGTTGTAATAATATTATGTGTACTATCATTGGGATTAGGACTACTATTGGTAATATTGTATGTAGTAGTAGGAGAACTACCATTGAGGAACACTCTAATAAAATTACTAATGGTAATGACAAAACTACCACTAGTAATTTGGTAATTACCCTTAACATCTACAACAAATATTTGATGGGTAGCTAGTATTAGGTTAAAAGGCCCCAATTGTGCTATAATAATGGACCAAAAAAGGGAGTGCTATAGCATCATCTAAGGGTCACTTTTTATCCATGAGAGAAACAAGTCGGTGCAACCTAGGTCATACAGATCTAGGTCATGTGGAGTGGTTCGTGTCTCTTTCCTTGATAAAAAAGTTATACTACCTTTGATAGTAACTACAAAGATTGCTGCCATAGTGCCGTAGAGTAGCCCCTAGGTTGCACCATCATCCTTTTTTGCTTTTGAGCCATTAAGTTTGATCCACTGATTTTATGTAGAATTATTATACTATATGTTCACATGTCCTTAATAGGATCTTGATATAATCCCTTCCATTGTAAGTACTTTTACTATAAGTTTCACATATCCTTAACAAACCACGAGGCTTCAACATAGATTCATTCTTATGTTTCAAGCCTCAAACTCAAACACCCTTGTAAAAGGGATAATGTATTAAAGCTACATTCAATCCATCAAATCTTTTGAATAACAGTTCTATTGAAAATTCATGTATCATCAATAGGATTTCATCCATTATATGTTCATTTGTCTTTAATAGTATGTCTAAAAATTCATGTATCTTCAATATTATTTCTCTCATGTGTTCCAATATCTTCAAAAGGATACCTTTATATATGTCCAAACTTGAGCATTGATTTGTATTTATCAAACACAATTTCACTCCACCTATTCTTTAGAATGAAATTTTTTTGCCAAAAGTGGGCCAAACGTAAGGTCTTTCCACATATTCTTAAGAATGAAAATTTTGACCTTACGTTGGCAAGTCTATGGAATGAGGGTAAGGCCAAAGTCTGGTACGGTGCATTAGGTCTTGATTAATGTGTCTTTAGGCTTGAATATTTAATGCATTAACTTCACGACTATTATTTATGCTTGAACTTGTAATGTATTAATTTCATGACTTAGGATTTTATGAAGTTATATCTAACATGTCCCAAATTTAATGGAAATTAATATCCTACATAACACAACAAAGTATCATCATATCCCTTCCCAAAATCAATGCTACCTAGCAACTCTCCTGGCATTTTCACTGCCTTGCATTTGAGTTAGCTATGATGAAGAATGTGGCCTGCCTATGGAACCTCTTAGAGTTACCATCAGCATGATCTAATTTCATGTACCCCAAAACTTGAGACTTGGAGATTCCTATATCACACCAGCGGTACCTGTCTTGTCCACTCTCAATGCTAGTAAGAGCTAGGCCCCATAGACTGGTAAAAGAAGTCTTTTTGGAGGTTCAATTTTTTCCCTCCGTCTTCTGCAGGCCCCATGATGAAATAGGATATATTCATCACCCTACATTTAATGCAAGAATTGACACAACTTTTTTTGGACCTGACTATGCAGTATACATCCCAAAATTGGTGCTAAAATTACAGACTGGGAGATTCCCATATCACACCAATGGTAGCTGTCTTGTCCACTCTCAACACTAGTAAGAGCCGGTCCCCATAGACCGGTAAAAGAAGTCTTTTTGGAGGTTCAATTTTTTGCCTCCATCTTCTCCGGCCCCATGACGGAATAAGGAAATATTCACCACCCTACATTTAATGCAAGAATTGACACAACTTTTTTTGGACATGACTATGCAGCTTACGTCCCAAAATTGGTGCTAAAATTGTATACCGGGCATCTCCATTTGCCGAGGGGTGTCCCTAGCGACCCCTTGGACTTGCTCTATTTGTCTAGTTGGGTCTCTTCACAAAAATCGGAGTGGGGCCTATTTTCCCCATCTAGTAAAACTATATGCATCAATATGTATGTATGCATGCATGCATCCATGTATGTATGTACACACATACACATATGTATGTATGTATGTATGTGTACTAAAACTATATGCATCAAATAATGTTGTTGATCAATTTTTGGCATACCCCACCAAAATCAAGACCCCCATTGCAAAGAAAGGTAAGGAACACAAGTGCTTGTTCTTATGCTCATGAGACAATAAAATGCATGACATAGGCAACCAATGGGGTCTTACTTTTGATGTTTGTATGTATGTATGTATGTATGTATCTACATACATACATACATATATATATGTGTGTGTGTGTATATATATATATATATGTATGTATATATGTATGTATGTATGTATATATTTATTTATTTATGTGTATGTGTGTGTGTGTGTGTGTGTGTGTGTGTATGTATATGTTGATGCATATATGTATATATTGATGTATATATTGATGCATACAATTTTGATAAATAGAGAAAATGGACATGAAAACCATCTAAATTGGCTCTTGTCGTTTGAATTGATATATGATATGATCCCATTTGGATTTGTAAGTCCAAAGATATGGGGTCCTACTTTTAGGGCCTGAATGCCTAAAATAGGCAGCGCATTAACGTGCTACCTATTTCATGCATTTAGGCCTCATAAGTAGGACCCCATTAGCAACACAATGGGGTCCTAGTTTTGAGGCCTAAATGCATGAAATAGACAGTGCATTAATGCGCTGCCTATTTCAGGCATTCAGGCCCTAAAAGTAGTACCCCGTATCTTTGGACTTGTATATCCAAATGGGGTCATGTCATATATCCAATCAAACGGCAAGATCCAATTTAGATGGTTTTCATGTCCATTTTCTCCATCAACTAAAACTATATTCATCAAATAATGTTGTTGATCAATTTTTGGCATACCACCCCAAAATCAAGTTCCCCATTGCAAAGAAAGGTAAATAACACAAGTGCTTGTTCTTATGCTCATGAGACAACAAAACGCATGACATGGGAAACCAATGGGGTCTTACTTTTGATGTTTGTATGTATGTATGTATATATATATATATGCATGTACATACATACACATATATATATATACATACATACATATATATATATATATATATATATGTATGTATGTATGTATGTATGTATGTATGTATGTATGTATGTATGTATATGTTAATGCATATATGTATATATTGATGTATATTTGATGCATATAATTTTGATATATGTAGAAAATGGACATGAAAATCATATAAATTGGCTCTTGCCGTTTGATTTGATATATGACATGACCCCATTTGGATTTGTAAGTCCAAAGATACAGGGTCCTACTTTTAGGGCCTGAATGCCTGAAATAGGCAGCACGTTAATGCATTTAGGGCTCAAAAGTACGACCCCATTGGGTTGCCAATGGGGTCGTACTTTTGAGGCCTAAATGCATGAAATAGACGCGCTCCCTATTTCAGGCATTCAGGCCCTAAAAGTAGCACCTTGTATCTTTGGACTTGCATATCCAAATGGGGTCATGTCATATATCAAATCGAATGGCAAGATCTAATTTAGATGGTTTTCATGTCCATTTTCTCCATCAACTAAAACTATATTTATCAAATAATATTGTTTATCAATTTTTAGCATACCCCCCTCAAAATCAAGACCCCCATTGCAAAGAAAGGTAAGGAACACAAGTGCTTGTTCTTATGCTCATGAGACAACAAAATGCATGAAATAGGCAACCAATGGGGTCCTAATTTTGCTGTACATATGTAAGTATGTATATATGTATGTATATACATACATATATATCTATATGTGTATATATATATATGTGTGTGTGTGTGTGTGTGCGCGTATACACACACACACACACACACACACACACACATATGTATGTATGTATGTATCCATATATATATATGTGTGTGTGTGTGTGTGTGTGTGTGTGTGTGTGTATTCATGCATACAGTTTTGATTGATGGAGAAAATAGGCATGAAAACCATCTAAATTGGCTCTTGCCATTCGATTTGATATAGGACATGATCCCATTGGGATTTGTAAGTCCAAAGATACGGGGTCCTACTTTTAGGGCTAAATTCCTGAAATAGGTAGCTTGTTAACGTGCTGCCTATTTCATGCATTTAGGCCTCAAAAGTAGGACCTCATGTAGGACCAAATGAGGTCCTACTTTTGAGGCCTAAATGTATGAAATAGACAGTGCGTTGATGCGTTGCCTATTTCAGGCATTCAAGCCCTAAAAGTAAGACCCCGTATCTTTAGAATTACAAATCCAAATGGGCTCATGTCATACATCAAATCGAATGGCAAGAGCCAATTTAGATGTTTTTGTACCTATTTTATCTATTTAATAAAACTATATGCATCAAATAATGTTTTTAATCAATTTTTGGCATACACCCCCAAAATCAAGACCCCCATTGGAAAGAAAGGTAAGGAACACAAGTGCTTGTTCTTATGTTCATGAGACATTAAAAAAGAGGCCTAGCATCCCAAAATTGGTAGCGCATCAATGCGCTGTCATTTTTGGGTTGCCAGGTCTCTTTTTTATTGTCTCACGAGCATACATATGGAGGTTATTATACAATATAACTAAGAAGTAGTATTGAAGTAGTTCTACAATTTGGATGCATTAAGAGCATTCATATAGGAAGGAAGAATATAATAATTGAATACATTTTTTTTTCAATACATATTGCTAGTGAGACTACCAAAAAGAGGCTTTACCCCTCATGATGTCTCTGGATACAAAATATGAGATTGCTTGATGCTTGGATTGCAGCTGGAAACATTGCATGGGCAAAGCCACTATATGCCTCAAGTGTTGGAAATTGATGTATGGCTCAAGTGCTAGAATGTGTAAATCATGGCCAAAATCAAGACCCCTTAGAGATTCCATGAGGGCTATCCTTTTACTACTACACATGTCACCTTTAGTCGAGGGTAGAACCATTCGTCATCATAGGCAGTAGATTCATGGGACCCCATCCCATGATCCAAGGCATTATTCAAAGTCAAAGTATTTCTGACCATTCCTAAATCAAGTTTGCCAATTCCTAATCTAATTGATTCATTTACTGGACTTGCAATGCTTGCAAAGTCCTTGCTTAAGCTTGAATGAGCCTCTTGATTTTGGGGGTATAATGGTCAAAAATGGCTTAACACGCCCAAAATCAAGAGGTTCATTCAAGCTTAAGCAAGGGCTTTGCAGGTCTTGTTTTTGGGTGGCAAAAGCACAAAAAATAATAGCGCATTAACGTGTTGCCATTCTTATGCTTCCCCCCTCCAAAAACAAGACCCCCAAGCTATTCATTGGAGACACCAAAATGAGGGAAAGGATGACGTGAGGAGTAGAGGAGCTGGCCAATGAGAGGAGGGACAGCCTTGGAATTGTGCCAGCAACAAGCATGATGCAAGGAGGTGAGAAGGGAGAAGGCAAAGAAGTAAGGAGGTGAGGAGGTGAGGAAGCAAGGAGGCGAGGAGGCAAGAGGCAGTCTAGAGGTGGCCAAAAGAGTAAGCAGGAAAGGGGGGGATAGAGATTGCTTGCAGGAAATGCTTGGACTAATGCTACAAATGCCATTTTTTTGTGTGTGTTTTGCAGCATGAAATTTTTATGGCATTTTTCTTTTAAGAAATACAACATTGTTGTGATTAATTGCGCTACAAACAACTCAAGCCGTAAAGCACCATGGATTAGTACAACAATATACATCACAAATGGATGCATACACTCATATACATCACCGATGGATGCATACACTTATACTCACATCAATTTCCAATATTGTATTAGATGGACCCTTAGCATACATGTGTGCATAGAAGACAATTTCCTACATTGATCCCTGATTTCATAGTTAAATTATTCCCTTTCTCACATTCTAACATGTGAAGATTTAATGTACATGCATTATGGGCACATTATATTGCAGTTTATGACTAACTTTTTTTATGAATGCATGATACTTGTATATGGTCAAAGGAGGTATATTATCATTTTTGAATGACAACATTACTCTATGCTCCATTTTATCCTATATTAGAAACTATGATCACTAGATATTACATAAATGTACGGCTCCATTATATCCTATAAACAAAACTATTCTGACCCAAATACATAATGCCAATTGAGGTTAGTACTTATGACAAGTGATGAAAACATTGTAATGGTATGAATGAGATCTTGTAAATTTTGGATATATAATATGGGTACTATGGTGATTGAGCTATGACCCTTTTCTAAGGGAATATTTTCAACTTAATTACTAGATACATACTTACAATGGTGACCTGATTCCCATCTATATGTATAATCAAGTTTTACTTTGTGTTTTAAAAAAAGCTTTTGCATAAGGTTAAAATTCGAATACTATTTATATTTGTTTAAGACTACCCATTGAGCTGGCTCCTATCCTTATCGAACATGATAATGTTCATAAAGATTTTATGAATACAAATAGATAGCATTGGCCCTCTTTTTGGTGGTTGGGAATGAACCCTAAAAGTACCCTAAAACGACTATGTATTCCCTTATTTGTAGCATGGAAGTGATCATGGTAGAGTGGCATAATCCCTATTTTTCTTTTTTCATAAGTTCTTTTGCTACTCATGGTTGGCGAATACACCACGGCATAGACCCGAATAGATATTTGGTCTTTTGCTTCAACTTGCTTGACTAGACTTTCCTTGATGATTATTCAATTGTGCCTGATGAGTGGTCACTAGCTTAATTGATAAAGCCCTATTCATCACAATGTTGTTCCGCACCGTTGTCTCTTTCTTTTGCACCTAGTTCGCTGCCTATTCCCTTGTGACCCACCTGGCCACCTTCTCATGGCATTGAACTTGCCCAATCTCTGCGCACCTATAAACAAGTTTGCGTCCTCTTGGGCCCAAACTGTTCCACTTCGCAGCATGCCTCGTTGCGTGCGCAACATTCCCACAGTCATGCCACGTCGTTGTGCATCATATCTTTGTTCTTCAACTGAGATATCGTACTTAAGAGCTTTAACAACAACATTTGGGCTCATCTCGCCCAACGCGTCGTCCGATCCTAGGCCTTGCTCACCCACCTGCTTGCCCGGTTGCACTTGCCCACACTTGGGCTCACCTTGCCCTTTTCATTCATTTGCTTCTGTTCCCTGCGGCCTTGCTCGCCGCTCTACACCTGTTCCTCTACACCTGTTCCTTGTGTCTCGTCTTGCCACTTTCCTATGCATCCAAACAGCCCCGCATGCCGTTTCCCATAGGCTCCTTGCGGCTCATCTCGCTGTCCTAACTCGGTTCCACACGGCCTTGCTCGTTGCCTCTGCTACCATCCACCATGCAACCCATCTTGCTGCCCTTGTGCCCTCCAGCACATCTCGGTCCATTCTTGCCTTTCATGACATCCATACCTTGGGACTTGATTTGATATGGACTTGGTACAACCGCACTCCTCAATCTGCCTTCAATCATGCAACCTTGCCCGCTGCCTCTAATACCATCAACCTTGTGGCCTATCTTGCTGCCCTGGTGCCCTCTGACACACCTTAGCCCACTCTCTTGCCCGTCATGGCATCCATAGCCTGGGACTTGATTTGATATGACATTGTACAACTTCACTGCCCAATCCACCTTGTTCCATGCTGCTTTCCACACTATCATCTGAGGCACACCTGCCCGTCTTGCCCACATGCCACAACTCCCCTTGAGCCCGCTTCCTTGGTCACTTCTTTTGAGTGCTCAGCACTCCACCTTACCCGCTTCTTCACAACCTGCTTGTCGATCGTCTAAGCGAGGCTGCTTTGTGCTAGACCACGACTCGGCACCTTTGCATTCTTGTCCACCACATCTGCAACTTCACGTTTCAGTGCAACCATTCCCTTGTACCTTGAAGCCCCACCAAAGAGGATGGCCAATCCTTGGGCCAATAGGAGCAATTGAGTCGGATCCCAATGAGTCGGATCCATCCAGCTCTTCCTCATCTGAGGCTTCCCTTTTCGTTTCACTGTCTAGATCATCTGCCGCTTCCAACTCTTCTTTCAGGTACACACCATAGACCAACTTAAATACAACAAAGAACTCACGGTGCCACCTCATCGTTCCACCTTCCGTTTTGAACATATGAACCAACTTCTGAAGGTGGCCCATCTCCTTGTTGATCAGCATGTTCACCTAGTCTGGAGCCATTTTTAGCATCTACACTGCCCTCCGTGTGACGGATTCATCACTTGTATCATCTAGGAGACCTAGACCCATTCGTTTTGCCTTGGCCATGCCAAACCAGTAACTTGATCCTAGACCACCATCTCTCAAGTTTGCTGGCAGCCATGCAGGGTGGTAGCTCCATTCATCCACGAACTGCTCTAAACAATCACGGCAGGGGGGGTATACACATGCGCGCAAGAGGGAGGGGGGTGGGGGGGTAGGGGGAGGGCATGCACACAAGGGGGTGAGGGGTTGCGCATGCCCGCACGGGGGAAGGGGGGGATGTGCGCATGCGTGCAAGAGGGAGGGGGTGGGGGGCAGGTGTGCATGTGCGAAGGTAGGGGTGGGGCAAGGGGAGAAGGGGAGGGGGGGTGCACATGCGCAAGAGGGGGGAGGTGCACATGCATGCAAGGTGGGGGGCGGACATGTGTGCAACAAGGTGCACATGCACGCAAGAGTTTGGGGGGGCGGGGGGGAGCATGGGGGGAGGGGGGCATGCACACAAGGTGGTCTGCGGGGGGGGGGGGGGGGGGGGGGAGGGCATGTGTTGCAAGGGGCGAGGGGTGCCCACGCACGCAAGTCAGGGGGTGCACATGCATGCAAGAGGGCGGGGGGCCATGGGGACAAACAAGCAGGGGGGGGAGGGTACCCATGTATGCAAGAGGGAGGGGGGTGGGGGGGTGGCACACGCACACGGAGGAGGGGGATGCGAGGTGCGCATGCATGCAAGGAGGGGGCATGGGAACAAGGGGGGGTGTGGGTGCGCATGCACGTAAGGTGGGGGAGGGGCATATGTGCAAGGGGGGTGGCGCATGAGTGCAAGAGTGGGGGCGCCGGGCATGGGGAGAATGGGTGGAGGGGTGCACATGCGCGCAAGGTGGGGGGCATGTGTGCAAGGGGGAGGGAGGGTCGCATGCACACAGGGAGGGGACTTCGCATGCACGCACGGAGGAGGGGGTGTGCCTACACTCAAGCATGGGGGTGTGCACATGTGCGCAAGGGGGGGGCATGGGTGTAGGGGGGGCGTACTCGCTCAAGGTGGGGGGAGCATGTGTACAAGGGGGGGGGGGGGGGGCGGGGGGGGTTTGCATGCAAGAGGGGGGGTGGGTGTGCATGCGTGCAAGAGGGGGGTTGTGCATGGAGGAGAGAGTGCGCATGCGTGTAGGAGGGGGGTGCACATGCGCACAAGAGTTGGGGGGGTGGGGGAGGGATGGGGAGAAGAGGGGGGGTGAGGAGCATGCGCGCAAGGAGGGTGGAATGGGGATAGGGGGGGAGATGTGGTGCAAGGAGGCGGGGTTGCACATGCGCACAAGGTGGGTGGGTGGGGGTACACATGTGCGCAAGAGGTGGGGAGGGGGAATGTACACACGCATGTAATAGGCGGGTTTGGGGGGGGCATGTGTGCCAGGGGGTTCGCACACGTGCAAGGAGGGGGGGGCATGGGGGAGACGGACTGGGACAAGGGGAGGGGGGTGCATATGCATGCAAGGGGGGACGGGTGGGGGGGGTCGTGCATGTGCTCAAGGGGGAGGGGGGGTGTGGGGACAAAGGGGGGGGTGCATACACGCAAGGAAAGGGGGCATGCAAGGTCAGGCATGGAAGAGCAAGGAATGGTGTTCGAGGTCGAGGGAAAATGGATGTTCGAGATAAGTAGGTTACAAAAAACCGATGCTCTCACATGAAGAGGATGCCGTGCCATCACAGCGGTTCAAGAATCGTCTTGATCCAAAGTTCATATGCAAAAGTTATGACTCTCAAAGTCAGGGGTTTGGGCGATGCACGAGAGGTTGGGTGTGCGGGAGGGGTGTTTGGGCCGACGCAAGAATTCAAGGCACACCGAGGAAGTGCCAATCAAGAGGGGATGGCGATGCATCGGAGGCCAGGATGGGGCAAATCAAGAGAAGGCGAGGTGGAGGGCAATGTGGGGTGTGTTGGGCAGCAATGTGATGGGGGACGACATAGATACGCGGGGGCAAGGTTGGGGGTGATGCGAGGGGAGGGGCGTATCAAGTAGTGGTGCATGTAGCACCGGAGGCAGGGCGGGGCGATGGTGTAGTTGAGCGCAGCACAAGGGGCGAGGCAACCGCATTGCAAGGACATCTAAGATAGGCACGATCGGGGGTGATGCAGGTGGCACAGGCGATAGAGCAGGCACATCGGGGCGATGCAGGTGACATGGCGGGGCATGGGCAAAGTCAGGGTGACACGATTAGCACAGGGCACATCCGATGACAAGAGAGGGGTGAGGCGTGTCAGGTTGTAGCAGCGAGACCAGGGGGGATGCGGGTAGGGGCGCAATGGGCGTACGGGGGCTTGGGCAATCGGGTGACGCAAGTGGCATAGCACTATGCACGGAGGCGAGGCCGAGGCAACAAGGGAACGGTGCATCGAGAGGGGATGGGGCAGGTCACACAAGCACCGAGGGAGGGGTGCTAGGCAAGACCTCTATGATGCGGGGAGGGGGGTGTGTTGGGCAACGATGAGGCCGAAGGCGATGCGAGTGGCACAACGGGCAAGCATGGGTGATGCAAGCGGTAGGGCCACAATGTGTCGAGCAATCGAGGGTGAGGGGGGTAGAATGATGCGTCGCACGATGGGCGAGGTTGAGGTGATGCAAGGGCGGGGACGTGTCCCATGGGCATGAGGGAGGGTGAGGTGCATCGAGTGGCAGTGCGACCATACGTGATGCACGAGGCAGAGGCGCATCGAGCGATGAGGAGGACAAGGCCGATATGGGTAGCACATCAAGGAAATGTAGTATGGTCTTGAGACAGCAATGCGAAAGTAACTGCTTTTTAAAAGGGGTTATAGAGCTGGGCTAGATGTGGTCTACAAAACACAAGAGGTGGAAATCTTGAGAAGAAATCCAAAGGGAGTTTGGCCTTTCTATTCATGTGGCCTCCTTGATCAGAAACACCGCTCATTATGGGGAGGGTAATATCCAGTGGAAGGAAGGGAATGTCCTTATCTACTATAAAGAGTTTAGCTGAGGAGACTCTTCCCATTTGCTGCCTATCCCTACTCCTTTTAAAGACATTGAAGGTCATATACGTAGGATCCTAAACACTAGGTGGAAAATACAGGATAGTCAAAGCTGTTGGAAGTCTTAATTTCTCAAGGTTTGGTCAAAGGAGATCCCTGAGAAAATGTCAGCCCTTCTCTAGTTGATCCTTCAGAAAGCGGTTTGGACTAATGCCAAAGGTTACATATTTGCAAGGGGGATGAAAGGTGTAGATGCTACTCGGATCTCCAGAAAGACAATTTTCACTTATTTGTTGCATGTCCTCATGCTACGAGAGTGTGGAAGGATGGTTCCGATGCTTTATCGAGTGACATTGAATTGGAAGGACCTATTTTATGGTAGTTATCCTTCAGTGTGATACTTAGCACTTGTTTTATGATAGTGAACCTATTAGTTTTATGACAGTCAGCATTCAGTTTTATGATAGTAAGTACTTGTTTTATGATAGTGAACCTATCAGTTTTATGGCAGTCAACATTTAGTTTTATGATAGTGAACCTATCAATTTTATGGCAGTCAGTATATCAGTTTTATGGCAATAGTCAGCATTCAGTTTTATGATAGTAAGCACCTATTTTACGATCATTAGCATTCAGTTTTGATGATAGTTATAGAACCTATATTAGGATAGTTAGCATTATCTTTTATGATAATTAGCACCTCTCTGATAATAGTTAGCACCTATTTTATGACAATTTCTTCATGATAGTTTTAGCACATGTTTTATGACAGTGAACATATCAATTTCATTAATCGTTAGCATTTAGATTCAATTTCATTACTCACAGTTTCATCGCTTGATGGCAAGCACAAGAGTTCAAGGATTGTATTCATAATTTCCTTGATGATGTGGCTGTGTCTATGGTAGACTTTGGTGAAAACTATGCTTTTAAAGAAAAGAATGAGATCCAGTCTATGCATTGGCATTCTACACAAGTTACCATATTTATACACATAACGTACTATGGGAAGACAAGTGAACTCATCAAGACTATCTACTTTTTCATTTCAAATGATAGAATTCACGATACATTGTTTGTGCAACATTGCTTCATGTTACACTTTCAATGGTTGAAGGAACAAGGTGTGGTAATTAAACAACATTGGGTGTGGTCAGATGGCACTGCTTCACAATTCAAGGCTTGTAGACCATTTTATTTTGTGGCAAGATATGCTGGTTTGACTGGATAGAAATGAGCCATTTTTTCTCAACAATCAGGACATGGCAAGGGAGAACATGATGGAGCAAGAGCTGTGGTGAAGGGAACATTGACACACGAACAATTGAAGTCAGATGGAGCTATCTTAAAGCGTGTTGTCGTGTGTCACTTATTATAGGTCTAACCTTTCAGAGGGGGATGAAGCTTGCTATCCTTCAAAACAGAGAAATTGTGCCCATGTTTTTGGGAGGTTAAAGCAGGAGATGTGAATAGGGAGGGAAAATGGAATTGTGAAACTATCCAAAAATCATGATCTATGCATGCTATTTTTTGTCATAGTCCATGAGACCCTACAAGAATTGCCATGAGACATTTGGCTTGCTTTTGTAATGTATGCATGCATGGCCATTGGAATAGATGTGTTAACAAAGCACGTGTTCCTTTGTGGGATTATGACACTTTGGTGCCCTTGCCATATTCTAAACCACTAGGTGATCATGAAGATGTATACAATGAGGTAACATATAAGGGATATCATGATGTATTGAGTAATGCTTTGCAAATTGGTGACCCTTTTGCAGTCAAACTGGATTCTGCAACCAATATAGAGGTAGCTGACTTTTACATCATCAAATGTATTGCATAGAAGGAGGAGGCGAAAGAAGACTATGTGGATAAATGGAAAATGAAATTCCCAAACGATCATATGTCATTAAAGGTTTGTATTACAAGTAGACAAATGCATATTCCTTCAACCTCCTTTCTAATATGCCCTTAGTTCACATAATATCACATCTTGTACATTGTATCAAGATACCCATGCAACATATCCCCACAAAAGAAATATGTATTGTATCACATAAGAGATGTATGAGGCAATCTATAATAGCATGCCCTTTGAGATCTAATTTTTTTGGGGTAATGCTTGACATTTTATAAACTTCCATTTTAAATGGTAAAATCTCTCTCTCTCTCTCTCTCTCTCTCTCTCTCTCTCTCTCTCTAGTAGCCCCGACTAGTAGAGCCAGATATTCCACAGTTTCAAGTCAAGAACAGCCTCATCATATGCATATGTCTATGAATGAGTTCTTTTTTATAAACCCATCATTGGGTATCATGAGCATATTGTGTTCCTAAAAGACCGGATAAGAGGGGTTGAGGAGGCAATCAATGGATGAAATAGATAAATCCAGGTGCTTAAAGGCCAAACAGCAAGGGAATA